>NW_024962254.1:1539699-2032206 GCF_019238085.1 Lagopus leucura
GAAGAGAAGAGAAGAGAAGAGAAGAGAAGAGAAGAGAAGAGAAGAGAAGAGAAGAGAAGAGGAGTTCAGTTAGTGTGCAGAAGAAGGGAGTCCAGGGTGCTTCAGCCTGCCAGAGTTGGCTGAAAATATCCAGATTGCGATGTTTCAGGAAGAATGTTCATACAAACTCCTCACTTGGTCAACAGTCATAAAAATGAGAGAAACAAAAGGCTGATTTCTAATGGTTCCCTATTTCTTCCACTAGTTATAGAGCTATTTGTGCTTTAAATATTCCCATCAGAAAGCTCCAGTGCTATTAATAAAGGCCTATCACTCTTTTGGGATGTTTCCCTCCCTTCATGCTCTGTCCTGCCCTGAGATCTTCGTTCCTTTCCCTGCCCTGAGGGGACATCTGCCAGCAAAACAACACCAGAAAGACCCCAAGACTGGAGAAACACCCAGGAATAGATGGCGAATGTGATGGACTGCAGGTTGGTCTTGTTACAGACCTTACAGATCCTCTTTAAGTGAGACCTTTGAGATGCATGCTCCATCCTTCTCCTCCATGGCCCAGATGGTCCAAGAAAAAATAGCCAGCACAACAGGATTCAAAAAGCTAGTGTAATAATAGTGACAGGATAATCGCCTTTGTTCGTTATTAATTTCCCCTTAGCTGATTTTATTAAGACTCTCAGTCTTAAGTGCTGATGAATTAACATGAATTGCCATCTTATTAATGGCTCCTGCTCTAATCTTCCTTGTGATAAAAAAGATTGAGGTGAAAATTCTCAACAGAAGTTTCATTTTCTGGCAGTTTTTTAATTATAATTATTGTGGGTTTTTTTTTTTTTTTTCTTTTTCTTTTTCTTTCTATTTTTTTTTTTCTTTTTAATTGTAATTAACAGTTGAGAAAGTCAGGCTTGCAGTGTCACCTGCAATTGCTAGGGTCCAAGCTGCAGCTGTAATTTAAAGGGCTGGAATAATCACATAATTACTCTGCAGTGATTACAGGAGACTTGCATGGTCAGTGGATAAGAGAGATTAAATGGCGGTGTGAGAAAAGATGCAGACATATGTTGCTAGTTAAGTTAACTGCTTCATATTAATCCTGGCCCAAACAGAGTGAGTGCTATACTTCTGCCAAAGGACTGGATCCACAGAATCCTTGCCCACACTGCAGGGAGCACAAAGCTCCAGTGCCCTGGTTCCAGGGAGGAAATAGGATGTAGGAGGGTAAGGACCTGGGGGAAATTTCCTTTTCCAGCATTGCTGAGACGGCCTGGCATGCATTCCCTTGTGCTGGAGAAGCAAATTTCATGGGCTGCAGCAGGAGGTGGGTCTGGAGTAGAGGACTGGAGGTCTGATAGAGTGTTCGACCCACCAGGACTTCTCCCTAGGAGGGAGAAAATACCAAATCGTATTGCATTTGTGCTTTATAGCAAGGTATTCAGGATCAGTCCTGAATGCTTGACAGCACAGGTCAGGTGTGCATGTGTATGTGTCTCAAGCTGTTTCCCATTACTCAGCCTGCAAAGGCAGAGGGAGGATGTTATGGCTGTGACAGATTCTTTGCTAAAAGAAAGCCTGAACATTGCGATCATTTTTGTTAATGAGAGAGGGAGTCTGGGCATGGGTAGGGATGATGCAACTCTTATTTTCATATGAGAACTATTAGGGACATGCCTGTTTCCACCCCAGCTGGGCATACAGGACTCACTGTGCCTTTTCACCTGCCTCAGTACTCACCCACAGGTCTGATCCTGCACATGCAGTATGGCTCAGATGAATGAGTACATGTTAAATTGAGGTTCAAGGTGGCCTTGGGCTTCAAAAGAATGCAGATCAGAGCCTGATCTTTGCTGAATGGGCTGGAATGGGCTGCCCAGGGAGGTGATGGAGTCACCGACCCTGGAGGTGTTGGAGGAACATTTAGATGTTGCCTAGAGGGATGTGATTCAGTGAGAACTATTGCTGGTTGGTGGATGGCTGGACTGGATGATCTTGTAGGTCTTTTCCAACCTTGGTGACTCTATGATTCTAAATCCATTGTGCACATTTGAGTGCTGCAAGGCAGTGTGAGGCATCTTCCTCCTGCTCCCAGCCTTGTTCTGGGTTCTCTGCTGATGAGACTGCACCACAGGCAGCAAAGCTCATTAAAACAGCAGAGATCCCTTCTTGCTGCTTTTTCAACTGGGTATATCCACTTGTGGGAGTAAGCACCCAGAGCTGCCACCAGGAGGGTGATGAGGGCAACCACCATGCATCAGGACAGGGCTTGGTCAAGAGAGGGACATTTCAGCTGCTGAGCAGAGGTGACCCTTGGAGATGTCAAAGGCAGCGTTTCCCAAGGGGGTGGCTACCTCTGTTTCTCTAAGAGTTCTGGGCAAAAAAAAAAAACAAACTTGCAATGAGATACAAAATGCTTTAAATCCAGATGGGCTCAATTGGTGGGGAAGTGGGGCAGTCTAAAATCTGCTTTCCAAACACCGCTGCGTTATCAGTTGCACAGGTACAGTGTACACAAGGTGAATAAAGGCTGGATGGGAGAGGAATAGTAATGCATTGCAAACAAGTTTGTGCTAAGTGGCTTAGGGTTCATCCTGTCCAGCTTTTAAATACTGATTTCTGCTGTTTTCACCTTCCAAAGCACATAAACTGTTGATTTTGATTAGTAAATGAATTTATCCAGATAAGCTTTTAGCCATCTGCTAACAGCAAGACGTGTCCCCCCACCTCATCCTTTGACATTCAGAACTTGTGTGGTTTTGGTGCAGGGGGAGGACTGTGGGGTATCCATGCTGACATGAATCCAAACCATCCAGCACAGCCCCATCCCTGGGTGTACCCTCCGTGGTACAAGCATGCATAGCACATCCTCTCTCTGAAAGTCTGTCCCGAGTTCCATAAATCAGCCTCATAAACAACTATGCAATAGGCCCCCAGCTATGTTGCAGAAGACATTGCGGTGGGGATGTGTGGTGGCACCCAGCTGTGTGGTTGAGCAATTTCCAGACCAGCTGTGTTTAGAGCTGTTAATAGCAGGAGCAGAGAGGGCAGGATCCATGAATTTTTGCTCTCTGTTCTGCAGGGACAGGCTGTGTTTTGTTTCCTAAGTGTGAAGGAAGCCGGAGAGAAACCCCGGAAAGGAGGCAGAGCTCCCCTATGCATCAGGAGTCCTCAGAGGCTGGAGGCAGCTTCCCTGCTCCCTGTTCAACAGCTTTACCTGTTGCACCATCTTCACTGCTCATGCTGTTCCCCAACCATTGTCTCTGAGTTAACCTCAAAATTAACATGACTATTCTTGCTTACCAGGCTTCAAAAACTTCACAGCTAGGGGAGGCACTTCCAGTCCTTCAGCGTTTCCTTACTGCACAAGGAAATTTCTTTGAAGCCAACAGGCATGGAAGAAATAATTCTATGACAGTTAACACCCAGGCTATATAGAAGAGCTCCTGAAAGGTAAAACTGAAAAAGTAAAAGGTAAAGAAAAGGTAAAACCCAAAGTCCACAGTAAAATTTTGCTTGAAAACCAATATACAATGATTGTGCAGCAAAGGATGAAGAGATCCGAAGAGCCCTTTAGTTCCCATCACCCGGGTCTGCAGATCCTTTGTAAATGTTTTGGTCCAGAGTAACTAATAATAGATGAGTAACTGTTCATAGTTATTCTAGAAGAATAGAAGAAGTAATTAATAACAGAAGCCAATTAAAGCTGTTTTGGTGCATTTTTTGATGGGAGAAAACAATTTCTTCTGGCTGAGCCTGTTCTTCTCTTTAGCGTCAAGTGAATTTCTTACTATTATTTTCAATGACAAAGGGCAGTTGAGTTGCAGCCAATATTTAGTAGGAAGCTTGGAAGTATTCTCAAACTCTTCTACAAGCCATGGGCCCTGCTTGATTTGATTGTCCAAATTCACCAAAGCTCTCAGCCACACAGTGGATTCAGAAGCAATTTAAGAGCTCATTACCTCTAATTTGTTTTTAATTCTTTTCACTGAAACCCAGCGAGCTGCTAGCAGTCTCTGAGTGATTACAGGGACTATTCCTGGTAAACAAAGATCCTTGGAAGGAGGCAGAAACCTATCAGCAGGATGTGGGGCCATTTCACGCCACTGTATTCAAGCTGTCTCCTTGCAGCATCCCATCCAGATAGTGGCTGTGCAAGATTGATTGGTGGCAGGCAACACCCTACACATGAACATGTCAACCATTTCCCTAGTTTATCAGGAAAATGGGGGATGATGAGCTTTTCTGTCCTTTATAATAAGGGCTCTGGTTGGTTTTGACCTCCTAACACAGGCTGGCAGCAGATTCGTCTACCCTGTCCTCTGCAGCACACAGTAGGACTAAATGTTCAGCTTTAATTAAAGTCATCCAACTTCATGTATGTGATGTATAGGGAGGTGATGCACCTGTGATGTACAGGAGGGGAGACTATTTCATCAAATGGTCGTCCTGTCATCTTGAACCTGCGTGTCCTTCATTCTCAAGGTGAAGAGAAGATCTTCACCTTTTAATATTTCTCTTTGTGCAGAAAATGGGGAGTCTGCTCCTGCACTAAAATGGTGCCCTTACTTTCCTAGCCTGATGCATAGATCCATGGCAAGAGGTCCCAGACTGCTCCTGTCCTTGTAAGCAATGGCTACAGCCAACCTCATCACAGACACGTGTAGGTGGAGCTGAGGCTCCCAGAGGACACCATGAGCTATGTATTCATGGCAGGTAATGAGGACATAAAATCACAGGATGGTTTAGATACGTAGAGATCTTAAAGCCCATCTAGTCCCACCTCCTGTAATGAACAGGGGACACCTCCCGCCAGATCAGACTGCTCAAAGCTCCACCCAGCCTGGCACAGAGCACTGCTGGGGATGGGGCACCCACAGCTTCTCTGGGCAGCCTGTGCCACTGCCTCATCACCTCTGAGTATGAGTAAAGAACTTCCTCCTAACATCTAATCTAAATCTTATAGTTTAAAGCCGTTACCCCTTGTCCCATCATCACACTCCCTGACAAAGAGTCCATCTCCACTTTTCCTGTAGGCTCCTTTTGGCATTGGAATGCCACAGTGAGATCTCCCCAGAGCTTTCTACAGGCTAAACAACCTTTTTCCTTAGTAGAAGTGCTCCAACATCTGAGCATCCTTGTATCCTCTGGACTTTCTCCAAAAGCACCATCACCTCTCATCTCTTTCCTCCATAATCCATTGCTCTTCCAGCCAAACCTGCTGTACACTTATGTCAACTTCTGTGCAATTGTGTGGCTCTGGTGGAAAAGATAAAGCAGACATGGCTGACAATAATCTTGTGGAGTCATAACAAGGGGAAACACCATCTCCTTAAAATTAAACTCTGAATCCACTTCGTAAGAAACCTCCCCACTCTCTGTCAAATCCAGAGATAGAGATGTCCATTCACTTTCCCTGCAAGGTGATTATTTCTGAGGTGAAAACACATCAAATCCAACCCAATCTCCCACTGACAGCCCAGTGCCTGGCAGCCCATCCCAGGAGGTGGCAGCCTTGCACAGCGCAGGACTGGCTTCATCCCACCCAGCAATTCAGAAAGAGCATGAAATATTTATCTGCAGATATATTTGGATCTGATTTTTTTTCCCCCTTCTTTGTATCTGAACGATCTCTTTCTAGCTTTGCCTGCACAGCGGTTTTCCGGAAAAATGAGACCTTGCATTCTTGTCTACTTTCTGACTTAAAGCCTGCAGGTTTGTTGTAGTTGGTGTTTTTGGTTTTTTTTTTTCTCTCACAGTAGAAAAAAAAAAAAAAAGTAGAAAATGAATTACTAGTAAATGCTTTAAAGCTGATTCGAGGCTCCTGGTAAATAGAAATCATTAAAATCCAGTGTGTTTTACAATAGAAAAGGTAAAGTAAATTTGCAGAGTGTGTATTCTCCCTTTCCCCTGCTTATATTATGGTTTGCTTGTAATATTGAACCAAACTTTTAGCTATAAACTTGCCAGGCCTTGGTTATGTTGATGAACAGGGATTAGAAAAGATGCCTGGGACGCTTGCATTGAGGTCATGGAAGAGGAATCCAAGGGCACTGGAGAGCAACTTAGGAAGTTCCTTACTGCTAAGTCTGGGACTGGTTTTCCCCAGATTTAGTATTCTGTCCAAGAGGATACAGAATCATATAGCATCATAGAATGGCCTGGGTTGAAAAGGACCATGATTATAATCTAGTTTCAAACCCCTGCTATGTGCAGGGTCACCAACCAGCACACCAGGCTGCCCAGAGCCACATCCAGCCTGGCACTGAATGCCTCCAGGGATGGGGCATGCATGAAATAATGAATGTCCTCGGGGAGACTCTTAGAGACACCACTGCTGGCCTAAGTTTTTCTGGTCCAAAACTGACCTCAAAAAAGGGTTAAGAAGACAGAAGAGGAAACATGTGGCTGTTTCCACATTTTCTGGTGGGCAAAAAATGATGCATATGTCAGCTGTTCTCTTCTGGAGGGGCTGTTCATTTGTTTGTTTTGCTTAAAAAGAACCACAGCTATTGAGTTTGCTAACAAAGCCTTTGAAAATGAGTAGAGAAATGGGACTGCTCACAGCTTGCTCTGAAGGCACCTGAGATCAGTGGGAAGTGAGTGTTTGGGCATAAGATTGGAAAAGCACAGGGTGTTTGCAGTCATTTACTGAAAAGAATGAAACCTAGTCTGATGAAAAGAGAGAGGAGCTGCTGGAGCACTGAGGGCAGGCTGGGAGATGCTGGGCTTTGTGGTAACGCCAAAGGTGGCTGTGAAGCAGAATTGCCAGTATTGAGGAGGTGCTAGATAAAGACATACTGTCCTATTCCTTGCAGATCTAAAAGAGGAAAACCAAAGGACCCTATGAAAAGGACTGGAAAAAAACTGCTGCAAACCAGAATGTGTGCTTCCGGAGTCTGGCTGGGATTTTCTGGGATTTGTTGGCTGCGGTGAGAACTGAGCTGTAGTCAATAGAGATAGATTCAACACCGTGTTAGCTTGTTTACCTCTAAAGCTGCCCCAGTGCTGAACATAAACTTGTGTATTCCACATTGCTTCTTAGGCTAGCGCTGTTGGCTGCTTTCACCACAGTCCTTGAGGAAAGCCTGTATCTCGTGCCTTTATGGTATGACATGGCTTGGGATCTGCCCTGCAGAGCAGAGCTCTGGCAGGGACATGTTTTGGTGGGGAAATACTGGTGGTGGGTGGACAGTTGGACTAGATGATCTTGGAGGTCTTTTCCACCCTAAGTGATTCTGTGATTCTCTGAGTTGGGCTGCACTTGGACTTGAGCACAAGTTGGGAAGGATGGCTGTGCCTGCACATGGACATTCAGTGAGGTCCTGCGTGCCAACAAACTCTGGCACACAGCCACCAGACCCTAAGCATGAAGAAGAAAAGTGAAAAGTTTAGCAACCATCTCTGTTGACAAGCTAAGTGAAATAGGGAACTGGGAAATAATGTCCTCATTCATTGCATGAATTGCTGCTGGTCATGGGGGTGGTGTTGTCTGGAGATTCAGACACTTGCAGTTGCAACAGTAGGAAATGCCAGCCAAATCTGGACGCTTTGAGGAGATCTAGATAGCAAGAAATGCTCTATGGAGACCGGTCAGTTGTAGGGCACCAGAAATAGTGGAAATAGCAGAGGCTTCCAAGCGGATTAGGAGGTTGGATTGCATCAGCTTCTGGAATGAGCCAGCAGAGGATGGGAAAAATTAAGAACAGAGTTTGCAAACAGTTCTGGAGGTTGACTGAAGGAAAAGCAGAGAATAAGGTGAGACCTTTCTCCCCAGTCTCTGTATCCCTCTGGATACAGGTGAGCCTTTTGGCATGTTCCTGTGAGCAAAGCTTGCTACACTGCTTGTGGGGAATGACCTGGCTTTCTGCTGGGTATCTCTTTTTGCTGTGGCTGGCATGGAGCTGGCGTGTCCCTCTCACTCTTGGCCACATCTGGGCTGTTCTTTTGGTTGCTGGAGCAAAAAGCAGATCTCCTGTGAGGGACAGGGCAGCTGGGGCCACTGTCTGAAAATAAAAAGGTCCAGGGATAAAGGAGAGCTGGTGCAGCTCTGTTTCACACAAAAGGGAATAAACATATGGAACAGGTTAACAAGTGAGGTGGCTGAAGCTGTGCTATAAATAAGGCTATAAATAAGTTCAAGAGGCATGTCAACGGGCTGCTGGGGAAGAAAAAAAAAAAGCTGTTGGGAAGGAAGGGATATTGAGGATATGAAGATGGAGGTGGAGAGACCCAAAAGGGAAGTTTATGATAAAGGGAAAATGAGAGAGAAAGGATGTTTGGCTTCTTCTGTTTCCAGCTGTGAGTTAGAGGAAAACTGTTTCTAGCTGTTGTGGATGTAACTGTGGTGATACAGCCAGTGAAGTAAATGGCAGATCAGATTTTGCCCCTAAAATTGGAGGGTGTTGAAGAGAGCCATTCTCTCGTGGTGTAAGAAATGGAGTGTTATGAGATGTTGGAGTAGCTCTAAGGGATGGAAGTGCATTTTTGGAGGCTTGTGTACTTGGAAATGTGTTTGCAAGGTGAGGAAATCTCCTACAAGGCTTCCTGATGTTAGCAGTGAGGGCACAAAGGGAAGGAGCTTGGTTTTGGGAAGTGATGCCAAAGCACAGTGTCCTCCACCACCTCCACAAATCTCCAGCTGCAGTGGAGTGCAGAGAAGCCATTGCCTGATGGAATAAAATCTTGTATTGGATCTCATGTCGGGCCAAACAGGTAGGAGCTGCTCTGTGATGTTAACTGTGGGCTGCTGGAGATGTGGATATGCAGCACTGGTGTGAGAAATACCAGAAGTAAGTCCTGAGCAATGTGACCTAAGGGGCAATGTGTCTTCGGTGAAACTTTCTGTTGAAAATTTAGAGATTCCAGGAACTTTTACGGCAATGACTCCGATGCCTGTGAGTGCTGAGATGTCTGGGCAGGCGGGTGTTTCTTTTCTCAATCACTGTATTTTTGTGGTTTCCTAAGTTCTAGTTCAGCTGAAGTGCAGATACATAAGTCTCTTTGCAGATCTGGGTCTACGTTTCTCTTCAAAGCTTTCCATATCCATGTCCAGAAAGTAACCTAATGTGATGTTAGCCTGTAACCCTCACAGCCCAGTGAAAGCATCATCAGATGGTTCCTCAGAGTTAATTCATGCATTCATTATTAATGTGTGCCTGGAATTTCAATTTACTCTCATTAAAATGTGATTGATGGTGAAGATACAGCAGATTACGGTCACACTGCATCGGTTCTTTCCTTACACTCAGCAGAACTAGTCAGGCAGTGCTTGATGGGCAAAATCAAGCCTTTTGCTTTGCTTTCTTTGCAATAGTGGGATTTTGGCAGGAGGTCTCTGTGTAGAAACAGCACTTCCTTTCCCTCATTTAAAATAAAGATTGCTGTTAATTCACTGCCAGTTGAAAATTAGGCTGTAAATTGATAGAAATTGAGAGGAATGAAGGGAAAATGTGGAATGTCACTGCTGGGCTCTCAGTTTTGGTCAGCAGTAGAGGGATGCTTGTACCCCAGTGCCTGAAGATGACCATGGGGACTTCTTCAGCATTCCATGGAGCAGCCTTGCTATGCTGTGACCGCAACCACCCTGCTCCTGATTGCCCTCATAGCCTGGCCAGGCTCCAGGCTACACTGGGAGCCAAGCACTGGTCTGTAGTTATCCAGGAGTTAAAGCCTCATTAGTTTCTTACTCCCGTGTCAGCAGGCTGTTAGCAGGCTCTGAATTGGCAAATGGGTTTCTGGAGAAGAGCCAGGCCACAGCCGTGCTTGGGGCTTGGCCTCCTGCAGCCAGTGTTGGTTCAAGAGAGGCATTTTTGCATGCATCCCATGGCACTGGTTCCAGCTCTGCTTGCTGCCTTCTCCTTGGGCACCCTGCTCGTGTTGGGTTGTGTAGCATGGGGTCCTGGGAGCTCCTGGCTAGACTCCATCATTGATCCAATGTTTCTAGGGACATGTTTCTCCACCAGCCCATTTTTTCCTTGGCTATTTCTCCTCCAAATTCCCAAATGGCATGGTGCAGAATAAGCTCTTTTTGGCTGCTTGGTTCTGCAGAGAGCTGGCTGTAATCTGTGTGTAGTGCTGCGTATTGCTTTCCTTCATGAAACACACATCTGAAGGGTTGGATACTCTTTCATCTCTCGAGTCTAATTTTCAATGCAAACTTGGAATCAGCCAAGTCTGATCTGGACTTCAGATCTACATTGGGGTAGCTCCAGCCTCAGACTGTGAAGACCCACTCCTTTCATCTGGCACTAGATGCAAAATCCATTGGCAAGAGTTTCTTGTTCCTTACATGCAAGAGAAGGAAGCACCGTTGCAAATCATGCTTAAAATTCAAGCTGGCAGGAAAGCTCTGAAATGCTTTTGAAAAGCTGAGCAAAACATTTATGTAAGATGGTGCAGTCTGTCCCCGGAGAAAGGAAACTGCTGGTGTCCCAAGCATAGTTGGTTTTTTTCACCTGTTCCCTCTTGATCTCATTCATGCCTTTATTTTTTTTACTGTGCTTAGATCTCCTTGGTAATATGGTCCATATGTTTATTACCCTTCAAGTGAAAGTGACACCAGCCTTCACACCACATGCTTCTACCTTGCAGTGTTTTCCCAGCGAGCAGCAGTTTGCAAGGAGGAATTTCAAGCCTTTTCATAATTTCCAAAGGTGGCAATTAGATCACTGCCTCCAAACTGCCTCTTGCAGGGAAAATAAACTCCCATTTCCTTTACTTTCTGTCATACCAATAGCCAGGAATTCCTGAATGCTTTGTATCATTCTCCAAAGCCCTGTCCCTCCAGGGTAATTACAGGTCATCTGAGACAAGGTCATGAATCACATGTACAGTTCTCTAGGTGGGATGCAGCCACTCCTTTACAAAGGAAAACCTCTTTTTTGTCCCAGTTTAGACACTATTCTGTTGCAGCATGACACCACGTTCATTGCTTTCTTTACTGCAGCATTACGTATCACTAATATAAAAAAGGGAGGCTATAAGAAAGAAGGGGACTGACTCTTTAGTGGGATCTGTTATGATAGGACAAGGGGAAATGGTTTCAAACTAACAGAGGGGAGATTTAGATTGGATATAAGGAAGAAGTTTTTACAATGAGGGTGGTGAGACTGGCACACATTGCCCAGAGAGGTGATGGATGCTCCATCTCTGGAGACATTGAAGGTCAAGCTGGATGGGGTCTGAGCACCTGATGGAGCTGTGGGTGTCTCTGCATTGCAGGGGAGTTGGATCAGCCTTTAAGGGTCCCTTCCAACTCAAACGATTCTGTGATTCTATACGAGGAAAATTTTCTGCTCTGGGATACTGACTGTTTTAGATACTGCACAAGGAACGTGGGTGATTGGGCTCTTTTTCTTCTCTCTCTTGTCCTTCCCTGTGGTTAAGGAGGAGATGTTTGCTAAGCACCATCTCTGTGTGCTGTGTGGTGAGGAGTGCTAGTTTCCTATGGATGTGCAATTACAGATTCAGAAATCATAGAATTGTGGAATTATAGAATAGCTTGGGTTGGGAGGGACCACAAAGATCAACTAGTTCCAAACTGCTGCAATGGGCAGCATTGCCAGACACTAAATCTGGCACTTGATCTGGTCATCCAAGGCCCACCCGACACTTTTAACACCTGAAATGGAGAGACATTTTCCAGAATGTATTTGGTGTCATGAAGAGCCACGTACTGAAGAGCACCGTGTCCATCTTTCAAGCAAAATCCCAAAGTTACACAGGCTGAAGTTCTGCTTTGTCTCGCTTATTTTGAAGGTATAGACTCTGCAGTGTTGTGAGCTTAAAGGGGTGTTTCTGGACCTCAGAACACTGAGACACATTCTGGAAAGCTATGGTATCTCATCTAGTAAAATAAAAATACGACTGTAGGAACTGGAACAGCCAAAGAACAGGAAGAGAGAGTCCAAAGAATCTGTTTCTGAAGAAGTTTTGCAAATCCCAATGTGAAAAGCCTAATATTCTGAGGCAGCTGAAACAGAGACTTAATGGGAAGAAAATATCCCACATACTGTGGAGGAACTGTTCTTAGCCAGAAGTCTAGAGCAGAGGAGATTGAGCACAGTGTTTCTTACAGGGGCAGAAAAATTTCTTCTGGAAACAAATATCAACAGCCTGTCTGCCCTATGGATTGCTGTTCATTCACATTAATATCTTTGAATGAAGAGAATTCAACAAAGATTTCACCAGCAAGTGGCATTTCTTCCACATCTGCCCTGTCAGGCAGGAAGTTCAGTACAGATTTGAGATGTCTGAGATCTGAAACTTGAGTATTATGGGAGACCTAGTAGCCTTCCTGCCAGGCTCTCTGAATTATGAAATTCAAACCTTCTTGCTTCTGACTGCATATGCCAAAATTTCATCCCTGGAACTAGTTAAACTTGAAGGAAGTGCCTAGAAAGAGACCAATTTTTGTAGTTCTATTGCATTTTGCAGTCATCTCTCATAGCACCAGTCCCATTGATTTTTAGTGTGTCTGCTTGGACAACAGATATGGCTGATGAAGGCTGTGAGTTCAGGGCTGTAGTTTGCACTAGGAAATAATTTGCTGATAAAATATAATTGTGGACTTGAAGTAAGAGGTTTTGCAGAGCCAAGCAGCAGAGGAGGGCCTGCACTTTGGAGGGGAGAAGTCCCAGATTAAAGTTGCTACCAGAAACTTCAGCCATGCAAGTGCAGATTGACTTGTAGAGAATCATAGAATCATTAAGGTTGGCAAAGACCTCTGATACCACCAATCCACTCTCCACCATAACCATTAATCACATCCCTCTGTGCCCCATCTCCACGATTCATGAAAGCCTCCAGGAACAGTGACTCCACCACTTCCCTGGGCAACCTGTGCCAGTGCTTTATAGATTATGGCTGTGATGTACCTCCCTGATTAAAGACTTCTTCCTTGGCATGTAGAATGGCTGCAAAGGAGACACACAAAAGGATGTGAGAGAACACTCCTTCACTATTGTGTTGCTGTCTCACCATAGTTCATCCTGCCTTCATGCACAAGGCTGTGTCTGTGTGTAGAAAAACCAGTTTGTGGAGGGAAGGGCTTTTAAGTCAGTGCAGGGAAAGCACCTTATTCTTCTTAATTCTGTTTAAGGACATATAGAAGGAGTCTTGATGTCTTATTTAGAATACTGTGTTATTCACAGAATTTATCTGTGTCTTCTTGCTGCCAATGCTATCGTGGGCATGCGTCTGCACATTGAATAAGACATATGTATCATTCTGGTTTGTTGATAGCCTTGTGGATCGATAGCTGTCAGTGGATTATAGATAATCTGCACCCTGCCTTATTGCTTGTGGCGTGTGTGTGTGTGTTCAGAACTTCAGATAATACAATAAATTAGTAGGTATGTGGGTATTTGTTTTGTTCTGCACTGATGTCCAGCTAAGCCAGAGGTACCACTTCATGGTTTTTCTGCACAATGCTGTGACTGCCTATGAAGATGAGACAGAAGGGACAGTACAGAGGTATTTGCTGGCTGTCACAGCAGTGCTCCAAAAGTCACTTACACTATTGTTGTGTTTCTAAGCACCCCAGAACAGGCATGTGTGCTTAATTAATTGTAAATCCCTTTCTGTCTTTTCATGGCCCTGGTCAGCCAAGACCCATTTTGGAAGGTATGCAAACTCTCACCAAGCAAAGTTGTATCCAGTGGAGTAGCAGCTGTAGCTGATGCTTGAGCAGATAATGTGTGGGTGAACACTTTGGATAAGACTGATGAAACATGAGCCTGGACAGGATCAGAAATTCAGTCTCCACAGAGGAGGCCAAGTCATTAGGAACACTGAGATCATGTCCTGTCTGCTTTATTCTGCCGTACCACCTGCTCTTGGAGAACTTCATCCAGCTTAATCCAATCATCTGGCCCACTGCAACAAATGCACCCTCTGCAGACTGTTCTGAAGGCACACAAATACCCGTTGGCTGATGTCAGAGTAAGAGATGCTCTTCCATACCAGACCATGCATGACGTGCAGGGTGCTGTCATGTCTCTGGGCACCTTCCCTCCGATTCTCATTTTGGTTGAGCACAGAACTGGGACACAGTGTTTTCTTACAGCTCAGCTTCCCTCTACTGCAGTTCATTGCCAAAATAATTAGACAAACCCAATGGCTTCCCAACAGGCCTTCAACCCTGTCATACAGCTTAGTTTGTGAGGCTGTCAACAACGTTTACATAGGGGACTAAAGCTTGCAGAAAGTCCTGGCCCAAGCTCAGCCCTTCCTCTACTTTGTAACCCCATTGCAAGCAGCCAAAATCTACCCCTTGAATTCCTGGCTCTCTCTTATGCCTGTTTCCCATCTACTCCTTGCACGTGCTTATCCTTACTTGGAGCAATACTTCATGGGCTCCCTCCCTATGATCCCATAACCAACACAGGAGCTAGTGCCAGCACTCTCCTCCAACTCATGTTGGTCCCAAAGCAGCTCCTGTTGTCTTGCTTCAGGAAAATAGCCTACAAACTTCTTTCCTTCACTTGAGTTTTTCACTGCATGCCCCAAACTCTTCATTTCTTGGCTTTCATTGGCTTTCTCATTGCCAGTCTGTGGTCAGCACACACCTTCATGTTGGCCCCAGTGCACCAGGGCAGGTTGCAGATGGATGTAGGTCTGGCACACAGGATAGATGGAGGTCAGCTTTCTAAACAAGTTGCTCTGGGTGTGTTGGCAGCTGTTCAAGCAATTTTTTTTGCTCAACCTGGAAATTCCTATCTATTGCTGTAAAGGTAATGAATAATGTTATATAGCACAGAGGATAAATCCAAGACCCAAACAATTCCCATGTTGTGAAGAAGCATTTTGAACTTCTGGCGTTCAACTTGACTGATGGAGCCCTTTTGAATTGAGCATGTTGCTGTATACCATAGCTCACCTCTTCCAGCTGGCACGGGGAAGTTTAGCTGCGTTGTGTCTGCCTCGCACCTCATCATCAGCAAGGATGATGCTGGAAACAATTTAGGTGGTGATGTGGTAGAGCAGAATGTTGGGAGTGGCTCTGCATCTGTGTTCCATCACAGTTGGTTCCAGGGGTCTGGTGAGGAATTCTCAACTGATTGCAAGGAGAGAAGGACTAGGGAGCAAGGACTACATGTATCCAAGGGGTGCATGGTCATGGCTGGGATTGCAACCAGTGACGCAGTGGTGTTTAAACATAGAATGATAGAGTCACAGAATGGTTTAGCTTGCAGGGGACCTTAAAGATCACCCACTTTCAACCTCCTGTCATGGGCCAGTTGCCACTCACCAGCTCGGGCTGCCCAGGGCCCAGCCAGCCTGGCGTTATGCACTGTCAGGGATGCGGCACCCATAGCTTCCCTGGGCAACCTGTGCTTTCTTCCCTCTTTTAGTTTAAAACCATTCTTCCTTGTCCTTTTCTCTTTACACAGACCATGTAAAATGTTGGTCTACCTCCTTCATGTAAGCTCCCTTCAAGTTCTGGTAGGCATGGCATTGTTAGGCGTGAGCACTGAACTGTTTAATTGGTCTGTGTCCCTAACCTGTATGATTTGGATTTGTTGCTTGAGCCCTGCAGAGCCTTAAGCTCTTTTCTGCAGTTGTTAAAATGCACAAATTGGTCTTGCTGGATCTTGTGAATGCCCTGTCTCCAGATGTGCTCAAGGCCAGGTTGAATGGGGCCCTGCACAGGCTGATCTGGTGCTTGATCTAGTGGCTGGCAATCCTGCCTGCAGCAGGGGGTTGGAGCTAGATGCTATTTGAGGTCCCTTCCAACCCAAGCTGTTTAATGGTTTTGTGATTCTATGATCCTACGGGATGCGGTGCAGCTTAGAGTTTGGAATGTCATGTAAGACTGGTTTACCCATGAAGGGAACCTTAACCGAAGCATTATTACAACATGAATTCATAGAGTAACTGTTGTTGGAAGGGACTTCTGAAGATCATTTTTCCACCCCCTCCCGCTCTGAATGGTGTTTGTGCTGCAAGTTTGCAGAGCTTTCTTTACTGGGCATGACAGTTAAGTGCATTTTGAATTTTTGATATTGTTTCCCTGCAAAATGCCTTCCAGTGTCTGTCTCATCTGCATATCTTCTGAGTTTCAAGCAGCTGATTGGGCTGAATGGTGCCAAACTGCAGAGTAAGGCCCTTCCTTTCTTTTCATCTGCACCCCTTTGCTCCACGGAAAACTGCCTGGAAAACGATTTGATTCAGAGCAGATTTCAAGGCTGCGGATCCTCAGCAGGACAAGGTTTTTGTCTGAGGGCTCTGATGTGTACAGCATCGAGCAGAGGTGGCTGAGGGACGTGAGGACAAGCTCCTACTCTGGGGAAGATGCCACCATCTGGATTGCCATGAAGCCCTGTGCTATCAACAGGTTGGGCAGAGGTACCTCAGATATCCCTGCTGTACCACCAGAAGGATGGGGCTGAGCAGCTGAAGGGGGTAACGCCAACAACCAAATGTCAGCCCACCCCAACCTCATCTCCAACACAATGCAGGCCTCACCCTTTTGGGTGGCTGAGGCTGATCGTAGCCATATGATGGCCATGATGGAAGCCATATGGCCGCATATGAAGCGGCCGTAGCCTTACTCTCTTCCTCAGATCTGTGTTTCCTGAGCTTTTGAAACTTTCCTCCAGCCTGCACCTTTCTTCTCAGAAACTCTCCACCATTCCTTTTTAAATAATAAAGCGACCAGTTTGGTAGTTATCTGTCTGCTGCCCAGTGCCTCATCAACAGGGCACGGAGCTTATTTCTGCTTCACACGGCCTGGCACCCTTTCTTTTTTTTTTTTCTTCTTCTTTTTTTTTTTTTTTTGCAATCTGTGAAAGGCAAACAGAAGAAAGCTGGTTGCTATCTGTGCTGTTGCTTAATCCTCAGTCTCCAATTCCCACTATCAGCACTATCAGAGAGACTTTTCTCTCTGCCACCATGTTGCAGAACAGCAGATAACATAATCCTAAATCCCAGGTACAATTTTGACCCTTCCGCCGTACTGAGCTTATTTTTGAAAGTCTCTTGCATCAGATGAATCACAGCTGGTAATATTCTCCCTCAGCCTATATTTCCTTAGTATCAAACCAAGCCCCATGTGCTTTGTGCTGCCTTATTTTCTGAAACTATTTTCAGTTTTCATTTGAAAACCTCTTTTAATGTGGCCATGCGTGTAAGGCTTTCTGGTAAGAGGAACCAAAAAAAATTCCATGATGCGTCTTTCCCTCCTAAGGAGCTCTGATTTATGACTAAGAAGAATTACTCTTTCTGCCCATAAAGTAATTTTTCCAGCATGTTGGTTAGCATACAGGGTAAGATTAGATCCAAATCCAGATAGCTGTGGATTTATCAAGCCATCTGAAACATACATATGCATACACACACAAATACATTTTTAAAAGAATCAATGGGCCAATTTTTTTTTTCTGCTACGTAAAGTAATTCAATAAAACTCATTAAGTTGCTTTGGCTTGCTACCAACATAGTCAAGGCTGGGATATGGCCCAAAGGCTGCATCTGCATCAGCATTGCTGCCATCACCTGCGCTTGCCCCAGTCCAGACTTTTCTCTGTGCACCAGTTACAAAACAATAGTAATATTATATGCTCTATTTGATATTAACGTACTCTCACAACCACAATGTCTGCTTTACTTACAAACAATGAGCTCTTATAGGAACAGACTTTCATCCTTAACTGAATCACAGTAGAAACCACATGGTTCATGAAGGCATTTTTTTGGAAAAGCCCCAGCGGTCTGGGTTTAAGCATCATGGAAAGTAACTACAAGCCGATCTCTGAATTCCCATAGGCACTCATGACACATCTGTTCAGGAAAAGACTATGGCTGAGCTTCATGGGTTAATGCATGTAGGAGAAAGGGAAGAGGTCTTTTCCTAGGAAAGGAACAGATGCAGTGCTGGATTTTCAGGGAAGCAGCTGTGACCCAGCCATCGCCAGTCATCCAGGCTGACTTGGAAATCACAGATATTGGTTTGCATGTGCATGTGGATGTGAAATGTCTTCCCCGTATCTTCAAAATCTGTTTATTTCTGCAAAGTTAGGAATTTCTTTTTATTTTTATTAATATGTTTTTTAACCCCAGCATTTCCAAGCTGTGTTGCTCACTTGACAGCGTGACATGGCCTGTGGCTGTTGGAAATCCTCCTGAGTCCTGGGGCAGTTTCTATACAATGGGAACAATATCTGACTACCTCAAAGAAGCCACCAAAAGTGTCTCCTGCTTCTCTAATATCTCTTGTCTGTAATGGGAAGTGTGATTTGAAGGCATTGAGTCAAGTCAAACAGAGCACCAGGAAAAAATAGAGCCAGGATTTTCCAGAAATCATATGGATAATTCTGGTTTTGCATACCTAGCTTGCAATGTCCTCATGGGGCATAGCCCATGCTTTGGTCCAGTTGGCATGTGCCAGGTTGCTCATGTGAAGACCCCTAAAATAGTCCAGTGGTTCTAGAAGGTCTTCCTGCTGGCTTCTCTTTGTAAAAAAAACGTTTGTAAATGCATTAAATATGGTTATAAAGCCCACTTTCTTTCTTTTTTTTTTTTTTTTGGGGGGGGGGGGGGGGTCTTTCAAGGAGGAATTAGAACAAGCTGCAACACAATGGTCAGTTTTTGGTACTTCAGTATTAAACACGATTGTTTTTCCATCACAGCAGGAGAGGAAGAGGTAGCAACAACTGATGGCAGAGGACTGCAAGCAGCTGGAACGGGGTAAAATCCAAGGAAGCTATAATGCTTTGGTAGATTTTATCTCCACCCTGGAGTCGGAATAGCTTTTCCATTTCACAAAAACACCCGTAGAAGGGTGGTGCTTTTTCTCTTCCCCAGCTTAGCTGTAAAAAGGAGCATGCTGTGAATAAAAGGTGCTTCCAAGAGCATCTGGAAATATTTCCCACCCCAAGCACAGGCTGGTGACTCCTGCTGGGAGTGTTTTGTAGTACACACACACACACCAAAAAAAAAAAAAAAAGAGAAAAAATGTGGGGAGAAAGAAACTCAGCTAGGATGTTTTCCTATGGGTGGTGTGGCAGCAGGTGGTGGAAACCAGGGCTGGACGTTAGGGAGCAGTGGGCATCCTGTGATGATGTTGATTTATCCTGCTGTGAATGCAACATCACTGACCCGGAGAAGCCTTTTAAGTCTGTAATGGGTCACACAGATTTTGTTTCCAGCTGTCCCCGTGCCCTTTGCAATGCGAGCGCTCTGATGAGGGGCTAAGCTCAGTCTGTTGAACCTCCTGTGATGGGGATGCTTCCCAATGTTAGCAGGTCTCCTGGGTGGGGCTGGAGGGAACCCCAGGTTTTTAGCTGATGATTGAGTCCATTTGCAGTGATGTCATTTTTGTGATGATCATTGCAGGAGGCAGTCAGTTGGCCGTGACCAATTCTCAAAGAGGATAAGATCCTGCTGAAACAATGGCTAGGACAACGTTGGTGTGTCTCATAGATGGATTCCCCCCCCCCCTTCTATAATGAAACTACAGGAAATTTGCCTTTACAGGATTGGAGCTGGTAGGACTGCACGCAAGAACAGCTGCCATGTTCTGACACAGGTTTTCTACAAGACTTGGGTCTGATTGCTTCATCTTTCCGTATTTCAGTTTCCTGGGGGAATATTAAGACTTCCCTTACCTTAAGGATATGCTTCTTAGAGTCTGTGTGGGGCCTGGGGACCACGGGAGTGATGGATGCTACGTGATTTGGCACTTATGTATGCCATAAACAGCTCTCAGCATGCTGCTCTTCCCTTTCCTGCTTGCAAACACACAGCTTGCCATTCAACCAGTCCTGGGTGCAATGTTTTTTTGCAAGACATAAATATGGTCATTTAATGGTGACACTTTTACAGAACAAGCTTTACCCCAGCTGGTAGGAGTGCTCCAGCACTGCCTTTTGCTCTGATTCTTCCTCTTGCTGCCCCTCTAACCAGAGCACATTGGATATATCTCTCTTTTCCTAGACAATGTCAATTGAAGATCAGAGTTTTTTTTATGACTTGCTTCATGAAAGCTTGAGGTTTTCTGAGTTGAAGGCAGAACAGCTTCTGTAACCTAACGTAGGCTGCTCATTCTGCTGGCTTCCCAGTGGCAATCTCCCAGCAAGAGCCTTGGAGAGTGATATGTGGAGAATAGATAATATGGCAGAGAAGAAAATCTGAAAGTTTTCTCATGCGTGGGTCTGTCTGTAGAGATGTATTTATTATCAGTTACATATAATTTTATATTTTCCAATGTATTTCAGATATATGGTATGATATAAAAATATGGACTCTTACGACAGTGTTATAAATGATTGGAAATTACCAGCTGGGAAGTTTGTCATCTGCAATATATAACACAATGGAAGCATGTTGCATTAAAAAAAATATAAAAAATCTATATTTCAAAAATAAAATAATAAAAAAGAAACCCTTGTCAGAAGCAATCTGTTTTCCAGGAATATTCTGGATGTAAAGGAGAGATTTATAAACCCTGAAGTGTGTGCACAGAAAATGGATGAAAACATGAGCTGCTAGTTGGTGTTAAACTGCGTTGGCATTCCTGCAGCTCTCTGCATCCAAGCCATGTGTACAGCATGGAGTGCTTCCAGGCAGGATCAAACTGCGCTGCCTTCCTCCTCTCCAAAACTTCGGAAGGCTGCACTTCCCTGGTGGAGTATGGGACAGATGTTTGTTAGTCAGCAGTTGGCCTTGACACGTTTTGGACATAATTCTGGACCTTTTCTTTTTCTTTCTTTTCCCATAGAGACGAAGAAATGAATGGAGTTATTTCAGATGAGAATGTGAAGAGCTGCTGTTTGTTCTTCACAAAAGAAGTAGACATTTGCATTTATGTGGAAGAAACTAGATTTTTGGCTAATATGTATCTCAGCACAATAGCACATCCATGGGAATACAATTTGCCTTTTTGTGCCAAATATCCAGACATCTGTCACTTGAAATAAAACTGAGCACATTTGACTTAATAAATAGCAGGCTGCTGTTGCTAGAGCTTGCCACCTAGAGAAGCTGTGGTAAAAGAGCCCTAGAATCGTGGAATCAGGAAGGTTGAAAAGGGTATCCAAGACCATCTAGTTCAACCAACCCCCTACTACCAATATTGCCCACTAAACCATGTCCCTAAGTGCTACAAATGCTGTACATCTGGCTAGTGATAACTGTTGATACATGTGACAATTAATAGCAATGAAAGGGTTAACCAAATAGCCTCACGGAAAGATTAAAAAAATCTCCAGACTTTCATCTCAGATTTGGAAATACGCCGTTTTCACAGTTCTCATGTCATCCAATATGCAGAGGGCTGTGGAGTAGGAGCAGAAAGGGCCAGAAGTGATGAAATATGAACTTCACGCTGCATTTCTGTGAAAAATCACCCATGGGAGAGTGGTGGTGGGAGAAACGGGGCTCCTGAGCTGACCAGCAAAGATATAGGTGAGGATCAGCCAGGGGCTGGAGTGGGGCAAGGATGTAAAGTGGAATGTCTTGGCCTGAAGTGGTCAGTACTGGTGAATCTCATGTGCAAGAAAAGAATATTTAATATTTTATTTCGAAGGGTAGCCTGATGTAGGAGTTCTGACATTTTATGTCATCCTTGACCTATTTTTCCTGGTCTCTCAACCATCTGCTTGTCATTAATACCACTTCAGAAAGCCAGGAATTTCTTTTTCCCCCACAGAGGCATACGTTTCCATGCTTCCTTGACTCTTCACAGAGCCTCCAAGAAAATCTCTCCCAGCTAC
The DNA here is from genome assembly GCF_019238085.1 of Lagopus leucura. Taxonomy (NCBI): domain Eukaryota; kingdom Metazoa; phylum Chordata; class Aves; order Galliformes; family Phasianidae; genus Lagopus; species Lagopus leucura. The sequence goes on from NW_024962254.1 coordinate 1,561,401, forward strand.
TTGCTGAAAGCTATTTTTAGGGAACAGATTTACCGCTGAAGAATAATCCCAGTTTTTCCTTCCACGAGGCCGTGGCACCAGCCTATTCATTTGTGTGGGGTAAGTGCACGTGGCCAAGGTTCATCTCCAGGAGGCACCAAAGAAGTTGACACACACTGCACCCAGTGGAGGTCTCCATCTGAGCTCAGCCTTGGCTTCCTTTAGAGTCGATGAAGGGAAAATGTCATTTCTACGGTGGGAGGAATCTGCCCTAATTTAGCCATCTGTCTTAGGATGGGATGGATCACAGCCCAATTTCTCTTGATTGTCTACAAAGGGAGGTAGAGCAATTAGTGGAATGGATGACAATGCCTCACGAGCCTAATGCTGGACAGGATGGATGCCTCCTTTGATCACTTCAGATAAGGACCTATGCTTGCTATACCTGACAAGTCTAAGAAGGATCTGCGAGGGCTTTGAGTTCAACCATGCAAAAAATTTTATCTGCACTCCTGGGTGGCTGGTAGCACCGTGACCTCCAGAATGGAACAAAATCCCGATGCAAAATAAATACATGAAAATGGATAGAGAGCTACTTACAGGGATGACTGTGGATTATTTCTGTGTGTTTTCAAATGTACTAAAAATAAGCACAAACACTAATGGCCTCTTCAATGGCTGGAATGATATTATTGTTAATGGACTTCTATCCTCAAAGTCCACTCTCCTAAAATTTCCTTGGTGTCAATGGCCAATTTCTGGCAATATTGCTTGGGCTAATTCTGTCTGAATGAGTTAATGGCCAACACAGGCACTCCTCTGGGATTTCAGATGGCAGAGATGTAAAATATTTAGTGTGATAAGGACTGATGCTGTTTCAAAACAGTCCTGAATAGCACATCAAAACCAATTTTAGAAAAGCCAAAAAAATATTTCCCCTGCATACAAGTATATTTTCAGGCTTTTCTTTCTTTAAAGAAATAATCCGTGGGGAAAAAATGAACAAACAACCAAAAATTAAAAACAAACAAAAAAACCCAAACAAACAAACAAACAAAAAACCCAAAACAAACACTAAACTCAAAAGTAGGAGGAGTTGATGGGTTTGTGTAAATTGTGCATTTCGTTCATTTCTTCTGTTCCAGATTTCCTTTCTCCACATCTCCCCCACTTTTTTTTTTTTTTTTTTTATTGTTGTTTTAATTTTAACAGAGTGGAAAATTTTGCTCTTGCAATTCATAATCTTGCTATATTGCCATTGCACAGATCTGCGTAATGTTGGAGGAAGGTGGTGAATGCATTTCTGGTAAAATCTAGCTGCCTTTATTAGATCATATGCTAATTCCCGATCTTTGTATTACGCAGCCTTATTTACACTGCATTATCATTTCATTTATGTGCCCCTTGGAGCTCTCAATCACTTTGGGGAGCTCTCTAAATTTGCCTTTCATCACGTATTAATGAAGTGTTAATAGCTCACCCAAGCCATTTTTGAGCAAACACCATGTGACGTGCTTGTTTTCTGCAAGCAGCCCAATTGCTTTGCTAATATATGACCAATGGGTCCAAAGCACATGCCACCTTACTGCTGATTTCTTGCAGCAATGATTTCTTTGCTTTCATATTCTGTTCTGGCTGTTTGGGACCTGGTCTGGATCTCTCCATACCAAGCTGAGGTCCTGAAGCTCTGTGCATAACATCACGTACCAGAGGGCAGGAGAATAAGGCAGAATCCTTTAAAATTAGAGTATAGTGTAGGTAAGTCCAAGGCCTGAGTGTGACCCCTACCTGGATGAATTTCCCCAAATTGATGATTATGAAGGACTCTGTGCCGGGCTTTGTGGAGCTGGTAGATCTTGTAGATTTGCACATACCTGGCCCAGAAACTGGGCTGAACATTGCCTGGATAAGTACAGATGACAGATGACTTACTGTCCCAATGGATAGAGCTGGAAGTCTGAGATTCCCTTCCCTTCCCTTCCCTTCCCTTCCCTTCCCTTCCCTTCCCTTCCCTTCCCTTCCCTTCCCTTCCCTTCCCTTCCCTTCCCTTCCCATTATTATTTCCTTTTTTTATGTGTGTGTATGCCTTCCAGTAGCTGCCTGATGCCCTGACCTGGCATTACTTTGGATTAGTGCTTCAATAATACAGAAAAGAATAAAATCTTGAATCTCTGGGCTGGACATCACACTGAGGAAATAAGCTGCATCAGGATCAGGCTGTTGTGCTCATGCAAGCGATGGGAAAAGATGCAGCAAAGTATCTTAAAAACACTTTCAGGAAGAGCTTATTTGTAGCAAATAGATACTGTGAGCACATTTCAGACCAGTGCCACGTGAGGGAGATGGTGATAAGGCTTTTGCAGGGGTTGTATGTTCCCCCAAACAACTGGCAGCTTATTAACCCTTGCTGAGTAGTCCACAACATGCCAAGAGGAGATACGATGCCCTGTCAAAGAAGCGGGAAAAGGCAACAGGGAGCTGTGGTGGGGATAACAGGAACTCTTTTTTTATAAGGGACCCTGATGGCTGTTGAGGATGGGGAAAGACAACGCCTTCCTGATGAGCAGGCTGAGTTTAATTGAGCATTCCTGTTAACAGGGAATTGTGTATTCATCTCAGCCCCCCCCAGAGACAGGGATGTGTTTGTAGAAGCTTTTGTAGCCCCACCTGGACCTCGCTGCTGGGATGCATTGGAAGATCCATCGCAGAGCTCAGCTCATCGCTTTTAAACATTCAAAAAGCACAGTGCCTCCTGTTTTTTATGCATCCTTCATGAATTCTCCAGGATATGTGGCAGGATGCAACCCCGTTAGAGCTGACCTTTTAATAACAATAAAGTCACTCAGTGGTGCCCTTTATTTTGATTTATCATTGCACAACATAAAGGGATTATATATCAAAGGAGGTGCTAAAATGATAAGGCTAATAGGAAGAGACCAAAGGAAGATGGGGAATAGTTCTGGAAGAGTTTCATTGGTGTTTTCAGGCAAAAGAGATAGGAAACCATGGCTTATCTTGAATGGCCCTGGGAAGGATTTTTTTTTCCTCTTTTCTGACTGCTGAAAATGCAGAGATCATGTCAAAGTAGAATCATATTAAAAATTAGTATACAAGCTATGTGGAATCTATCTCCAGTGATTTGGTAGTGGACATTTTCTATGGGCTTCAGCTGTGTTACTCTTTGCATTTAAATTATTTTCAAAAAGATTTACCCAGAGACTTCATACATTTCGATATTATTTCTTTATTATTATTATTATTATTATTATTATTGTCAAGACACTTTGATCCACTGGCACAGCAAATATAAAAAGTTAAACTTACAAATGCTTAAAGATTTTCTTTTAAGAGGAGAATCTATGAAAGAAAAAAATAATTGCTTAATAGATGATATTTCATGCCCATTACAAATACTGGGGGATTGTTTTTGTGCTTGCACATGTGATTCACAGGGAATTTGCTGATGGGAAGAGATTCCCAGCTGAGGTGGAGAAATTCCTGTTACGTTCAGTGTTGCCTGAGCCCATGGCTTTGCAGGGCAGAATGCTGAACAGGAACATGTGATCCTGGTGGATCCTGCCATGTAGTCCATGTGCTCTTGTGAGTTTATCCATTCATTAGCACTGGTTCATACACTCTTGAATCCCACCACAGAGTGCTGAGGAAGAGATATTACAGAAGAACTTCAAAGTAAACTGTTAGGTCTGAACTGAGACCTTATAGCTCTCTACAACTGTATGAAAGGAGGTTGTGGTGAGGAGGGGGTCGGCCTCTTCTCCCATGTAACTAGTGATGGACCAGAGGGAATGACCTCAATTGGTGCCAGGGCTGACTCCAAAAGTGTGGTCAGGTGATGGATTGGGCTTCCCTGGGAGGTGGTGGAGTCACTGTTCCTGGAGGTGTTCAAGGAAATGTTGTACTAAGGGATATGGTTTACAGGGGAAATATTGGTGAAACGTGGACAGTTGGACTGGATGACCTTGGAGGTCTTTTCCAACCTTAGTGATTCTACGATTCTATGAAGTGAAACCCACTGCTATTTAATATTTGTTCTGCTCTCTCAGTGCATGTGCCACTGCGTCAAGACAGTAGATATTGAGCCAGACATGGCCATCAGAAGTGCTCTGCCTTTGTGAGGCCTCACATGGAATAATGCATCTAAGCCTGGGGCCCCAAGCACAAGGATGTTGTAGAGTTGTTGGAGAGGGTCCAGAGGAGAACCACAAAGATGTTCAGAGGGCTGGAGCACCTCTCCTGTGATGAAAGGATGAGAGAGCTGGGGGTGTTAATCTCGCAGAAGAGCAGACTCCAGGGAGACTTCCTTGTTGCCTTCCAATAACCGAAGGCAGCTTATTAGAAGGCAGCAAGGGCAGACAGTAATAGAACAAGCAGTAACAGTTTAAAATTAAAAAAGAGATTTATGTTAGATGTCAGGAGAAAGTTCTTAGCTGGTGGCGCAGCCTTGGCACTGCTGCCCAGAGAGCTGTGGGTGCCCCATCCCTGGAGGTGCCCAAGGCCAGGTTGGATGGGCACTGGGCAGCCTGAGCAGGTGGGGAGCAACCAGTCCATCGCAGCGAGTGTAACTGGGAGGGATTCTAAGGTCCTTTCCAACCCAATGGTTCTGTGATTCCATGATTCTACAGTTCAGTGAAGTCTCCTACCTATGGTGCACTTAGTGGTGCACAGGGCCAGCAGCAGATGGCTGCTCCTGAACACGACAGACAGAACTCTGCCAGCCTTGTTTTCAGGTAAGGTCAGCAGACAGCTAACAAAATGCAATGCTTGGACAGTGAATATGTTTGCCAAAGTGGCGTTCGTAATTACTGTAATTATTTGAGAGCTTGAGATCCATTCAAACAGATTTAGTAAAAGATGTGGGGAAAACTTTGGAAATGTCAAAACATGAAGGCTTTTCCTTATGAGTTGCTGTGAGTAATTTGCACTTTAAAAAATTGCATTTAAAGAGTTCATCCTTTCATAGCAGCCTTTTGATTACAGAGATTAACTTACTGTAAAAGAAGAACATCTTTTAAACAGGAATTTGTCCCCAGTCATTCTGCACCAAACTAAAGGTTCAGAGAAAACCATTCCTCGTTCAACCAATAAGTAGTTCACATCCCCTTGTCCAGTGCTACCTGACCTCATTTCTCCTCCACTTTTTTCAACAGAGCAAGACAATTCTTCAGGAAAGTTCTGCTACCAAGAGACTAAAATTCAGCTCATCAGTGTGGACAAGGGAGGTCACCCCCTCCAGCCTCTCTCTTTTACTCTAAGCCTCAGAAATTACCAAACATTAACATTTCATCAGTTCAGGGATTTGTACAGCAGTTTGCACAGTAGCTGTCGAAAAGCTTTACAGACTGTGCTGCGAGTCAGCCTTTCCAGGGGTGTTTCAAGCGCAGCTGCTGCGGTTAATTCATGTGCTGGTGGTGACTCTAAGCCTGAGTAGCTGACTGATATCCCAGCTGGGCTCCAGCACTCTGCATCCTCAGAAAGATGTAAAGCCACTGGAGACTGAAAAGGAGCAAAACAAGCAAGAATGAGGTCTGAAGACACAGGAATAAGGTCTGAAAACACAAGGAACAAGGAAAAAGGTCTTGTAAGGAAAGTGCTGCATGCAGAGGCTAGGGCAGGTGTTTAGCTGAATGCCAAATGGGCATTTGTCAGAGCTGACACAGCCCATTCTGCCCAAGCACATGAATAGATAGGACGACCTTCCCCATCCCTGTGGTTTTGAGATCAAGGAGGTTCTTTCGATGCGTGACTACACCTGTGTAAGTGCAATGGTGTAAAGGCTGCAGAGAAACGAAATGGCCAAAATGTGGTTGTTTAAACTCTTTTCCTCTGGTGCCAGGGCAAGTAGAACAGAGAACCAAATTCTGTTTACATGGACAAAACTTCCATTTGGATATTGAGACAGAGGGATATCCTGGGGCTCTTTGCACAGCTGGAGCAGAAGATGCTCAGCGTTGGTACTGGTATAACAGAGTAGGACCTACCTCACATGCTCCTGACTGGTGTAAAATGAGTGCTAATGGGGCACTGGAAGATCACAGACACTGGGATAAACAGGAGGAGGTAAAATAAAGCAGCCAGAAGCAGATAAAAGACCCATACAGGTGAGATAAAAGCTTGTACTGGGGCTCTGTTGCTCATTGTAGTCCCAGTTGGAGCAGCCACTTCAGCCTGTTCTGAATTAAGGCTTTCCCAAAAGATATTTTCAGCTTTTCAGTTTAACTTGACTTTTCCATAGGTCAATTTAGAAGCTGAGATCCTCATTGAGCTTTTGTCACAGAGAGGCTGAGGTCTATATAATTTCTTTTTCCAGGAGGGAAAAATAAGAAATGAGAATAGCAAATTTCAAAATGTTGGATTGAGTTTTATCCATCAAATGTTGGGTTTTCAGTTGACTTTGTTTTACTCTAGAGCTATTCTTAAACTGACCTGAGATACCTGCCCAAGGAGGAAGCACCACAGCCAGAAGGCACAACCAGCTGAGAACCCACCTAAATCTCCAACTTTCTGTTCTCCATTGGTTGTAGAGAAGTTCATGGGAATGGACTTCTCCTCTAGACATTTCAGCTGGAAGGCCAAACCCAGTGAGGATGAAATTGACCACCTCTGAGTAATTTTTTCGGTTGTAAAATGTAAAAATGAGACCACATTTGATGCCTTCTCAAAGGATTTCATAGAAGACTCTGCTTTCCATGACTTCATTACGGAAAATATTTTAAAAATCCTTGGACCTCCATCACTTTCGTACCTGCAAGTTCACAGCCAGAGCAAGAACTTATGCCAGCACAAATGGCGTTGTTAGACAAGTAGACATGCGAGGAGGAGAGCAAAAAAAAAAAGGAAAAAAAAAAAGAAAAAAAAAAAAAAGAAGAAAAGTGCATTTCAAGAGTTGTCAGCTCTTCAACTGTGAAGTGCCAGGGCATGTTTGCTGCAGTTGTTTCTCAAGGTCCCCACAGAATTGTCACAAGGAAGAAAGCCGTGTTTAGAAAAGCTGCCAGCTGACGAGACCCGGGGATGTAGGGCAGCAAACAATCACACACAGCTTTGTCTGCTCAAAGTGCACCTGCAGGGAGGAGGGCAGGGACAGAGCATGTGAGCCTGTATTTGTCTTTATGTGTGTACAAGGAGAGCCAGAAGGAATGGAAAACTCTCCTAAATAGTTATTGAAATCCGCATGTTGAAATCCATTCTGTGGCTGCTCCTCCAAAACATGCAGACATTTATATACATTTTCTTTTTTTCCATGTCTTGAAGATGTGATGTCCAGGAGTTTCCTGAAGCTGTGGGCATGCAGGTGACCTTCCTTGATGCTGCATCTCCATATGCTGGAGGTAGCTTTTCTCGGTGGGACTTCCAGAGGTGTGTTAGCACAGGGGAAAATGGGAGTGTAGAGAAGAGGCAGCCAGTGAATGGTATTCTCTTGCCCTTACTGTTCACCCCTAAGCAGAGCTGGCACAGTGAAGGGCATACACAATGAAGCCCAGAGCAGAACGAGTCCAGGATGACTCCCGAAGGGGCTAACCTCATACAGCTGCCCTTTTAGGCTCCTAGACCGAAACCCAGAACCATTCCCAAATGCTTTTTGATGTTTGCACTCTTAAATCAACTTCTTGAAAATAATGCTTTGTTATGAGAGAGTGAGAGCAGCTCTAATTAAAAATGCCATAGACAGCAAAATAAGGAGATGCAATAAGAAGGAAACTCAGCTCAGAAGTCACGCCAAGGAATGAATGACACGGGGCCGCTAAGTCAAGGCTTTTTCATTATTTATGCTTCAACTGTGTGATCTCAGGTCAAACATTTAACCTCAGTGACTTTCTTGTCCTGCTTGTGAAATGGAAGTAATATTTTTTGTAGCTTGAAGGAGATTTCTAGTGGGAAACACAGCACAGGTACGAAGTGCAGCTATTGCAAATGACCAGTGTCCTTATTTTATTCTGTGCTTTGCTTCTCAACTTGTTTTAGCACTTTTTTGCTGTTGTTAAAATCCAGGACCACAATTCACATTTGTAGAGGTGATCTCAGGGTGTATTTGCAGTCTTCTGCCAGCCTGTGACCTGCCTTGGCTTATTAACCCACTGCTTCTTTTTTTCTACACCACTGATGAGCAGTCACGCTCATTGGGGATGCTTTTCTGCCAGGCTTGATACATTTTGACTTCAAGTTCAGGGCTTGAATGTTTTGGAGCTTGGACTGATGGTGGATGATGAGGTCTGGTTACATAAAATTCCTGGAGGATATGAGTATCTCCCAGATGGAAAACAGCGGCATAATGGTGAGCTAACAACTCTCATTTTCTGCTCTTAGAGCAGCAATCAAAGTATTGTGCAATCCTGCTCACTTGTAGCATCTTACTTGTGGGAATGGCATTGCTGAAGATGTTTGCTGTAATGATCTGGTTACTGACTTCCATTGCCCAGGAAGCCCTGGAGGAAAGATGATTTTTTCTGAACTTGAGGTTAAAAAATGCTGCTGTGACTCAAGAGCTTGGCTGAGCAATGTCTGTACCCAGAGCTGTATTTTGGCCATGGTTCTGTTTTACTCATTTCAGAACGTGGGAGATGAGCTGTTTTGAATGCTGAGCATGCTCTGATTTTAACCACAAGGATGCAGCTCTTGTCCTGTTCCTATTCCTCCCTACCACACTTCTCTGGAAGTAGAATATGGGGCTGACAGGGTCTCATGTGATTTGACATGGCCATTTTCTTGTTCTTCATGAGCAAAGTGCTTAATCTCTCTCAGTAGTGTTTGGGCCAAGAATGGCACATGTGGAATTTTTTTTTTCTTCTTGAAATATCCTACCAGAAACACCAAATCTGAATCTTCAGCCTTTCTCTGAGTTGCAGCTACAAAGCTGCTGTCCCAAAGGATGTGCTGCCATTTGCACAGGCTCCAGTCATTCTTCGTGGAGTAAATCCTGACTAGGATGTGTTGGAGGGGCTTAGCAAAGCTTGTGTTTTTCCAAACAGCATGCTGGAGGACAAGTAGGTGCTAGGGCTTGTGGTTTATGTAGTGTGCTGGTGTGAGAAGTGGTTTTCCAGGCAAAACCTGAAAAAGCAGAACTTGAAAGACATCCAAAATCACAAAAATTCACGTGATTCTCTTGCTGTTTCAGAGTTACATATTCAAGGGAGATCCCTGTGTACTGAAAACTTTTCTACAAGTGACTGATCCAAACTGAAGTTGCCTTGTTTTGGTAAACACCCAAGAGGTTCTGTCTAGACACCTGGCAACAGTTCTGTGCTGTGCAGTGCTGGAGTGGAGGTACAGGAACCAGAGCAGGACTGAGTTCTGCTCCTTGGAGATCTCAAAAAGCCCCTGGATGCAGTGCTGGGCACTCTGCTCTGGGTGTCCCTGCTGGGGCAGGGTTGAGCCAGAGCGACCTTGGAGTGCCTCCAAACTAAATCATTTGGTGGTGCTGTGATTCTCTGCTTTTAACCCTGGATTTCCTGCAGGCTGGATGTGCAGCATTGCTCTATCTACGCATTGTGGTGGAGGGCTGGGAGTGTTGCAGCTGGTAGTTACCTATGGGGGTATCACTGTGACATTACAGCATCTCTTAAGAAGGCACATACACCGTCTCAAGACATGTCACTTAAGCCAAGAAATCCTGGGGGGGGATCAATATTTCAGCTGGGTTGAGTGATGAGCTATGCCAGACAGTGGTCTTCTTTCAGGCCCTAGAAACATCATCCAGATTCACCAGTTTCAGACACCTACCGGGATGCAAGAAATCTGTAGATGTGGCACTTAGGGATATGGCATAGTGGGCATGGTGGGGATGGGTTGGTGGTTGGACTGGAGGATCTCAGTGGTCTTTTCCAATCTTAATGATTCTGCGATTCTACGAATTATGCTTCTATGATGATGCATCTGAAGGCTCATCACGTCTCTGTGTGTCCATATCTCCCATCTGATCACAATCATCATTCTCTATTTTCAGTACTTTCCAGCTGTATGTGAGACGTCACCTAGGCCTTAATTGCTTTCTGAAAGGGATGCAGAAAAGAACAAATTCTTCTTTGATCCCAGCACAAAGGCAAGGAGAATATCCCAGCAGCCCATCAAAAGATAAGCCAGAGGACTCTCGCTGTGGCCCCATATTCAAACATAATGTAATCTGTCTATGTTGGCCCTTTGAACAGGCAAGACAGAGTGGTTCTCATGATAGTGCTGGATTTACTACCCGTGATATTTTGATGAAAACATTGGTCTTATCTAGCTTGACCACATGGGGCAGAATGAAACCTGGTTCTCCAAGGGAACTGCTCCAAGTGTTACTGTTTTCCTTTGCTACCCTTAAGAATTAGTCTTTGCTCCAATGCATTTTGATATATTTATCAATAATTTAAGGCAGGTGATAACGGTTTTTATTAGGCTGAGCAGTGCAGTTGACACAGTGGAAGGAAAGGACCTCAACAGGCTTGAAAGGTGGGCCTGGGTGAATCTAATGAGGTTCAACACGGCAAAGTGCAAGGTTTTGTACTTGGGCCGGAGGAATCCCAGGCATCCATACAGACTGGAAGGAGCGGTCCTTGAGAGCAGCCTGGCAGAGAGGGACCTGGGGGTTCTGATGGATGAAAAGCTTTACATGAGCCAGCAGTGTGCCTTTGCAGCTCGGAAAGCAAATGGTATCCTGGGCTCCATCAGAAGAGGAGTGGTCAGTAGGGTGATTGTCCCCCTCTACTCTGTTCTTGTGAGGCATCGTCTGCAGTACTGTGCCCAGGTCTGGACAAGACAGACAGGGAGCTGTTGGAGAGGGTCCAGAGGAGAGCCACAAAGAGGATCAGAGTGCTGGAGCTCCTCTACAAAGAGAGTCTAAGGGAGCTGGACTCGTTCAGCCTGGAGAAAAGAAGGCTGCGGGGTGACCTCATTGCAGCCTTTCAGTACCTAAAGGGAGCCTACAAACAGGGGGGGAACCAACTCTTTGAAAGGGTTGATAACTGCAGGACAAGGGGAAATGGTTTGAAGTTGAGGGAGGGAAGATTGAGGTTGGATGTCAGGAGGAAGTTCTTTACAGAGAAAGTGGTGAGGTGCTGGAACAGCTGCCCAGAGAGGCTGTGGATGCCCCGTTCCTGGAGGTATTCAAGGCCAAGTTGGATGGAGCCCTGGGCAGCCTGGTCTGGTATAAAATGGGGAGGTTGGTGGCCCTGCCTGTGGCAGGGAGGTTGGAGCTTGATGATCCTTGAGGTCCCTTCCAACTCTGGTCATTCAGTGATTCTGTGATTCTGTGAAGAAGCCAGCACTGGGGCTGGGCCACCATACAGCATCAAATAAGTTTTCCCAGGGGTTGCTATGTCAAAAGCTGCAGTGGCTTCACCCTCTGGATGAACACATTTCTTTGCTGGATGTTTTCTTACCATGCAATTGGTGATAACTTTATTTTTCAGGGGGTTACAAATTGATTTTTTTTTTGGGGGGGGCAGTGGTTTTCTGAGTCTGACTCAATGAGTGTTGCATCACTAAGAGTGCATACTGTTATTATGCACAGTGCATAATGTGTGGGACAGGAGATCATGCGTTGACTTTCCTTGGTCCTCTGAGAAAGTGACTGATGATGGTACATGTAACACCAGAGCAATGGGAGAATGATCAGAAAAAACATGCATAACAAAAGATTTCAGAGGTCTTTATGGATTTAGTTGCCAAAATGAAGAGCAGAACTTTCTGCTTCCCCCAGTGCCATGGGGATGCCCCAAATCCTAAGTTATAACCCATGGAAACGCAAAGCCCCGAGGGCTTCGTACAACCCCCATAGAATCATAGAATCAAACAGAATAGCTTGGGTTGGAAGGGACCTCAATGATCACCCAGCTGCCATGGTCTGGTTGCCACCCACTAGCTCAGGCTGCCCAGGGTATAGGCAACCAGGCCATAGGCACCCACAACTTCTCTGGGCTGCTTGTACTGATGCAAATGTTCATGGGAGAGCCAATTCACAGCATCCCCAAATGGCTGAGGCTACCTTTAGGTACCAGCTGCCCCAGCAGGAGCGCTCAGAGGGGGTGCAGAGCACCACAGACAGGGGCTTTTGGAACTGCCCGAAGTGCAGCTCCCAGCCCTGCTCTGGTCCCTGAACTGGATCCATCTCCACGGGGCTGGTTTTCCAACTCCAATCCCACGCCAGAAGCAGCTGAGATGAGGAAATGTAGCACTTTCATTAAAAAAAAAAAGAAAAAAAAAAAAGTAAAAGCTATTTAAACACAAAATAGTCTTTTATTTGTCACTGAAGGCTACACACCGTCACTTTTGTCTGTTCAGTTTTTGTTGGTGTTTTTTTCCTTTTTTCCTTTTTTTTTGTTTTTTTTTCTAGAAGATATCTACATCTGCACTCATTTACAGCCTGGTTGTATTTACACAGTCAAGAATACAGCATTAGAAATGCAAAGTGTCGAGAAAAAAAAATTCTCAAGAAATTAATTCCAGAATTCAGGAAAATTATTACACGGGGTAATGACAAGAGTCTCCAGCGCTGGGCTTGTAGATGCAGCATTGACACAAAGTCCTCCTCTCAGATGCAGCTGCATTAGAAGTCCTCACACAAAATTAACCTTTTTTTAATAGGAAAGTGTGTTTCTTTGATTGGTTATTTCAGCAATATCCATGAATTGTCCAGAAGTTGTAATAGTTTTTGGAAAGTTCTGTTGTTTGCTTGAGCAGTTTTAAAAAAGGAAAAAAAATACACACATATATAGGTGTGTGTGTATATATATATATATATATATATATATATATATATATATATATATATGTTAGTTAATTTTCACTCATGGTTTTCATTGCTCCCTAACCAGAAGGCATGGGCCACTGGAGTGGGAGTTAAGAGTTGAGCCTTACAATGCTTTGCCAGGAACACCACGTTTTGCACTAATTAGAGGTGTATGGGAACTGCTGAGTCACGGCCTGAACCTCTAATTGATCACCTGAGGTGAGCCTTGAGTCAGCCAGAGGAGCACAGGTGAAGGCAATTCACCTGTGCTGCCGGAAGGGGTGGAGCCTGGCTCCACCCCTCCTGGACCTATTTAAGAGCTGGCTACCAGAGGGGAAGGATCTCTTCTGGAGATCCTCCTCTTGTGGTATCTTCTAGTGAGCTCAACCCAAGGGTAAGCTCTTCTACTTATTCTCTTTTGTGATCCTTGTTTGCTTTTGCCTTACTCTTTTGATTATATTGCAATTATAACATCTTGGTTATACAAGAGGAAAGCAGCATAGAGACACAGAAGGATTCCCTTTGGTGGGACAGTTTTGGGGGCACAGCATTGTGCGTGCTGCACGATGCTGGGAGCAACACAGGGCTCCTGTCCCCCAGAAGCTGTTGCAAATTCACTCTGCAGTCACAAGTAATTTTATCGAACTATAGAGATGAGAAAACAAAATCTGTTTTATTGTTGACAAAACTTGGAATCTTTCAGTATAACAGGGGAGTTCAAATAATCCCATATTTAGTGATGGCGACAAAAGGAGTGATTTTAAAAAAGAGGTGCTCAAAGGTGTCCACTGAAAGATGTGGATGCTGTAGGACAGAAGGTGCTGGATTCATCCCACCAACCCCAGTACATTCCCATTCCCAGCTCCAGCAGCACAGACATGCAGCCCTTCACCACCAGCAAGGGGAGATGCAGGAAAAAAAGTTTAACAGCAAAACGATCTTTTTAGCTCTATTACTAACATTATGGGTACTTATTTCTCCTCCCTGTTTAAAAAGTGGCAGAGTGAGCAGCCGAGACCCGTGTCCCTGGTTTCAATTACACCGAGAGCAGATTCAAACAGGCTGCTGTGCTGTAAATACGAGGGGGGCCCTCTCTGTAAATCGTAAAATTGAATTCTAAAATTTCATGTTAAGAGCCTTGTCTTTGCATAATGGATTGTGCTGCCATCTATCACGGTGACACTTACAAGTCACAGCTGAAAAAGTACTTTATTAGATTTTTATTTTTTTTTTTTTAAACCATGTTGATTTATTCTGGTTACACTCTCTGTATAATAGACAGAGTAGAATCTCACCCAGTTCTCTAAGCTCAATAGAGCAACTACAAGATATATGACAGAAATCCCTCACTGCTTCCAACCTGCAGCCAGACAGGTCCTGGGGATGGCTCTCAATCTGTGGCTTTAAACCCAAATCAAGCACTGGGCTTGTAATGACCTTCATCTCGTTAGCTCCTGCCTGGTATCATTTAGATTTGTTGTCCCATTTTCATGGGGGCTCTATCAATAGCTGTGATGACACAGATATGATGAGCTGCATGATTCCCTCTGGTCATTGCCGATTAATGATTTTTCCAAGCTCTAATCTTCAATTGCAAAGGACAAAAATAAAAATTAAAAAAAAATAAAATAAAAAGAGCTCAGAGGAAACAAATAATGTGTCATTTCTTGCAATGTCAAATTAGATTCGCTCTGTCCAGGTTCAGCATGCAGGATGTGTCACAGATGTAGAGCCATCATGGCACCAACTTATGTCCAAATCCAGTCAATCCCATCACTAGTACATCTCCAAATGAAGCTCATTTTGGTACCAACAGTGGCTATGGAGGGTTGGAGCCATTATCCTTCACCTGCCGCTCATATCGGGACTGACCAGTGCAGGATGTTGGAATTGGTCTTCCAGCTTTGGTCCCAGCCCTTCACACAGCTCTTCAATATGAAGACATTGCCAGGAGTTTGAAGTAATTCAAGCCAATCCTTTGCATTTTGAAGTGGTTCCTCTTTTTGGAATCTCCAAGTCAAGCCATGAATGCAGATAAGGCCGAAACCACGTTCTGTGATTCTGTGTAGCAATGGTCATGCACTTGACTAGCTTTCAGAAGTGCATCAAGAGCCCTGGGATATCGGGCTCAGCTCAGTGGGATTGGTATCCAAAGCCTTCCAGAAGTGAAGCATCCACTGCCCATAAGCAAAACAAGAAGGGTTGGGCAGCCATGATGTGCTCCTGCAGGGGAGCAAACGGGGTTGCACAAGGGCTACGTGGCCAGGAGTTGAATGGAAATGCTTAGTAACAGCATTCAACAGTCCCTTACTTTGGCTCAGGGTTTGGCTCAGCACTTGTTATGTTATAGCTTCCTCCTTTAAGTTCCATGGAAAAACAGTGCAGTCCTGTAGAAAAAGCACTTTTCGTTAACAAAGGGGGAAATCTAGGGCTTTGAAACTGAAAATATTTGTTTCTAGTTTTACTGCATAAGTAGAGTGGAAATGTTGAAGGTTTCACAGTGGACAAGGTTTCAGAAACAGAATCACATAATCACCAAAAGGCTGTCAGAAACCTCTGGGTTCTCTGCCCAGCCCCTGCTCTAGCAGGGACACCTGGAACCCTGACCAGTAGATGTCTAGGTTTGTACCCATTACTGAAGAGCCAACCTTGTTTTTTTTTTCTTTTTCCAGTTAAAAACGTTGATATATCAAAGAACATCACCTATATACACATACAAATATATATATATGTATTTTTTTCTTTCCTTTTTTTGACGTGTTGTCAATAGTTCCATACAGGCTGCAGGTCTGCAGAGCTTGGGCATGCAGAGAAGAGCAGCCTGCGCTGCCTGCACCACGGTGAGTGGGACCAAAAATGGATGAGCTCCTCAAAGACATTACCTCCTGTAATAACCTGAAGAGTCTGTAAGGCTGTAGAGGTGCCATCTCAGGCTGATTGTTCCAGTAGGAAATTTCCACGCTCAGACCTCTTTCCTTGATGGTGTGGTTTGTTCTTGCTCTGTTCCTGGTAGCATAGTAACACATGGATGGCAATGAAGGTAGAAGCACCACTTCTCTTTGGAGCCTCTTGGACAGGAGCATTGGGTAGGATATATACAGGACATTTATGCCTTTCCATTCATCTTCCCATATACCTCTTTTTGTTCCACGTGTGCTCTTTTAGCCACTCAAAGCCACCACAAAATCGAGGAGCTGTGGGAATGCTAGTGCTTCCCACGGAGGGGAGCTGGTCAGCCCTGAGAAGGCAACACTGCCTCTTCTGAGTGGCAGCTGCTGTTTGGCTGATGTTGCCCCAATCCCTACCATAGCATCCTAACATCAACCAAGGCTTGTCAAGGACTCTACCCCAGCAACCCAAGCGGTGATGCCAGGGTTTCTTCATCAGTGACTGCCAAAGCCCTGAGTGATGCTGCTGCTCCCACCTGGCTCTACCAGGGCTGGATGCCCTTTCTAACCCAGCTGCCTTTGATTCACTCTGCTAAAGCATAAAGGTTGCATGTGGCAAGGGGTGGGGGTGATTAGGACATTGGTTATGGCATCAACAATATCACTCTTGCTGCAGACAGGAGAGACTGCCAGATTCAGGGCTGTATGAGTGAGTAGCCCCAGGGAAGCTCAACCCTGGGCTTTGCATGCCAAAATACAAATGATGGTGAATAGGAGGAGGAATAGTCTGTTGGGGGAATTTCCATCCTGTCACCTTCCTCCTGGCTAGTGCCCAGGAACAGAGAGGCAAGGCAGCTCGAGTTGTCAGCCAGCATCTACAGGGAAACCAGGACTGCACTGGGATTGCCCACATCTTGCTGCTCGAGCAGTGCATGCCCCACATGTATTATCTTGGGGAATGGAGCCTGCAGAGAAGTATCAGGCTGGGTTGAGGATCCACCTCAGAGCAGCGGTGGCTCTGAAGACATGAGCTGTAGGGTGCCGAGCAAAGCAACAGCCTTGGCCTGGGTTCACATGTCTCTGCAAAGCCAGGAAAAAAAAAAAAAAAAAAAAAAAAAAAAACAACAAAGTAAATGAGGGGAAAAAAAAGATCAGGATTGAGATGTTCTCAGAGTCAGGATACATACATGTCAGAGTGATGAAGATGCTTATTCAGGACCAGGGTTGGCCACCTCCAGCCATAGCCCCAGTGAGAGATAGGCAATATCTCTGCCTGCAGGAATGGCCCTTGGCTACCATTGGGATGCTGCAGGCAGGGAAGAGGATGCTCGGCTCATCTCCTTGTTCCCTTGAATTTCAAGGACTCTTGTAAATACCAGAGCACAGAGGTTATGTGAATACAAATTACATTAGCATGCCGAGTAACTCTGTCAGCAGTTTCTCATTGAAGCACTTGGTCCCCTCCGTAGTGGGCATTTCCATCCAAATTTCCCCCTCTTCACTGCTAACAGTCAACTGGGCTCTCCATTGAACTCAGTCTTGTGTAAGAAACAGTGAGAGGGTTGACTCCAGCATTCCCCTTCTTGTCCCACCACACACAAGCTGTTGCTACTTATTAAACGTTTTAAAATCCCTGCTGCCGAAGTCCTCTAGAGACATTTATCTGCCATAGTCATAAGTGACTTGCCAGCATGCTACTCAAAACTGCATTTCCCAGCCAATAAATACAAGCTCCAGAATCAGGAAAAGCAGGGTTTGGCTTGCTCTAATTTTCAGTGGTATGTCACTGGGATACTATAACTACTTTTAAATTCAAATCAGCTTCCTAAAAATTAACTGGTTTTATCAGATACAGCACAGTGGACTGTTAAACACGTAGCCTCATGTACTGAAACACTATACATTTAATGAAGTAATGCCATTAGCAAATGTACAACATGGGTGCATTAAATCCACCTATAGAACAGCTCTACGTATGAGAGAGGATTTATTTTAGCTTTTCTCAATAGAGCAGGAGTTCCTTTCTTGGCTTTTGCTAGGTTTTAACTTAAACCAGGATTTGCACACACACACGAAAACAAACAAGAAGTATCTACTCTCATAAAAAAAAAAAGACTGATTTTTTTTCTTTTTTTATTCCAGTTCAGGAAGGAAGAGAATCATCTTGCAAGTTAATATAATCAGCTCCTTCGCCTCTATAATCTACTTCTGCTCAGCAGGAGCCCCCAAAAAACACTTTTAAGTCCCATGTGAAACGTGAAAACTACTTGTAACGTCTCTTTTGAGGCACATGATTCAGACGGTCGCTTTCAGAGTTCAGGAATCAGTGTCATCTTCCTTTTCCTTTCTTCTCAGAAAGAGCTCTCCGGCACGCCGTGGGCTCCCTATGTTTTGGGTGGAAGGCTATCTGTCCCTGCCCCAGATCAGAAAGGGTTAGGATGACACAAGTTAGCACAGACACCCATTTCTCACTTCACACCTAAGGACGTACGTTGACGACTCCCCACTTCAAATTCCTCACAAAGGGGAAAAATAAAAAGGACAAGAGACAGTAAATTTCACTGTGATCACACTACGGCAAAATATTCCTTCTGTTCATTGCAAAAAACGTGTGAAGGCCAAATTAAAGGGGAAAAAAAGTTATGTTGCATGAGTTACAGTGCAACTGTATTATTCCTTCTCTTTCTAATTTTCCTCCCCCCCACCTTGTTCAGTTTAGAAAAAGGATTGAGTACAACACAGTCAGGTAAGTGGCCACAAAAGAGTAGCTGTCTTTGGCAAGAAGTCACCGTATCGACCCTCTCTGTCACCTTCTGCCCATTTCACTCTGTCTCATGAAGTGGATGTTGTTGGCGCTGTCTGAGAGTTCTGGGTACTGCTCCACTGAGATCACAAAATAGCCGTCGTAGCCCTGTACCCGGCCTGTGTTTAGCACTTGTTGCTTCTCCCCTTCTGTCCACGAGCGAATCCCCTCCTCCCCATCCCTCAATCTCTGTTGTTCCCGGGCCCAAGCTTGGGCCACGGCGCGCTGCCGGGCCAGCTCCAGGACACGGGCTTTCTCCTCGTCCAAAGTGGTCCCGTAGCGAGTGTTGAGACACAGCGCGCCGTGCTGCAGCTGGATGTCCGTGTAACGTCTAGTCCTTCCACCCAGCACTGTGTTGATCTGGGACACCGTGACGTTGACACCGTTCTCCAGGGTCCTCCGCCCGCCACTGAGGCCTAGGATGGACAAGTCGCCCTCTGACGGGCCCTGCTTGATGAAGTAGTGCGTGTCCACCCCGTCGATGGTGAAGTGCAAGTTCTCTAGGTAATGGGCATTGTTCAAGATGGCGGCGATCCTCCGCCCGTCCTCGTTGGCAACACTGATGATGTCGGTGGCCACGCGCCCGTCCTTCATGGCAAACTTGACGCCTTTGCCGAAGATAGAGCCTCCGGAGGCGAAGTTCTTGTTCTTCTTGATCTGCTGGCACCCGGCGATGCTGGAGCTGTAGATCCGTTCAAAGCGCTCAAGGGTGACGAAGGCCTTCAGCTGCTTCTGCACTTCACACTGGACCCCTAAAATTGACTGAGAACGGAAAGAAGAGAAAGATGAATTAGGAGGAGATGCCCAAGGACCTGAAGGCACTGCTTAACATGATGGAGACCAGCAGAATCATAGAATCATTTGAATTGGAAAGGACCCTTCAAGGCCACCTAATCCAACTCCCCTGCAATGAGCAGGGACACCCACAGCTCCACCAGTTGCTCAGAGCCCATCCAGCCTGACTTTGAATGTCTCCAACAATATTTAGTGAAGAGCTCCACGTTTGTTTTTTTTTTTTTCCACCTCGCCTTTTTTTAGATCTTCAATTCTTTGCAGTGGAAAAGAGCTGTTGTCAGGTTATTCCCCCTGATACTCGATGTTTCAATAAATAGAATTGTATTTACACTTACAGACTGAAGGAGGTAAAGGGAAAAATGAGTTTTTGCCTTAATGCTGTGAGGGTCTAGTTTGGACTCCGACAGCTGAGCTATTACTTTGTGCTTCAGTGTTCTCCATCTGTAAATAAGAAACTGTTCCTAGAGAATCTGGGGACCATTATGCTTTATAAAATGCTTTGAGGTTTCTGTGTCAAAGTATCAAAGTATTTGTCACAGCTCCCTCTATCTTAATTTCTCCTTGAGCCACATTTCAGTGCCCTGCGTTGCAGGTATGACACTCAAAGTTGCCACAATCCCTCTGTATCCCATTCTATCTTGGCCAAAGCAGGTTGTTCAAAACTCAAGGAGGACCCTAAATCCAACTATTTCCCACAAACCCTGTACAATGTTCCACACCTTTGTTTGAGATTTGGCTTATACAGAAGAAACACTGCAGGATACGACAGTCTGGATCATTTGTAGTCAGGTATAATACAAAGTCACTTTTGCTGTTAGCGTATAATGGAGCAAGCACAGAGCGAGTCAGCAGCTCATCATTACTGCAAAATGTCTCTGGAAATGCTCTCATCAATTCATGGCAGTGCAGTCTTCTTACAGACCCCTGCTCATGAACAATTATTTGCTCAAATTTCACAAAAGCAAGAGGATGCTACAACAAAACTCTCCTGGCACTGCCAATGGCTCAGCTCAATAATGTGATGACATCCAGGATTAAAAATAGGCTACAAAGAAAAGTTTGCTGCACTCCAATTATTTTGAGGAAATTTAACATCCATGAAGGGTATTTCCTTAAACAGTCCACAAGCTAAAGGCTCACACCCTTACCTGGCTGACAGAAGACAATTCAGACAATACAGGCATTGCAGCATGGACATCTTTGCTACGATTTATAAAATGGTGGGGGAAGGGAAATGAACCCTCACTTCCATGGTGGCCATTTCTAGGGAAAGGTTTCAAAGCACAGGGGAAATAAAATTAAGGAATTTAGCATAACTCTCCTGGTGGTTGTGAGCAGTTTGCTCTATGGAGGAGAAAATCATAAGGGAACATAGATATACAAGTTCAAGGATGTATTTTGGGTTTATTCAAGTTAAAACATATAAAACCTAAGAGGGACTTCTATTCACAGTGCCAGGAAAGAAGGAGAAATCCCCTCCACTCCCCCTTTCCATTGCTAGCACAATAGCTGGAGAAGCAATAGGAGCTCTTTCTGGTTCTCTCTGTGCTGCCTGTGGGGGATCTCATGCAGCCTACAGAGTGACATAATTAACAGATGGATGGGGAGCCAAGTCGAGCTCCCCCACCAGATGAACGAGAGCTCTAATTATGCAAAAGATGGACATAATTAATGTAGATGTCACCAATGATGGACATGGGACAATGAGCTTTCTAGGCTCCATGAAGCACACTTATAAATAAGCATATATTGCACACCCTTGGTTAGGTATTTCATTTTCAGAGAGGCTTAATTGGGGATGTATTCTTCTCACATGCTTTTCATAAGGTTTGACTCTAGATGATCCTTGCCCACTGCCCAAGCGTGCCGTATTGCTCCTCCAACTTGCTCAGTAACTTTTACAAACAATGGGAAAAAGCATTTCTCATTGCCCACTTTGAATCACCATTTAGTGCAGGATCCTTCATTCAAGAATGTTAATAAGATCTTCTGCACTGTATTTCTACATCTTGGGGTAATTTATGTGCCACCATCTCTCTATACACATCCCTATGTTTACTGAAAGTGAAAAGGGATCCCTAGAATAAATTGCAGCATCTACTCAGTATTACCCTGGGGAAACTTTGAAAAACTGGGCAGTGCCAGCCATGGTTTGGACAAGAATGTTATAGTTCAAAATGATATATTCATAAATGACAGATACTTGGGCAGCGAGGTCTTGCACTGGCTCTCCTATCATTCACCCTGGTTAATTTTTATCCTGGTTTATGTCATGCTGGTATGATTTCAGACCCCACCAGCTGCTCTCTCCAAGACATGTCTCCTAACTCTCCACGTCACTGGCACCTAGCCTCAGGGCCAGGGACTGATCCTAGACTGCTCCTCCTTGGCAGCAGAGACACTCAAAGATGTTACTCTAAAATGTTTGGGATTCTAGTGATGACAAGAACTGTACAGCAAAGTGTAACAGATGATGTCCTAGGGTTTGCCATTAATTCAGGAAGGATTGTAGCCTGGTTGACACATGCTGTGATACAGAAGGTACCACAGCCAGCAGCTGTGACGTGAACTACCTTCATCAACCTCCACAGCCCACTGCGTGGGACTTTCTGGTCTGAGATCTAATTTTTCACTTTTCAATTTTATGTTCAAATATTCTGTAGATTTGAATTTAGATCAGCAATGGTCCATTGCAGAAGGAAAGCCAGATTCTGAAAGTCTTTTTCATTTTTTTCCCCTCAACTTATTGACACATTAATAGAACACAGGGCCTTTCCTTTGTCTAATAATAAGATGCCTTTTATTATATGAAATCACACAATTTCCACAGCTCCACTGTTCATCTGGATATCATTTAGAAAGAAAATAAGCAGCACTCACCCCTCTCTTGGCAGGACGTGGAGGTTTAATGGATTACACGTGAGCTAACAGCAATGCACTGTCACTTTCTGCCTAAGGATCCTTAGACAGGACGTAAGGCCAACTGTTTTGTTGGTCCTCTCTGCATCCATCCAGGACACATCTCCTCTGTACAGGAAAAGCATTTTTCCTGTTGCATGTGCAATGGCAGGACTGTTACTGACACTACTGGTGGCTAAGAGATGGAAGGACTGACCAAAGCCACGGAAATCCAGCAGTGTGCCCACTTGGAGGCACTGCAGGTGGCAAGTTTGTAAGGTTGTCTTGATCACTTTTGCTGGCAAACAAACTGGGCACAGAATCATAGAATGGCTTGGGTTGAAAGGGATCTTAAAGATCACTTATTTCCACCTGCCCTATGGCTGCAGTGGGTGTATGGAACTAGCACACATGGTGATACCAACATCCACAGGCCTTAGTCTTGATTTCAGTTCCAGCCCCAAGCAGCTGATCATTGGAACAGTCCTTTGAGCTCCACTGCAGCATCACCCAAATGGTGGTATCTCATTTTACACACTGCAGGGAGCCCCGCTGGCCCATCACTTGTTGCTTTAAAGTAGTGCAGGTCACCATTCTAGTAGTCATGAGGAAGGCCAGGAGGCTCTGTGACACCCCAAATGGCATCAACAACTGACAATGCCAATCTCTGTTGTTTATAAAGGAAGTCTGGACACCAAGTTCACAAGCAGAGACCTAAATTTTGGTGTGGCAAAATCACGTCCAAATGGCTTTCCATTGGATACTGGTTACTGGCCTTCTAGTATATGCCCTTTTACATCATGATGTAGTCACTCCCTTAGGGAAGCAGGGGAACAGAGGAAGCAGGAGAACACTCACAACATTGTAATGCTGAACATCATCACTTAATACTCTAATAATAAAACACATATCCGCTGTGTTGAAAATGAGCACGGGATGACTTTGAAATGACTTTTTAAGTGCATTTCTTTGATAAAGGAATGTATTTGGCAACTTTTTAAAAAGAAAAGCAAACTCATTCAATAGAAGAAAAAAAATACTCTGTTCAGGCAAGCCATGGCATAGCTAGCTGGTATGCTGTGCTGCTAATGTAAAGGGGGTGGAGGCAAACAGATTACATGCAGTTCAAAGAGGCAGTGTATCCCTGACTTTGAAATTACCATTTCTGTTTCATCTTAGAACTCATTTAAATGAACTGGCAGGGAATGGAAACAGAAAATTTCCATCCAAGGCTGCAGTGGTGTATAGTATTTTCTAAAGAAATGCCACTGCTTTTAGCTACTATAAAGGAAGGTGTCTGTAAAATCGGCATTAAGGAAGAAAGAGTGGAATTCATAGTTACTGTATTTCAATATTTGTTCTTAGATGTGAGTGACAAATAGGCTGGGTTTGTTTTTCCTCACAGCCTCTTTTAATCAGATGTCCTTAGGTGACATTTCACTTTATCTAGTAACAACCCGTTGGAGAGAAGAGAATGACCTTCATCATTTCTTTGCTGCTGCACAGAGCTCAGGAGAACGGCACATTACAGAGCTCTCTGAATAGCCTCTTGCATTTTCCCCGCACCTCTTGAGGATTCAAAATACCACAGCAAGATCCTATCATCTGTTGTTTTTAAATACCGCCTTCCAGTGCGAGACTGAAAGCTTTAATTTCCCATCAAGGATCTAAGATGTGCAATACATGAATACGTTTCCAAGTTTCTCTGCATCCCCTGCCATTACACACAGAAAGGTGTTTCTCTTACTGCCATATGGATTACAATGCAGAAAAACAGCTCTTCTGAAATAACTGGCCCAAACTACGATTCTTTTCACTGTCTTTGAGACTTCAACTCTCTTCTCCACATCAGATTGAGTGAAAATTGGCTAAAATGTTGGCAAAATGTAACAAGTGGCTGATGGATAGACATGGAGATGGCCCAAGCCCAGGACAAAGCACAACCCCATGAATGATGAGCGCTGGCAGAGCCAATTCCTGAACAGGGGGAAAATGTCCGTGGGAGAGGCCGTGCAGAAAGCCCAGCAAAATGCAGAATGCCTCCAAAATGCTGCTCCATAAGGGATGTGGGAATCTAGTCCTGCAAAGAACAGAGCTCTTCCTGGAGGCACAGTGCTCACGGGGTGGAGAGAAGCACAGATAATATGAGATTTTCAAGAACCATGGAGATGTGTCACTGAGGGCCATGGCAGCCATGGTGGGGATGGGTTGATGGTTGGAAACGTGATCTTAGAGCTCTTCTCCAACCTTAGTGATTCTGTGATTCTATGATGTAGCTAACAAGATATGCACTGTTCACCAACATCCCATGTTGCAAACAGAGTTGTTTTGGCTTCAGCAATTACCTGACAGTTCAACAAGACAAAAGGTAAGGGGGTGAAAAAGAAAAAAAAAAACAAACCACAAGAAACTGGATTCAGGTGCAGCAGCTCCACAATATGCCAGGGGTCACCCAGCATCCCCTGTGGCCAATAACACCGAATTTGTTCAACAAACAATTTAGTTACAGCCTCGTGGTTGCAGGGAGGGTGGGGGAAAAGTGCTGCACCACAGTGTATTGGATTTTAAATGTCACTGCAGAGCTGCAGGGGTTAGCACGAGGTTTATGACATGCTAAGCTGGTGGAGGCTCAAAGCCAAAATTATCTCTCCCATCTTGCAGCCCTGCAAGGCAAGCACCAAAAATGTTTGGAAGGAGATGCTAAGCCCCTCTGGTTATGCACGCTGAAGAGATACGGTGCAGCCATTTGCAAGGAGCTGGCAGCTCTGCTGTTATGCTTCGGCTATTCAATCCTCTCTGATAAAAGAACCCACTCAATCTGCCAGCTGAGGCTTTGATCAGTGGAGCCAGCGGAGTAACGCACATTTTCTTTGGTCTATCACAAGGGGGGATGTGACCCAGAGAAACTAGGGATCGGAAGAAGCAGAGATGAGAGAGCTGTGGTACGTCATGCAGAGAATATCCCTGGATTTCAAACAGAATGGGCATTGTCCAGTGCCTTGTCCAGGCTACTTTTAAATGATAAAAGATCTACGGCTTCTTCCAAATGCTCTGGAAAGGCATTCTGCAGTGAGATCAATCTCATTAAATGAAAACATTTCCTAAGCTTCCATTTAACTTTGTTTAATTTTGTCATTTGCCACCTAAGACTTTCAAAAGTTTGAGTTTGATTCCACACGCTTCGTAGAATCATAAAGGTTGGAAAAGCCCACTAAGATCCCCAAGTCCAACCCCAGCACATCCCCACCATGCACACAGACCATGTCCCTCAGTGCCACATCCCCTTCCTTTCTGTCACACCTCCAGGCATGGTGACTCCACCAGCTCCCTGGGCAGCCTGTGCCAGTGATGCAGAGAGGACCACTATGAAGGAGCACGGATTGTTTCTGGGGTGTGTGTGGGAGAAAATGGATCATAAATTCAAGTATTATATGTGAATGAGTTCATTTTATACAAATGTATGTCTACAATATGCTGGGTGTGACAGAAAGGAAGGGAATTCTGCTCTACAGCATTTTAGAGCCACTTGCTATCACAGCATGGTCCTGCAGCTGTAGTCTAAAATACAAATGCTCATGTTTTGTTGCTGTCATAATACGGGAGAAGAATATGGAACAACCTGCAACAGTTACATGCCACTTTCAGTACTGTGAATGTAAAGTGACTCATCTGGAAGCACAACAGCTGCAGAAAGCCCCTATCCACCAAGCAGGTCCCTACACACTGCTCACTGCAGCTTCTTGGCTTACAGACCCAAAGGGGACAGGGAGACTTCTCTCTTTATTGCTCATTCAGGCAGATTCACCTAAAATGGGTGGCTGGAAGGGAGGGCTCCTTGGTTTTATTTCCAGCTTCTGTATGAACAAGTGTCAGACTTCATCTCCAGCTGCCCATTAAATTACCTGGTTATTCAGTAAGCTTAACAGTAATACTGAAATGATATAATAATAACAATATTATTTCTATTAATCTCTGTATGTGTTATTATGCACTGTACATAATAATTTACAGGCAATCTTTTGTGCAGCTTTTGAAGGAGTGCTCCCTGTTTGCCTTCTCCTGCACAGCTTTGCCTGGGGAGATACTGTGTCACAGCAATGAGGGGGAGAAATCCTGAAGCTCTTTCTCATTTCAGAAATCATCTCTGTTAGCACTTCACTGTTTAATCTAAAGAAGAGAGGAACAAAAGAGGAGTCTGAGCTCCAAAACACAGCTGAGCCCCTGTGGCGTCAAGGTTTTCAAGCATCAACTCGGCCAGGGTATCAAAAGGCATAGATCCTTCTGTCCCCTTCTATTATAAAGTGATACATCTTAATTTCCAGGAGTTGGACTCGATGATCCTCATGGGTCCCTTCCAATCCAGGATATTCTATGATTCTGTGATTAATTTAAATCTCTCTTACTGATCCACGAGGGTGGATGGTGACAGGACAAGGGCGAGTGGATTCAAACTGAGACAGGAGAGGTTTAGGTTGGATACTGGGAGGAAGTTTTTCCCCTAGAGGGTGGTGAGGCAGTGGAACAGGTTGCCCAAGGAGGCTGTGGATGCCCCATCC
The DNA here is from genome assembly GCF_019238085.1 of Lagopus leucura. Classification (NCBI taxonomy): domain Eukaryota; kingdom Metazoa; phylum Chordata; class Aves; order Galliformes; family Phasianidae; genus Lagopus; species Lagopus leucura. The sequence goes on from NW_024962254.1 coordinate 1,588,044, forward strand.
CTGGAGGCATTCAAGGCCAGGCTGGAATGTGGCTCTGGGCAGCCTGGTCTGGTGGCTGGTGACCCAGCATATAGTAGGGGGTTGGAACTGGATGATCATTGTGGTCCTTTTCAACCCAGGCCACTCTATGATTCTATGATTCTGTGATTCTATGACTGAAGCTGGTTTATTTTAGTCTGTCTTTCCTGCAACTCGCTCAGTACCAAGGCTGGGTTGACACGTGACCATTCAATTAATTCACAGTATCTCATTTGTACCTCTGAGTGATACCTCGGGGCTGGGGAAACGTGACACTGTATTTCACTTACTGATTTAATAGTATCTGTAAAGGACCTCAAGGATCCGCTGCAGACAGTGAGATTTCAGTGAACTCTTAGGTAAAGAGTCCGGGAAGGCAGCTGGGATAATTTCCACTTGTTACCATTATCATTTTATTAGCAGAGATGTTAAAAAGCATATTCTGATCTCCCCAAATTGATGCCTCACAGCTCTCATGATGTTCGAATATACAGCAACAGCAAGCTGGAATCTGTATCCTAAAGGGAACTCAGACTGCAGGGATAAAATACCCCCAGAATAAAATCAAGTGAGGAGAGGAGAGAGCATCCTGAGAGGGAAATGATTTTTTTCAAGGTGATACAACAGATAACCAGTAGGTCTGGGAGTAACCAGGGCTCTCAGACCCTGACCCAGTGTGCTAGCCTTTAACAGTGCCACCTCCATCTTTCAGCTGAATAACTCCCAATAGAAAGAGAAGGAGAAATGATTGGGCTGTAAAAGCTTTTTCTTGCCAATTTTGTCATTGAATTTTGTGCCAGCATCTGCCAAAATGGCTTGTGATTCAGGCCTGTTTTTAAAAGCATGGCCCACTGGTTTGGGATTAAATCCAGATAGGTAAAATGAAAGTTAACTATTAGCTAAAACTTCTTTCTGGGAAGACCCACTGCAGTGCAGAAAAATTTGCTAGGGAATTACTGGGACTTGTTCTTTTAAGATATTTTGAACCAGACTGAAAACTGCTACTATTGCTACTACTAAAAACTGTAGAAAATGATTCTGTGAAAAGATTTGCTTTTATTTGTCTGCAGTAATTCATGGTGCAAAAACCTTGACCTTTGTTAGCACTATGTGATAGGATAAAAAAAACAGAAATGCATTATTTCATTGAGTGATTACCAGACTGTATCGCAGGAAAAAGACACAGTGGCACTAAAGAACTTATAATCATCAAATCACAGAATGGTTTGAGTTGGAAGGGACACTTAAAGGTCATCCAGTACAACTTGCCTGCAATGAACACGATTATTCAGTGAGATTTCATTACTGTAATGGAGAGAGACAAGCTGCCTTGGATCAACTCACTCTTAATATGGGAGAACAGGCTGATAGAGGTTTTTTTTTTTACAATGATTGCAACTGTGTACTTTGCTGATAAGGGTGTGAAATACAATATGTAGTTGTATGAATCACCTTGCTGTTGTCCCATTCTTGGGTTTTCATCTGCGTGTGGATCAGCTCATATGATGGCTCCATGGCATCCATGTCTGGCTTGGGGTATCCAGGGATGACATTGTGTAGCTGGAACCCGAAGGTGAGTAGCCAACTGTTGACATCTGGTAGGGAAGAGAAGCACAAATTAGATTATCTGATCGCTCAAGAAGGGTTGCTCAGGAGATGGATACAAATGAGGACCCTGGCACATGGCACTGCAGCAGTCAAGCCAAAACGATGGGTGTCTATTTTATGTAACAGCTGTATGCTGTTGTCCTACACAAAAGAGGGATCACTGGCACTGAAGGGGACCTGATGGAAAACCAAGCGATATGGGACACTGAGAATTAGAACAATAGAAACACAGAGCCATTAAGATTGGAAAAGCCCTCTAAGGTCATTTAGTCCAGCTGTCACTCCATTCCCACCAGGCCCACATGGTTCTTAACATCTCTGGGGATGCTGACTCCCCCATCTCCCTGAGTAGCCCATTCCAATGCATCATCACTCCTTCTGAGAATGCTTCCTAATATCCAACCTGAATATACTCCATTAGACATGGAGTGTATTTACTTCACAGGAGACTAGAAAATCTGTCCTGATTTTCAGTTGCATAGCTATTAGGAATAGCAGCTTGATGTTGACCTGCTGGAGGAAATAATGATGAGGCTGGCCAACTCCTTGATAAGCACTGCTTCCCCCTTAACTTCAGAGCATTTAATGATCTCAACTTGTTTGCCTTCACTGGACTTCAGAGAAGGACACACCTGCTACAATCCCCAAGCAAGTTGGTGTGCTTTTGGCACGCAAATAGCAATTGCAAGAAGCAGAGAGGTATGGAGGTAAAGTTTAATATCAGCTCCCAGGGGTCTTACATGTTTTGTGTGTTACTGGGATGATGCTAGTGATTGCTCTGTTCCAAGCTGGAGTGCAAGGGGCTTGTTTTTCATTTTGCTAAGCTGAATAAACATTGCTGAAAAGAGTCTGTAAAAGGGATCAAATTAAAGAATCAAATATGCATCTTTGAATATTTTTTCTTTGTCCCCCCTGAGCCTAAATGAAGAGCTGGTCGGAAAAGAAATTATGGATGCAAATGGCAAATAAGGCACTTCCAGATGACTGGAGAACCAGGAGCCAAGCAATCACACTATCTGTTGCTTGTTTTCTTACAGGCCAAAATGTTTGGGGTTGGGCAGATGTCCAAAAAGCCCTTGCAACAATCCATGTGGAAAGAGGAGGATCTCTGTAATAAAAACACTTCTGTTCACTCTCTGTACAGATTGTTTTTGGAGTGTTTTTGAAACAGAGGGGTTGGGGGGAGGGAAAGAAATTAAAGCCTTGTTTGATTATTTTTTCGCTTAGCACTAAGCCAGCCTGCTTCCAACCCCTTCTCATGTGAAACGAAGACCTTTGATGTCCATATTGCAGACCAGGTGGTCAGGAGAACAAAGTAAAACTGTGAAGGTCAGTATTGGTGCAGGAATCATTTTCTGAGCACTTCACAAATGTTAAAAAGGACACAGAACAGGGATGCTGAGCAGCAGAAGAATACGCAGCATGTCTGAAAGGGCTCAAGACAGGGTATTTTTGATACTCCTCAGAAAACTGACTTTCAAAACAGGAGCATGTTCTTTTTGGGAAGAGGTGTTGGAATGCCCAGAACAAAAATAAAAACCAAAACAAAAAAACCCACCATAGCAGGAAGGTGTGGAGTTGAGAAAACAGAGGGGAAAATATTAATTTGCCAAGAAGCAGTGACAACTTTTTTGACAGAAAAGTACATTTCACATCACATAGTATTTTTCAGCTACAGTAACCCTGCCAACACATTTCACAGTAAATTCATTTGAGGGCAAAGAAAAAGAGTGCTTAATGCAGACACAAGTAATGGAAATGTCAGTTCAATCCATCAGGATTGCTGAAACTGGCAGTAAAGCTCTGTGCCATGAAGTGTACAATCACTAAAATACTCATGTTTAACAATGGGCCTCTCAAAACGTAAATACCTGCTTCTCCTGCTCTCCCCTCCACTCGCCTCCCATCTGTACCCACGGGCTCAGAAACCTCACATTTGGAGAGCAAAGCACGTGGTGTTTGGCTGTGCCTTGGGAGCTGAGCTTCCCTATGGACAGTGGCACAGAGAGCAGCTTCCCGTGCCCCAGTCAGGTGTGGCCGTGATGCCCAGGACACAGCCATCGCTGCTCCTGTCCATTGGGAGCCTGAGAGCTTCAGCAGAAAGAATCATTCCTGTTGGAAAGATCAGTGAGATCATCCAAGCCAAGAGAAATGGCAGACAGCAGCCAAGCAACACGGCGCTCATCCCAAGTCTTGACCCGTTTGTTCCACGCTGACGAGGGAGGAGAAACTTAAAACATGTATTTGGGCTGTGAATTCCTTAAAGACTGAAAAAAGAGAACTTTTAAGATGATGGAAAAAATTATTTTGTTTTTTTTTGAAGTATTAATGACTTGGATTTGAGCGTCTTGCTGTTATCATCAGAGCTGGGCGGGAAACTGCCTGTTCCGAGAGAGCATTTGAAATGTTGTCCTGTCTGAACAACAGCAGGAAAATAAAATATGCCATGCAGTGACTGTTCAAATACTAGAGTAGTTCAAGACAAGAATTTCATATTGAGACATTTCATTTGGATTTTGACTCCTTTTTCTATCCTAGTTTCCTACACCAAGTAGGTTTGGAAAGGCTGAAAACCCAAACAGAATTTTTCTTTCAGATTATTTTGGAATTTGTCATTTAGGCAATTTCAAGAGCTGTGAGAAACATTTCTGCTGAGAAATCTCTCATGCTCAACTCTCTCTCATCAACAAATTCCATTTTGACAAACGAGCTTTTCCTTGATAGGAAAAATATATCAAAGTTTAATTATGCCACATATAATTATCAGTGAGGCCGACACAACAGCATTTTAGTTTGCATCTTTTGGCATATTTTGCTTTCTTCCTGGCGTTATCTTCCTAGCTCTGGAGAAAACAGCATTTTGTTTAAAAAAATATCAATCTATTCCTAATGATTACTGCAGAAGAACCTGAAAGCATGGATGCTGATGGCCAGAAAAGCACACTGAATAAAACACAGGCTTTTTATTTTGTAATATTTTTTTCTTTTTTTGCTATTAAGCCAATATCATAACTTAGGGAAATACAAATATTCTTGTTGCATATGGAGAACTTGTGATAGATGCAGCAGGATCATCTAACCATAACTCTGTCTCCTTAAGAGCTATGCACATTTGATTTGTGACTGTCACCTTGTTTTCCGATGGGGAACGTATGGAAAAAGAAGCCCCAGCAAAATAGTTTCCTTAAACATTACTGCAGTGTCGCAGAAAGTATGAGTATAGGATGGACATTTAACCTACAGAATGATTTTCTGTATAAAAAACATGCCTAGAGTTCATATTCGTGCCATTTTATGAAGTCCCTGGGGAAGCAGCTCAGAGGTTATGTCAAGCTGTTGGGTTGGCATGCCCTAAGATCTAGCCTTAAAGTCTAAACCACCTGTTTTTTATTGACTTTTAACAGAAAATGTTAATTCCACGGGGCAGATTAGCTTTGAACTACATGGTTACTGCTGTGTGCTCTGAAATGGAGGACTATAAAAAAAGATTTAAGTCGCCACTGCCATTCTGCTAAAACAAATCTGCATGCCATTTGTTTAGTTGTAAATAAATCTCTAGGCAAAACTGTGTAAACAGAGCCGCCCCTCTACAAAGAGTGAGGTTATCAGGATATTAATTGGAAGCTAAACTTGGGATATCTGAGGGAACAAACAACTGAAAGCAATGTAAAGATACTAAACACCAAGAAAGAGAAAAGGAAACAGATTGGGAATTACAATCTCTGTTTACGCTAATGAATTAAACATGCCCTCAACCACTCTCTGACGCAGGGGTCAACTGGCAAAGAAAAGCTTGTGTCCATTATGCTGAACACTGGAAAACCTCATGGTGACAGGGATGCAAGAGAGAATCCTATTCACCAGTGGTAAGCTGGAGAACAGTTTGTGATTACCTTAATTAATTCAAATGTCTTACCTGTCATGTAGCATTTGATATCCTGAGAGTTGCTAATGGGATTATTGTTTTTAAACATGTACAGGTTGAAAGGCATGATGTTATTGCTACTCAGGTGCTTCCACATGTCGTGGTCTGGACTTGTCCACCGACCTGCCAGCACATCATAGTCTCTCCGTCCCATGTGGATGAGCTTTGTGAGGGGATCATACAGTCCTCCATGGTAGCCTATGATGATCTGGAAGTTGGGATTGGTGTCCATATAGATCTCCCCATATGCTGTGTATAGTATCTGCTTAATCATTAAGCCAGTCCCGCTGAAGACAGCCAGAGGAGTGCCAATGTTATCACAGGCTATGTAAAATTCATCGCCACTGCTGAGCTCCATTGCAAACAGGTGGCCTTGGAGATCATAGTACAAGGAGGTGATCTCTGAGCTCGAGTGGTTGTACAGATGGGTGACCTTGGTTGGGTTGGTCAGGTCTGCATAGAAGAACTGCAAATGATGGCCATGGCTGGTTTTGCTAGAGACTCTCCTTCCCAGGCCGTCGTAGCGGTACTTCACACTCCAGCCACTGGCTTTGTTGTAGGCTTTGATGAGCAGACCAGCTGAGTTGTACTCAAAAACGTCATTGCCTCTTTGCTTCAGGAAGCCATCTTCATCCATTTTGTACTGCACATCCCCCAGTCTAGTAATCCTATCCCTGAGGTCGTATCTGAGTGGAGTAAGGCGGGCACTATTCCCTGGACTCAGCAAATGGAGGTTTCCATTTAGGTCATAGCTGTAGCGCCACAGTGGTTTGTCATTGATAGATACCGTCTGCAACTGGCCATCAGCATCATACTCGTATGAGTACCTAGTTGTGTTTGCATAAGGTCCAACCTTTAGCTCTTTCTTAACAACTCTCCCCATGTTGTCATACTGCACAGTCATCCAGTACATGAGTGACCGGAATATTTCGTACTGGACCTCCTTCATCCTGCCATAGGCATCAAAATGTTTAGTGTGAGTCATGACAGCAGTGGTGATAATCTGATTGATGTCGTAGTAAATCACTCCAAATTTACCAAATTGCTCAGTTTTGCCTGACACATCATCGTACCTGTAGAGATCGATGGGTAAAGGTGTCTCATTGATGACTGCTTGCATGCTGGTCACCCGAAAACTGTTGTCATAATTATAGTCAAAACGTGCATTCACCATGCCTTCCTCAGTGAAGCGGAAAATCTGTCGATCAATGAGGGGTCCTATCTGCCTGTATCTGATGGTACATGTGAACCCTTCGTTCTGCAAGTTGATTGTCTTCAGCATGCCAGCAGTTTCATCGTAGGTGAAACTGATCTTTGTGGTGTCGTAGAGCATTTCAGCTAGCTTGGACAACTTTCCGTACTTGTAGATGACACGTCTCCCCGTGCCCAAGTACAGTGTGTGGAGGAGCTGCTCATCCTCTGTGAAATCCTGAATAACGGAGGCGTTGCCTTCTGGGGGTCGGTAGATGTTCCTGTAGTAACCAATGGAACGGATGGTTTCTAAAGTCTGGCGGGCGACGTTGGGCATGGTCACTGATGACAACCGGTCATTCTTATCAAACTCAAAGATGTACTGTCTCTGGCTGTGAAGGAGCAGCACCATGGACTAGGTGGGAAGGAGAAAGGAATATATTATAATACTGGTTTTCAGGCAAAATCTATCTGAATTCCAAAGAAATCTGCAAATTTCTCCAATTCAGAGAATAGGGCGAGTGAGATAAATCCATGCAGCTACGGGATGAAACAGTGTGTGACAGTAAGCAGCTGCATGGCCTACCAAGCAGGGTGGACTGGAGGCAGAAGCAGCTATCGCAGTGAGGAAGGTCTAAGTTTGAAATACTCATCTGTTCAGATCAATACCATGTAGCTGTCTCTGGGCTCAATTTCTCCACGTCATTAGCTTTTACAAACTAACTAAAAAAACTGGTAGAGAGACTCAAGCAATGCTTGGAGAAGTACCATACTGACATGTTCCAGTGGCCAAATAACTCATTCTGTCTGCATATCTGTGGCAGGGAAGTTGGAACCTGATGATCCTTGGGGTTCCATCCAACCCATGCCATTCAATGATTCTATGGTTCTATGGTTTCCTATTACTCACTTACCAAACTTCTGCTCCTGTGCTTATTTCTTAGAGGCTTTTTTTTTTTTCCCCCACATAACAATCTACATGGATTGCATAATCAAGGTGCAAATCAGCACCTCCTGCTTTTTAAAAGCTACGTTACTATAGTTTCCTAAACTGATGTAGAAATAAGCTCTATATAAAACTAATGGATAAAAATATCAGCCCCAGCTATGCAGTAAGTGGATCTATGGGACACGGAGTAGCGTAACAATGAATAATAATACCAAAAGAAATTAAGTCCCATGCCAATCTGCAAGTGCAGTCTACGGAAAACCCTGCAAAGTGTTTACAATGGTCTGGCTGAATTTGTGCCTGGCGCTTTTCATAACATGTAATTCTTATGAAGTAGGAATGAGCTACCCAAAGAAGTGAGAATGTCAGACTGTGTGAGTTGTTTTCTCATGGAAAATCCTACTGGAAGTCCCTACTGTTTACTCCTCTGACTTCACCTGAAGATACTTCACATTACAGTTAGCTCGGAAAACGAGAGCTGTGCCTAAAAATCAAATGCCAAAGCTCTACAGGATTTACAGGATTAAGACATGCTCTCAGTGTGACTGGGAAAGAATACTGCCCTCAGGGGTATTTTTCACACTATTTTCAACTGATCTTTGGTAGTTTGGCACTGAAGTTCCTACGTATATCATTGTGTAGGCAGAATATACGGAAGAGTATTGAACCATAACGCCCAGTGCTTAGCTAATGTGAAGCAGCACAGCTGCAATTAAAGGACTGAAGCCCATTTCCACCAAAAGCACCACCAGTGAACAGTAGGAAGACTCTCACCTTCTCCAGATAAGTGTAACTCCATGATTTGCCATCAGCAAAGATCCTGGATGTAATTCTGCCAGACTGATCGTACTCCATCCTTTCTGACATCGTGCCCCTCTGAATGCCTGCAATGTGTCCTCCAGGGGAATAGGTCACATTGACCCCGTTGAGTCTGCTGCTGGGCGACCAGAGGCTGGGCCTCCCTGCCTGGTCATAGAGGATGCGGAGTGTGAACTTGCGGTGGTCATCATAGATTTTCTCTGTTCTCGTCACACGATCGAAGTCAAGGGACAGCAGGTTTCTGTTGTGAACCTACAGGAGGGAGATAGAGAATTAGGAAGCGGGAAATTCAGTTACAAAGACTGCTCTTCTTGCACCAAACACCTCTTTAGATCACACTGTAGACTATCCAGGTGTCCATTGCCTCTGGATAACGTTTTCAAGGCCAAGTGTTGGTGTAACAATTCTTGACTTTAGTGAGGACAGAAGCAGAACTTTGGAAACATCACCACGGTGAAGGAATATTGCCCGTATCCCAAACCTAGGCTTAGGACTGATACAGCAGATGTGGTATAGACCTACAGAGTATGTAATGATAAATTGCTGCAAGGAATATTTGCAAAATACTCCGCTAGTTAAATAATCGAATCATGGAATCATAGAATTACCAAGGTTGGAAAAGACCTCTAAGATCATCCCTTCAACCATCCATCTGTCACCAATAATTCCCATGCCCTTAGTACAGCAGTCTGGGATTGTACAAATTTTGCTTTCATGGACATAAAAAAAAACAGCAACAGAAAAAGTGAATGTTGTGTCACTATAGTTGAAAGTTGAGCTTTTCTTTGACTTCACTGCATGTACTGGAGGTGAAGCCTTCCACTTGAGATGAAATATGGAGGCTTTGAGCACAGCAGATGTTACACAGAGCAGCAATAGCTGGAGTTTTAGTTTCATTGTCCTGGGGTTATTCTGTGTAGCATAATTACACTTCTGTTACCTCCACTGCCTTTGCATCTCCAAAGATCAAAGGTATCTACTTCAAAGGCAGGAGAAGGAATACATTTTGATTCGGGGATTGTAGTGCACAGCATTACAAAAAGGACCTGATAATACAACTCATGTTTAGCTGCATGTGCAAGACTTATAAAACCACATCACTGCAGCAGTACAATATTGCACAAGGATGAAAACCCCACATTCCCAGTACAAGCTTGCCAGTGAAGACAGCTGCTTCTCCATCCCACCACTTTTGAACTTTTTTTCAGCTGATGAACCTCTTTTTTTTTTTTTTTTTTGCAGAAAGGTGCAGAATTTTCTTGGGTGAACTGCAAATTCCAACAGATGAATTTTTTCAGTTCCCTTTACTTCTTTTTTTTTCTTTTTTTTTTCTGTTTCCTTCAGCTGTTGCCAATAAATCAGAGTTTTTAGGTCGCTTCAGGGTGTCCAGGCTGCAAGTGAAAATATCTTATCCTGCTCTGGGTAAAAGCAACACTCCTGACCCCAACACAGCCCTCAGCCCTGGTGCAGCTTTGATCCTGGCTATTACTTGAGGGTGTACGTTGAATTCCCACTATACTTTGAGGGATGTGGCAGTATCTAAGAGCTCAGCAGGAACAGAAAGGATGTGGTAGAGCCAATGGAGAAGTGGTGTGCTGAATTCCATGTGAGACCTGGAGGAAGGTGAGAGGGAAAGGCAGGAGCACTGTATGATTTCAGTGCTGAAACCTGAGGAATGGGCACACTGTGAAGTCAGATGTCAAAAGGAGTCTCGGAAATGGAGGAGGGAAGAGGCAAAACCATGGATGGAAGAGGCAAAACCATGGATGAGGCCAACTGAGGCAGAAGGAATCTGTGCTGTAACGTTCGAGTAAACATGATGTAAGAGGGAGCAACTGAAAAATTACTTTCAGTTCATGAATAACAGCGATAGAACAGTGGTATGCCTTGAGAAAAGAGGGTATGTGGAAAGGTAGATAATGCTCCAATTAAATGTGCTGCAGTGTTTAAAAAAGAATGCAAATGGTAGCGGGAGAAAGGAAATCAGCCAAAAGCCCTTTATAAGAGGCAAGCTGGGAAATAATTAAAAAGGTATCAAAACTCTAAGTACAGATGCACATGTGTAAGCAACAGAGCAATTTGCTATCTCATAGGGGCTTGCTGCTGTAGATACAGAAACAGAAGTGGCAATTGCTTGGGAAAAAAAAAAAAGAGAGAGAAGAAAAGCAGTAAGGAATAACATCTCTGCCTTCCAGCTATTCACAGAACAGCTCCAGCGCAGCATCTGCAGCTCCTTCTGCTCCTGGTCCATGCCAAGGGAGCTGGAAAGAACTCTTGCGGGGCTGGGCAGTGATCCGGGCTGGAAGCGGCCTCCCTGATCCTTCTGCCAGCAGCAGTGCCATGTACTGACTGGAAGAATCAAGTAACAGTGGTCCTGAGTGGAGCCAGGAGTTGGACTCAGTAATCCTTACGGGTCCCTTCCAATTTGGGATGTCTTATGATTCACTGATAATGGGTCCCAGGGTAAATCTTAAAGTCAGCTCAAACCTCTGTATCCCGTTACGGTTGCTGTATGTCATCCCACCCTCCCCACTCTCTGGCAAGGGATTTCTGCAGGGCTAGTTGGAACCAGTCTCCTTTTTGGGGACTTTTTTTTTTTTTTTTTTAAGATTTATTTTCTCCTGTTCTCCCAACACCACTTTTCCAATGCAGTGCCAACAGACACCCCTCAGGGTGATGGGCAAAGTGAACCCGACACTACCAGATAGCCTCTGAACAGGGGCTAAATCTTTTCATCCTTGTTCAAGGGCACGCCTTGAACAGAAGTGAATTTCCTGCAGGAGCTCTGACAGGGCTGCAGGCTTCAGTTCAACAAGTATATTTTATGGTGAGCAGCTAAATAAGGTGCCATCCTATAGCCCAGAGTCCTCATACTGAAAAGAGCTCTTAAAAGCTTCTGCAAAAAGCTTTTGCCCCTTCAGAGTATTTGATAAAGCCTGCTATCAGCACAGGATTGTGAGAGAGTAAATATTAACCCATAGTGCACTTGACCTCTCTCTGTAGTGGGTAACCCCAAACTTACATTCTATAGCACTTCCATTTGACCTCTTGGTTTGCTCTGGAAAATCAGGAACACAAACGTGCCCACATCTCTGATCTCTCCAATGTTTCCTACAGAGCTCCTTCAGCTTAAATAATAATTAAACAGCATGCATTGACCTCCCTGGGTGCACACGAGCACAACGGGGCAAGATTTCTCATAAAAAGGCAGTGATAACCTTCAGCAGAAGAGCACAAACAGTACTTCAGCAATGAGAACTCCAGGAGCCAATAACATCCACATGGTAAATGGTTGCCTACAAAGCAATTTCCTCAGAGAACTGCTTTAAAATTATTGGGGTGACCATATCCAAGCCTCAGCTCCTTGCAGAAGTTCTGGAGATGATGCAGGACTGCCCTCAGTAGTGAACACACCAGGAACAGTTGGTGGCTTATCCCATGAGACCTCTCTGGTCACACTGGTTCTGGTGAGTCTTTGGGACACGTGGTCTTAATGCCAGTGTTGATCCGGTCTTGGGAAAAAGGAATCAAACTACAGTGCAATGATTAAATGAGACAGTTGAGGCAGCAGCACTGCAGATAGGGTTTTTGCTGCTGTTGGCCAACGAGGGGTTGAAGTGGTGGTCAGACAGTTAGCAGAGATACCTTGCTGCTGTGTGGGTGGGTCAGAGAATTGCAGTTTTTCATAGGAGGTGAGGGATCTGAGGAGGGAAAAAGCCTGCTTTGATACATTTCTGCTACTTTCATAGAATCATAGAAACATTACAGTAGGAGGACCACTAAGATCATCCAGTCCAGCCATCAACCCATCCTCACCAAAGCCAGTAAACCATGACCCTCAGTTCCACAGCTACCCTTTTCTTGATCACTACCAGGACCTCCACCACTTCCCTGGGCAGCCAATGCTAGTGCATTACCACTCTTTCTGAGAAGAATTTTTTTCCCAGTATCCAATCTGAAACTGCTGCCTGGCTGAGTGCAGCATCATATCAGCAATGCAGAGTGGGAAAGAAGCATTGGGACAGTTCTCTTCGCTTCTTCCATGAAGGAGTCCCTGCCTTGTGCCTTATTCTTGCCATGAAAAACACCTGCACTACATTATTTCCTAGGGTGGTTTGAGGAGGCAGCTGAGAAATTGGCCTCGTTGTGCCAGGAGCTGTTTGAGCTCATGGCAACATGCCATCCATCCCCTGCAAACATGACAAAAAGGGCCACAACTCATAAAGCGTGGATGTGTGCTGAGAGGATGCTGGTTGCAGGGGAACTTCATCTTTCAGGTTGGATATCAGGAAAAGATTTTTCACTGAGAGGGCAGTGAGCGTGGAACAGGTTCCCTGGGGAAGCAGGCATGGCTGCAGGAGCATCTGGAGAAAGCTCTCAGACTCATGATCTGATTTTTAGGTGGTCATGTGTGGAGCCAGGAGTTGGACTCGATCCTTGTGGGTCCTTTCCAACTTGGGATATGCCATGATTCTGTGAATTTGCAGGGGCCAGGTGCTGCCTTCCTCATCTCACAGACCTCCTGGGGAGATGTGGGGTGCAGCCTTGCTGGGTGAGCTCTTTCCCCAAAGCCCAAAGTCAGGGCTTTGCTGTTGTCTTGTGGGAGCAGTGGGGTGAAGGAAAGTGGTGATTTATTCACATACGGCACAAAAACGCTCAAGTTTCCCCAGATGAACAAAAACATGTTGAACTGAACTTTGCTAAGCTTCTCCCTTGCCAGAGAAAGCAGCAATTACTGGCACAAGGGGAGAGGAGAACATGACACGGAATATGTTAAATGCCGGGCAGTCCCCAGGGAAGCAATTAGCACCTTGTAGGTTTCTGGCTTAGGGGTGCAGATGCTGCCATGCAGGTACAGACAGGCTGCTTAAAACTCTTCATCCTCAGATGTTTTGAACCCCCGAACAGAGCCGTAACTGAGTCCTTCCATGATGTAAGGTGCTCTTCTACTTTGCTAGGCGCAGGGACAGCCCCCAGAAGGCTCAAAATGTGAATAAATGCTGGCAGATTTATTGGGACCCAAGTAAACGGCCTGAAAATTCATTCTGCAAGTGCTTTTCCAAATGCAGCACAATATAAAACAAAGACACATTCTGCGTTTGCATGTGAAGTGAAGATTTTGGAAGATGAAACTGACACGGGCAGCTGAGCTGCTGTGAAATGAAGGGAACCTGCTTTGAACACCAAATAGCTGTGACACAGCTGCAATTTGGAGTAGTCTCCTTCCAGAGACAGACTTGTCTGGTAATTGCATTGGTTATTAAAATAAAATCTCATATATGTGTGTGTTTGTATATATATATATATATAAAATAAAAGCCATCCTAACTCAAACAAGAAATTGAAGCCAACTGAACTGCAGATATACAGTGGTTCCCAGTGATGAAGCAATGTCAGCTTTCACTCCTGTTTGTACAGATATTCTCCTGATAACAAAAAGGAGTGTGTGAAGCTGTAGATGCAAAGGGAAAAGAGCAGGGCCCGGGCTGGGGATAGCAAAGAGCAGAACTCAACAAGTGTGAGTGAAAAATCACACCGAGGTGTCAGGGGTCACACAGCAGGGAATGGGGAGAGGTGCAGAGCAAGGACTGGGAAACACATATTCTGAATGCAGAGCATGAATATTTACTGCGAAGCTTGAGTGCGAATAAACAGCTGCAGTCCTTTGGCAGCAGGAGCACTGCCCAGCACTAAACCTGAATTTGTCTGGTTCTGAGCAGCTCCCCAGGAATAAGCCCATGACTTGGAATGGACTGCCCAAGGGAGGTGGTGGTCACCATCTCTGGAGGTGTTCCAGAACTGTGGAGATGTGGCACTGAGAGACATGGTCAGTGGGCATGGTGGGGGTGAGTTGGGGATGGAGTTGGGGATCTTAAAGGTCTTTTCCAACCTTAACAATTCTATGATTCTATGATTGAGAGCACCACTGGGCTGCAATTATTGATAACATTTCAGGCAACAACAGCAATTAAAACACAAGTCCAGCTCTTCAGCAGGTTCAACAGATGAGCAAGTTTCAGGAATCTTGAGATTTTTCTGAGGCAGCACAGTGAACAGTACTGCTTACAAAGCTTTCAGTTCTGAGGTCTATGTTACTGCCTGCAGTACAGGTTGAAAAGCCTTCCAGTACCTAAAGGGAGCGTACAAACAAGAGGAAAACTGACTTTTTACATGGTCTCTTAGTGATAGGACAAGGAGGAATGGCTTTAAACTAAAAAAGGGGAGATTTAGATTAGATATTAGGAGGAAATTCTTTGCTCATCAGATGGGGAGGCCCTGGCACTGCAGCCCAGAGAGCTGTGAATGCCCCATCCCTGAAGGAGCTCAAGGGCAGGCTGGATGGTGCCCTGGGCAGCTTGAGCTGGTGGGAGGTGTCCCTGTCCATGCCAGGAGTTGGAACTTGGTGGGGGCTTTAAGCTCTCTTCCAATGCAAACTGTTCTATGATCCCATGAAAATACTTCTTTTAATTGGTGCCGTATTTAATGGCTGTGATTGTCTCTTGCATACTTGAGCAGCCTGACATGATGTATGGATCTGTAGTGTCTGACAGGAGGTGATGCATTCTCAGTAATGCAGAGGTCTTACAGGGAAGCCACAAGTACTGTCTGTGATGGTTAAGAGAATGTCAGCACATAAGGAGATGTAAGGATGCATTCAGGCCGTAAAGGCTGCATCACTGAAGATGAATAGCTACTCCTCCATCCTGCAGCCACATCCCTATTGCAGACACCAGAAATCAGCCCTCTCCCTTTTTGTCATGTGGCTGGAGACTGGTGAGATGGGAAGTGGAGCCCAAAACTCCTCGCACTTACCCTCAGACGACGTCCAAAGACAGTGACCTGCCCCCTTGCCTGCTCCTTCCTCTGCCTCCACTCCACGAGGTTGAGGCCGTTGTCGATGGGCAGGGTGACATTCCTCTTGCCCACAGTGGGGTTGACGGTGCCAGCCAGCAGATGTGGCTCAGTCTGCAGGGCCACCTCCATGCCATTGGCCAGCATCAGCCTGAGAGAGCCGTCAGCACCAATGTAGTAGCTGTTTCGGACTTGGTCTAAAGACAGAAAAAGAAATATTTTAAAATGGCTGTGCAATGATACAGCCCCCGTCTTTCACTTTCTTCTTCTTCCAGGCTTCTTTAAACTGCTGCTGGTTGTAAGGAAATGCACTGACACTCACTGGGGAGGTGATCATCTCTCTGTACTCAGTACACCTCAAGTACTGCATTCAGTGTTGGGCTCCCCACTACTGGAAAGAGATTGAGGACCTGGGTCGTGTCCAGGAAAAATTTCTTCACAGGAGTGGTAATGCATTGGCATGGGCTGCCCAGGGAGGTGGTGGAGTCACCATCCCTGGAGGTGTTCAAGAAAAGGGTAGCTGTGGCACTGAGGGACATGGTTTGCTGGCCTTGGTGGGGATGTGTTGACAGTTGTACGTGGGGATCTTTGTGGTCATTTCCAACCTTAATGATTCTATGTTTCTATTCCATGATTCACCTCTCCTACTCACAAATTGGTTGTTTCACTGGTGAAAGAGATGGACAATCTCTTTCATTCTCATGATATTTTACGTCTCAAAGTCTTGCAAAAATATCTTAGACTACTCCAGCAAAGAATGCAGGTTCAAACCTCTACCCCTAGGGTAGCTTAAAGACCATTGCTAAAACTCTGGGTGGTGAGATATTTGTTTTAAACCACAGACCCACTGAAAACTTTCCATGTTTTTGGATCCCCAAGATCCTATTTTCACTACAATATATGAAAAAGTGGGGCCACCTACTTTTCTCAGCTTATCCACTATCTCGCAAGCGACAGGAAATTGCACAGTGGGCTAATGCTAACCAGTTTCCCCTGCAACAACCAAACCCTTTCACTTGGGAATACTTTCAGGAGGCAACCAAAGACCCCATGTTTGGAAAGAAAGCAGAAGCACCAAGCTCCCATTCATCTGGTCTCAGCTAGCTCCTGAAAGACCAGCAGATTTTGAGGCCAGGATTTGGGAGATCAGAAGTGGAAGAGAATGATACCCTGTGCACAACTTTTGGGAACCAGCAGGCTGAAACCTTGTCCTTTGGAACTCCAGCTGGCATTTCTTTCTGCATAGAGCAGCTCATGAAGGGTAAGAAAGCATGAGGCTTGCTCAGCGCAGAATAGCTTTAAAAGCACATTATACAAAGAGTGACTTATCTAAAGCTCCTCAAATGCTGGAAAGTATTACCATTTCTATCTCCCAGCCTGCCATAAATACCTAATTGTGGATAAAAATATCCCTTAAAAATTCATGTCAATTGTTTTTCCGTTCGGAGGCGAGTCAGGTTTTGTTCACTAGCTGCTCTGCCATAGCTCAGCAGGAAACGAGGTCACAGCAAAATTACCATCTCCCGTCTGGCTGAAATAGATCAGCAAAAAAGCACAGTTTGGTATAATTAGGAAAGGAAATCTGACACTAGTTGGTCTCTGTTACTGCGAGTCTGATCCTGCTCTTGCTGCAGCCAGCTGGAGCCGTGCCATGCTCATCTCAGCAGGGCCACAACTCAGCGTGCTGTACACAGTTAACCTCATGATGGTGTGAAACTGCTGTGGCACTGGGTTTTGCCACTATAAATGTACAGCAGTGATTCACAGTGTAGATCCAAGCACTTTGGCTATACCATTGTGATGGTCTTTTGACATAGATCCAAAGGGATCAAGCCCTTGATTTTCCAGAGAGTGATAGCTGGCTTTGGCTCTTTAGTTCTTAGATGCCTGGTGTTGTGAAAAACACAGTAGGAGATCAACTTTAAAACAAATTGGTGATATATCTCTGCACAGCTTACGCATGTCTCCCACTTTCATCACCAGGAAGCAGGGGAAATGCTCTCTGTTATTCACTGGACATTTGATGTTCCCTTTGTGTCACACAGTCATTGGTTACGGTGGACTACCCTCAGAATGTTACAGTATAAGGCAGGGAAATCACAGAATCATAGAATTACTTGAGTTGAGAAAAACCTTTAAAGGCCGTCTGGTCCAACTCCCCTGCAATGAACAGGGATACCCATGGCTCCATCAGGTGCTCAGAACCCCATCCAATCTGATCTTGAGTATCTTGATGGGGCATCCACCAAGTCTCTAGGCAGCCTGTTCCAGTGCCTCATCACTCTTATTTTAAACTTCTTTATATCCAGTCTAAAACTCCGCTCTTTTAGTTTGAAGCCATTTCCCCTTGTCCTATCAAAATGCAAATCCTCCACTTTCAGGATTTTTCCAAGATAAGACTCTCCTTGGCCACTGAAGGCTCAAGGGCTTCATGAAATTGAGGTGCCTTTGGACACTGTGTTTTAGGCTCATTCGGTTCTGTTTTTGTGCTTTAATTTGCTCTTGAAAAACTGCTCCCTTTGTCAGTAGCTTAGAGGATAAAATCCCACAGAAGTGCCAAGGAGTCCATAAGCTATACAGGCTCCTCCCTCCCTCCTATAGGATCCCACAACTTTCTGGAAATGTCTTCTCCCGGATTTACAGAAAAAGTTTCTGGATATAAGGAAAACACTATAATAAGAGTGGTGAAGCACTGGAACAGGTTGTCCAGTGAGGTGATACATGCCCCATCCCTGAAGACACTGGAATTGGACCAGATGGTCTTTAAAGGTCCCTTCCAACTCAAAAGTGATGTTATGCTTCTATGAAAGTGCCTTTTTGGTGTCCTGCCCAAGCCTGCATAAGTGCCAGTTCTTTCCCACAGCAAATGAATGGCTCAGAGCTCTTGCTCCAAGTCTTAGTGGTCACCTTGAGCTGACATGTCTTTCTCATCTGAAACACCAGGCATATCCTAAGCATCTCTAAGTCCTAATGCAATAACTAGTGTATGGGTGTGCAAATGTCTTTTCTGACCCTGATACCTACTCTGGATAAGACAGGAGGGTGCTGAAAGCTTTGCACGGTGCTTCATTCTGACCGTGGGGTTTAAGGGCTGGGAAATGCTTAGCATGGGACAGAGGATCCCAGGAGTTAATGGGGTCTATGAATAACAGCCTACAGTTATAAGGAGAACTACAGCTAAGGACTTCTAACTCTTACCAAAAAAACAGGATTTAGGCTTTTAAATACCTTCATGAGATCTGTTTCTGGCTTCTGTGTGGAGCCATAAAATGTCTCCATTTTACAATGACTGCAGCCAGAGCTTGCTCACAGAGTGATCCAGGCTTCTTGAAAGGTTTGCAAAGGATTTGTGAGAGCTGGCCAGAGCTGTGAGCCCAGAAGGAAAGTGCACAAGCACCTCTCATGCAAAGGGAATTTGCAGTGTGCATTTTCTCTGGAGAGTAAAAGAGCAGGCAAGATGATCAAAGACCTTTACAACAGCTCCAGCTCTGTGCACTGGAGAGACACTTGGAAGGCAAATTACATTTCAGCCGTGCTCAGTACATCCCTGAACAACTTGAGTGGCCCTTGTTGCAGTTTCTACATTGATGCCAACAACAAGCGCCTCATTTTGGGAATTCGCAGCCCCTAACGCTTGTGGGAAAGCCACCCACAGAAGGTCACAAGCCACTTCTGCTGTGACATTATCCAGATCTTCGGTTTGAGATGAGTACTTTTCTTCAGATCCAAATAATTTTGTAATTTTATACTTCTCAAAATGATTAAGCTGTTTGTAATACTGTATGTCCTAATGGCAACAGTGGCCCTGTGCTGGAGGGCAGTACAATGAGATAATTGACCGTGGCACCATTATGTAACTGTGCCTTCAGCTCTGCATGGATAAATCACATTGCAGTCAATTATCTCACTAAAGGGCCCCCCGACAGCGGGCTCTATTGCTTAATTAGGCTCTTGAGGTGAAGCCAACCTTGTGTCTGAGCAGTTGCCAGAGGTCTTAATGCAAGGGGATGAAATGGGGCAGGGTTGTACCTGCATTGTAGACTGGAGTAAAGAAAAAGAAAGTCATTGTGCTGCCCTACAGGAATACTGAGTACAGCTAGAAGGAGCTGGCACCCTCTCAGCTATCCTCTGTGGAGGCAGGAAAGGCAGTGTTCAGGCATTATAGGCACTTTCTTTTAGGAAAGCTTGCTCTTATTGTATGGAGGTGGAGGGAAATGTGTGACTCTGAGATGTGGGAACAACTGTGAGTCTGGAACATGTTGGTCTCACTTGGAGCACTTTGCTCTTTACAAGAGGAAATGATGTTTGACACCCTGCTGCCACTGGTCATAGACTAAAACTCAATGAGAACTAAGGATTGAGGAAAGCAGTGGGTTTACCAATCGCTTCTCTTACTTCAGGTCCCGGGGAACAGGAGTGAGGGACTGTAAGGAGGCTTCACCCTTCAGAACCTGGAGATCCAGGTTGGCGTGGCTTTATGCATGATATCTTCTGCCTTTGTCAGAATGTCAGCATGCTGCTACATCGCTTCTTTCTCTTTCCTTTCCCACCTTTTCTTCCACTTCATTAGCTCTCTGCTTCCCACCACTAGCAGAACTGTGCTCATTTCTGACAGTCACAAATCAGTCCCAGCCATGCTGCCTGCATCTCCTTTTCGTGCCTCTCCGCCTCTCCACACCAGCCTTTGAGCTCAAACATAGGCCTTTTGGGAACAGGGATGGTCATTTTGTTCTGGATACTGCCTTCTGACTGTTTGAACAGCCAGTGAACAAAGAATCTGAGAGACTTCTGGTAACCACCTCAGTGCCTTTTCCAGGAGAGTGAATGTTACATTGGAAGCCATTAAGAGAATGAAGCGAAAAGGTCAGATGGCAGCATGGCTAGATTTACACAACCCTTTTTGTTACAGCAATAATGGTGATGATGATGGAGGACAATATTGCATGGCAAGGGGACTGGCTGAGAATGAAGCAGAAAACAGCCGCTGGGTAGCTCTGGAGTTAGGAATTGTGGCTAAGTAGGTGTGAATGCACGTCTGGACCAACACATGGGGAGCTCTGGGATACTGAGGATGCAGGTGACTTTTGCTGCTAGGATTACCAAGACGATACCTGTTTCCTGATGAATAATCCACTGTTTGCAGCTCAGCTGGGAGAGCAAGAGGCCTGACTCACCTTGGAGCAGGGTGTAGAAGGCTCCCGATGCCGACAAATTAGTTGTTATTGTAACATCATCCTTGCTGGAAGTTTCCACCTGGACGTGCACAGAGCTGTCAGTGTCGCTGCGGAAGCTGCTCACTTGGCCAGTGGGGAAAGTGACGTTGGTCAGGCGGCCAAAGCTGTCGTACCTGAAAGGGAGGATGGAGGGAAGTCAGTGGCACAGCAGAAGGGTGGGCTGCAGGAATCATCTTACAAAGCATAGACCAAGTCCTGAAGTCTTCACCTGGACAAAAACCTGCTGTCTGTCAGGACTATCTTAATTTTTTGGCTTCATGAAAAGAAAATTACAGCTTTTCGCTGGAGAAAAATGAAGCACAGAACAGAAAATGACTAAACAAGTAGCCGTCTCTTTTTTAGCAATATCTGATATTTATCACCTGTACTACGCTCCTTGTATTTGTCAGAAAACTTTATTTCCCATTCACCGTGCTGTGATTCATAGAAAAGCTCTGGTCTGTGCATCCTGCCTAGCAGAACTAGGAATTTCTGAAGAGCACCAACTATTTTGTCTGGTGGTGCCCTGAGCAATTCAGCAATTATTATTATTTTTTTGCTATCTTATTTTAAAAGACAATGTTAAGGTAGCAGATTGGCCGCATCAGCTAAAGAGCTGTCCTTTGTGACTATGGTATAGGTATGGTATAGGCCCCGGGCACAGCTGACACCCCTGGATCTAGCATTTAATGCTCCTAGGACCATCTGGAAGGACTGATTTGAACGTGTAAAAAAGCAGTTCCATTTTTCATGCCTACTGAGTCCTTGGCTTTTCCAATGAGAGAGTCAAACATAAGCACCATCTGGGAAGGTTTCTGTGATGTGGACACCTGCCTGCTAGGACCCAGAGGAAATAATCCACATGCACACAGCTACTACAGCATATTTTTCAATGAAAAGAAGAAGCAGAAAGCAGTGCCTAGAGGCACACTGAATAGATGGAGCAAACATGCCACACTGAGCTGAGCTCAGGGCACGGGGCTTGCATGGGGCTTCTGGAGGGAGGCTGCTGTAGGTTGGAGAGCAGTGGGAAACTCCACTGGCTTCCCCATGGAGAACTGTTAGACCTTCTGAAAAGGTCCAACTTCAGGCAAACTGTGCTTAAATAGTCAAGGGAAAATAGGAGAAAAAATTTAGCAAAAGCTAAGTTTATTGGTAAAAATTGGACTTCTTAAAGTCCTACCTGCAAGAAAACACATTATGTGGGGATACAAAGCAAATGGTGGTTGAGCAGTTGACCAACTAGCAGTTGACCATTCTGCAGTGCACAGCAGTGAGCCTCTGATGGAGCTCAGCTCAGGGCACCATTCTTCAAAGCGATGAAGTAACACAAATGGTATAATAATGAAAACAAGCTTAGAAAACACGACTGGAGAGGCAAAGCCAAAAGAAATAAGCTGCTTTACACCAGAGGGAACAAAGTAGGAATGTGCCATCCTAAACTTGGTTATTCTGAATGGGATTATAATTAATTGTTCGCCTAATGAGGGTGTGACAAAAGGTAACAAAACAAGGGAGACTGAGGTCAGAAACTGGAGAATGCCTTCCAGGCCAATGGTTGCTCCAAGCAGAAGAGCACAGGAAACCCCATTGACCAACTCTTTCTTGTAGGAAGAGGGAGAGAAATGTGTCAGAGAGGGCCTGGCTGTGGCTGATCAGCCCTCTTGGTCTGATGGTTGAGGAACTCTTCATCCTCCTCTCTAGGACTACTCTGAGCTGGGGAAAAAGTCTACGGACCCCATCGAATAACAAAAAAGTACTCCTGAATTGCAACTTATTGGAGGCCTGGAAGCAGCCACTGTGCTGCCTCTGCTTTATACAGAAAAAAAAGTTTGTCTCTCCCATTCCTTTTTTGTCCATACCTGTCCAGTGCTATTACTTCGCTTTTGACAACATGCTGGCAGTGGCTTTGTGTGAGGAAGGACTGGCAGAAAAGCAAATTTCTGTCCAAGTTTAATATTTAGCAGAGTGATTAAATAGGTGAGCTCATTGCAAGTCTATCTCTCCCTCTTGGAGCTTGAAACACTGGGACGTGAAAGTTTTCTTGCCCACTGGGCAGAGCGGGAGTTACAAAGGTAGAAGAAAGAATTTGGCCATCCAGTGTCAGCCCATCATTCATGGGATTATGGAGCATGGAGGAAGGAGCAGTCTTGCCCTTTCCTTTCATGACCTTGGAGACAAACCAGCTACTTGTGAAGTGGAAAAGAAGGGGAAAAAAAACAGAGAAGGGATAAATTCAGGACTGCGCTGCAGGAGGCTGGCAGAGACCAACAGAAGCCTTTCCAAATGGCCAGGAGTGCACGGCTTGGATGTAAACCAAATCTCCTTGCAAGAGTCAGAGCTAATGCTCTCTCAGTTCCCAGTGCTCTGTTCTCTGCCTGCAGCTCTCCTGGTTTGCAATGAGATGGGATGCATTTTGTCAGTGCTTTCTGCACAGTCATGCACACATCTCCAACTAAAAGAGCATGTAAGTAAGAACTAAAAGCATCACAGAAGACATCTTTATCGCATCTGCTGAGACAGGACACCAGGGACACATTTTAGTCCTTCCCTTGAGCAGAGAGAACAGTTATCACTAAAAGCGTGTTACGTAACACCCCAAATTCTTCCCACTGTGACATCTATTGCTCTATAAAACACAGTCTGAGCTGTACGGATAGACTTAGATCTCAAATGCTCTGATATTTAAGGAAGATGGGATCTGATTTGAGCATCTCTGACTTGATGGTGCTTGGAACTGTAACGGAAGAATCCTTCTCTGTATTGCTCAAAAATCAGCTGAGTGTGGAACTGAGCATGCCTTACCCCAAAAAACACTGGCACAAAGCTAGGCATGCTGCACTGGAGTCAATGGGGTGACAAAGCCAGGATAGGAGCAGGGAGTTCGTGTGAGGGACACGTGGCTGCTGTTGCATTTGAGTGCTGAGTCAGTATCCTATGAGTCATATGATTTATCCTAATTGAATGACACTCAGCACCATGCTGACAGTCAGCACAAAACCTATACTCCATGCAAGTCCTACTTACTCCCAACAACCCTGGGCTCCCTGTACTGTGTTCCCAGACATCTGGGTAGGCCTCTTCTCCCAGATAACTAGTAATAGAACAAGAGGTAATGGCCTTAAAGTTGCTCCAGGGGAAGTTCAGTTTGGACATTAGGAAGATTTTTTTTCTCAGAAATAGTGGTAATGCATTGGCACAGGCTGCCCAGGAAGGTGGTGGTGTCACCATCCCTGCAGGTGCTCAAGAATTGTGAAGATGTGGCACTGAGGGACATGGCCAGTGGGCATGGTGGGATGGATTGGGGTTGGATTTGATGATCTTAGAGGTCTTTTCCAACCTTCTATGGATTGTACAATTCCGTGATCTTTCAGCATTTCTCCATCCACATATGTGGCTTTCCCACCACCCTGGGGTTCAATCACTCTACCTGCTCATCTCTGTTTGCAGCCTCTCATCTCTCATCTCACTAAATGGTATTTTTTCTGCTGTTCCACAGTGGCAATGGGCAAAGAGGCCAAAAAACTCTGCCTGGGCAAACTGGGTTACAACAGCACACACACACAAAAAAAGAGCATGGAAGAATATGATGGTGACTAAATTTCTGTCTGTGCATTTTGCTTTAAAGATAAAATGAGTCCATACAATAAGCATAATTAAAGTGTCTTGATTGCATGACAGAAGTCACACAATGGAAGAGAGCTTCATCAAGGGCAAGAGTTTCCAATTGGGACTTTGTGTTCTGAGAAGCAAGGCTCATTTGGGGCCAGAGCAGCTTGTGCTGGTGTGCTGGAGTCAGTTTAAGATGTCTGCAAATGTGCATTAGGCTTTTGGCACCTCCTTAGTCACCACATTAGCCTCTGTCAGAAGTAACCTGGACCATCTGTGCTTGCTGTATTTGCATGAGCTGCTGCACCTCTGTCCAGGGACCTTCCAAGTGCTTGCTTTGGGGCTGCAAAGAGGTCATGCCTTACAGAGGGAGAAATGCAAGAAGGCAGCACAACTGAGCTGCTCCAGTTTTAATTATTGCTTTTTAATTAGTGGCAAGTGAAGTGTAAAACGCACAGGCCCAGACTAAAGCTGCTTTGAGTGCTGCGGTGGCAGTGCGAAAGGAAGTGCTTAACACATTAAATCATAGAATCATAGAATGGCTTGGGCTGGAGGGGACCTTAAAGATCATTTAGTTCCTCCTCCTGCCATGGGCTGGTTGCTCCTCACCAGCTCAGGCTGCCCAAGGCCCATCCAACCTCCTCCAGGGATGGGGCACCCACAGCTTTCTGCACAGCAGTGCCAGGGCCTCACTGCCCTCTGAGTAAAGAATTTCTTCCTAATATCTAATTGAAATCTCCTGTTTTAGTTTGAAACCACCCCCTTGTCCTATTGCTATCAGACCATGTAAAGAGTCAGTTCCCTTCCTGTCTGTAAGCTCCCTTCCAGTACTGGAAGGCTACAATGAGGTCTTCCTGAAGCCTTCACTTTGCCAAGCTAGACAGGCCCAATTCCCTCAACCTTTCTTCACAGGAGAGGTGCTCCAGCCCTCTGAGTATTTTTGTGGCCTGCTCTGGACCCACTACAACAGCGCCACATCCTTCTTGTGATGGGGAATGAGAGACATGGCTGCGTTTGTTCCTTCCGTCTCTGCTTTCAGCCCTATAAAGACACTCACAGAACTCATCCTCGCTTGGAGAGGAAGGCCAAGTGACTGTCCCTTATGTAGCTGTAGGTGCACCTGGTGTTTGTGGTAAGATAAATCTCCTCCCATCAGTTCATTCCACAGCTAAGCTCCATAGGCCGTTTCCACCGCCTCAGGATTTAGGGGTGGGCTGGTTTCCTAAGACTTTTGTGTTTTCCAAATGCTCTGAAAGCCCCAGAATTAAGGAGATGCTGAAGGGTAGCAGCGTGCACAATCCCAGCAATGAATCCATCACCTGCTAACACAGCTGCTGCCTCCCATTCAAACCTGCTGCAGAGCCCTGGCATTTGCAATTACAGTGACAATTATTAGACCAGCAACGGAAGCTGTTGCCATCCATTCCCAATTGGAATCGTATTTAGCTAAGGTTCAATGCACAGAATTAAAATGGCATTTGGTGCTTATGAGGCCTAATTGTTAGCTTGTAAACATTCAGAGCTTTCATTTATCACATTACCATTGTGTAGAGAC
Organism: Lagopus leucura; assembly: GCF_019238085.1. Lineage (NCBI taxonomy): Eukaryota > Metazoa > Chordata > Aves > Galliformes > Phasianidae > Lagopus > Lagopus leucura. The sequence goes on from NW_024962254.1 coordinate 1,613,783, forward strand.
CTGGGCCTTGGGAATTAAGGAGAGCATCCTAAGTACCATCTATTCAAAAATCAATTCCTTGCCTGAGTCTCTGAGTTTCCTCATTTTTGCTTTTTCACATTTCATCGGCCTTTTAAAACTACAAGTCAAATAGATTGGAAAAAAAAAATCACTGCAATAATATTGCGTTTAGAGCCAAAGTGTCCTAATGTACTTTGTAAACTATATTTTATGTGTGATTATACAGGCGTGCACCCACTGCCTCTGAACAAGTTGTCTCTTCCCAATTTTTCAAACAACATTAAACACAACATTAAAAATAAATCCATAATATACAAACCCATACTACTGAAATATGTATGAAGGCAAGTCCTCTTCCTGATGACACGCAGAACTTCTGACTGCCCAAAGGAGGCAAGTAAGGTCTCTCTTTCCAGCTATTTTTATAATACTCATAATCACCTCGATTCTCTGCTAAACTTGGACACCAGGCATACATTCTGGGCTCAAAACATGACCTCACAATTTAGCAAGAGGACTGGGGAGGTGCTGTTCTATCTTGGAACATACTGAAGTTTCACAGTAACTGCAGCAGAGGAATGGCGACGAGCGAATGATGGACAACATGGAGAAAATGTGGAGAAAAGTAATCTTGCTAAGTGACAGAAAAGGACAGAGAACAAAAGCCAAATGGGATTGTGTTTCTTATGCTTCAGTCTGCTGCAGTCATAGAAAGAGACCCTCACTTGCACTACTGTAAGCCAAGGATGCCACCAAATACCATAAAACTCAGTGCGTGACCTGAGATATCAGATGGTGATAAAGGGATGTTGTTAATGCAGCAAGTTAGGTTTCCAAAGTCAAGAGGTGGCTGCTCCTCTAAAGGTAATGAGTGTTATTTATCTCTGGCTTTGACTGCACAACCTTTGTGCCAACTATGATGCAGACTGAGTCTGTATCTCACTGCTGGGTAAATGCTGACTATGATCCCTCAGCAAAAGAAAGACATGGAGCTGTTGGAAGGGGTCCAGAAGAGAGTCACAAAGACATTAAGAGGGCTGGAAAACCTCTCCAACGAATAAAGGCAGCTGGGCTTGTTCAGCCTGGAGAAGGCTGTGGAAAGACCTCAGTGCAGCCTTCCAATACTTCAAAGGAGCTTACAAACAGGAAGGGAACAACTTTTTAGATGGGCAGATAGTGACAGGACAAGGGATAATGACTTTAAACTAAAAGAGGAGAGATTTAGATTAGATCTTAGGAGGAATTTCTTTACTCTCATACCCTCAGTGTGCTGATGCCCTGCCCAGAGAGCTCTGGGTGCCCCATCCCTGGAGGTGCTCATGTCCAGGATAGATGGGACTTTGGGCAACCTGATCCAGTACTTGGAACTGGACGATCTCTGAGGTCCCTTCCAACCCAAGTCATTCTATGATTCTATGACTGCGGTTCTATGATTCTACAATTTTATAACAAGTTCTAGTTCCCCAGTCACTTAGACCAGAGTACGGAGCACCAACTGCTGCTGGTGTCGGGCAGGACCTCTGATGAGTCCTGGGGATACCAGGAAGCCATCCAAGCTCTTTCTCTTAAACAGAGTTCAGTGTTGTGGGTCAAAGCTTCCCTTACCTTCTGCTAAAAGGTCTGGTACCACATTACCCACTGCTCTCCTGTCAACTCTGAGACACTTCTTGAGAAGTCCATGGGAAGGTTTTGAATTTCTCGGCTGGACTGGAGTGATGTGTATGTATTTAACTCTGTGTTGAAGGAGGTGACGTTCAGAACTAAATGGGCACACGAAGAACCTATGTGAAAGCACCTCATCTGGGTTAAATAATGCAGAGAAGGTTTGACTTTGGCTTAGAAGGAAATTGAATTAATGTACACTGATACCATCACAATGGGCTAATCAAGATAACTACCATATTCTTGACTTAAACAAATACAGTAAAAAAACAAAACAAAACAAAATCTGGATTCTGCAGTAGAGATAAACAGCAACTGCTAACAAGCTATGTGAAGGCTGGTAGTGATTTTTTCATGTCAAGTGCAAAAGCAGCAACAATCAAAGTATTCACATGGCATCCAATGTCTTTGAGCTGAACAACAAGAATCTGTTAACTTGGAGGAGTTTCCAGACCCACTTCCTTTGCTACTAATTACAATGGTACAGGCTGAAAGGGAAGGCAAGTCTTTAATCCAGCTACTGGATAAGCTGATTTGTAGGGCATTAATTGATGGTGAATGTCAAGGTCTATGTAGTACTAAAAACCCTCAAAGAAGTCCTAAATAGGCCGTTGGGGACAGGTTAATTACTGGAGGGAATTAAGTTTCATTCCCAAAGGAAGAAGAAACTGCATGCCATCAGATGCTGAACTTTAGTGTTAAACCCAATAAAGTAGGATTGTTACACAAGCATTGGTGAAGGAAGTGTGCATGAAAGAGCTGTGGGTGCTGTGATCAGGTCCCCTTCTCCGGCTGAAATGAAAGGCTAATGTGCCAATCTGAGCCCTTGGAGGGGCTGGATTCCCTGCCTTTGATGTAAGCTTCCAATAGTAGGACAACACATTCCTCCTCCTTCTCTTCTCTCTAGAGTCACACCAACATGTCTGTATATCAAAGGTCTTCACAGCTGTACAATAAAAATTGAGAAATGCCTTGCTGAGAGCACCAACCCAAAGAGAACTAGGGATGCCGGATGTATACATATGTAGTGTTGTCACTCTTGCAATACCGCTGCTCTTCTGTGGTGGTGTCTGGTTTATGATCCTCCATAGACAGAATGGTAAAGGTAAATCTTACAAGGGTGTTCTTCATGGGGCCACCAGTGCAATGTAAACTTGCCAGCTGAATTTATGGTTACTCTTAACTTTTAAAGCAGTGGTGTCCATCCCGTCTGGGGCTATAAATAACCATTATCTGCAGAGAGAACTGTCAAGCTTTTCCTCAGAGTCAGATTTGATGTCTTTATTTCCTTGGCCAGAAGCAAAATGGAAATATAAGCTTCACCTTCCCCCTTAGCGAAGCTGGAAAAAAACTCAGAGCGCCTTCCAGTCACCCAGGATCACAGGATTTTTCTAAATCGCTTAAACTTCCACATTTCCCAATGTTCTGAGACCAATAACCTGAAGTTTGAACCTTTCAAACATCAATTTGTTCTACATCATCTTCTTTGACTTCTTGGGTATCAATGAACATACATTTCAGCCTGCCATGCCTGCGGTTTGAGTTTGACTCATGCACATCTTCCATCTGATGAAAATAAGAATGGCACCCAGAGTCATGATACCAAGAAATGGAGATACCAAGAAATGGACTGCTACTCACAGTGGGTTGCTCTACCACTAAGCTAATTCAGCCTTAAAAAATTACACCATCCTGTCAACTTTCATGTCTCTGCACTTGGTTTCTAGTCCCTTGCCCTTCTCCTGTCTTTCTCTGCTAGACTGAGAGTTGTTCTGTAGGTGAGCTTTGTGCTGACATGCTGTGGTCTACACAATTCCCAGTTTTCATCGTGATAAGATAAACAGATCCAGCTGTTCTAGTCCTTCAGAATAAAGCATTTTCCCCTCATGAATGCATTTTTGTACATTTTTCTGCACACTGTTCAATTTTCCCCATTCTTCATAAACTGAAAACACTGAAACTGACAGTATTAGTCTCATCAATGTTGTGCAGTGAGAAAATCAGCTCCCTTCTATTCATGACAAGTAGACTGCAATGAGTAAGCACACTCATTTTACTTGTCCATCCAAGCAACAGGTTAGACAAATTTGCCATGGAATTATGCTGAGAGATCATACCAAATGGCTTGGTGATTTGATCACTACAACCTCTGAGAGTCAGTGCTCAGCCCCATTCTTTAGATGTGGTCTGTTAGATGTGCACCTTCTTGTGTAAGAACATATTATGTTTAAATGAAACTCATTTTATCAATAAATCTAAGCATCTCACATTTATTCTTAATCTTCTCATTTTTTCCAGATAATGCATGCAAAACCTGGATAGAATCAAGTCCTGACAATTCACCCCAAACAACCACACTCTGCTCCTCTGCTGCTGACTACCTTTTCTGAGAATGTTTTTAAGTATTTTAATTTTCACAGTTAGAAAGAGGGGGAGACTAATCTGTTTCACAAATCCCTTGCGGAAAGGAGAGGAGAGGGGAGGTGAGGATGAAAAGAGGCAGTTTCCAATTCAAGCAAGGAAAATTTAAACTGAGCATATAAAAAGCCTTCTGACAGTAGCAGTAAGATAGGTAAAGACATTCTTATCACTAGCAGTATTTATGAATAACTTAGATAACTTTGATAGGGTCCATATGAACAAGCTGTAGACATCTGCAGCATAAACATCTCTATCTGAGCTAATCATTCTGAACTACATTTACAGAGAGAAACTTTCAGAGTATTACCTGCCTCATCACATCCTAAAGCTGATACGCGATACAGCTCATCCAAAACTCACCTCAATAGTGAGTATTTCTCTCCACTGTCTGTAAAGGGAGGTTGAGGTAACTAATTCAGATATAGACTTTTACCCTGTAGTTGTATAAAGTTACATCAGAATCTGTCAGGAACAGTTAAATAGAGATAACTGATCGAAGGTTTGGATGAGATATCTCTGAAGACACGTTCCCACCTCTATTTTCAGTGATGCTGTGCTATCACATAATGCTGACTTGCTAGTCAAGATTTCCATAGCATAACCACCGGAGAATATTGTCTTCCATTTAGCTCTAAAAAGATTTCTTATGACTCCTCCAAAGTGCATAAGAGAACCAGAATGATGACTTTCACAAATGCTCTATTTTGTTGGGTAGCAAGAAATAATGGATTACTGTTATAAATGTATCCACAGAGTAAGCTGGACTTTAGATTCTGTCTCGTTTTATCTCCTTTATACTTGCAGTTACACTTTTAAATAAAAGTGTGGTTTTAGTATAAATTTGACCATTATTAGCTGTAATGTTTAGTTTGCTTCACTGTCCAAGGCTACATCTGTTTTCAAGCACAGGAGCTATTGGATTATTTGCAAAAAGAAAATGTCGCCTTGATTTAGCATGATGATTCTGATAATATAGCAGGTTTTCAGCCCTATAGAGAAAAACATCCCATCTTTACACACTACAGCCTTCCTCAAGCAAAATCAATGTGAGAGATGGAAGGGTATTAACTTTGATTCACTGAGGAATATTGCTGTAGTAATTGCAAGCAGAACATTGATGGGATGCAAATAACCTTTCGAAAGATTCATCACAGAGTTTCCATCACTTCTTTTAACAGCAGGAGCAAAGAAACTCAAAACTGGGCCTGGAACATTTTAAAGAAAAAGCCAAAGCAACTGCATGTATAACACATGAGTATGTAGGATTAGCCAGCTTTCCTTCCCTGAGTCTCTTATTTTAAATTTTTTCTTTCAGTTTTTGTCTTTGTCATCTTGGGAACTGACTATTCCAGCCAAATTGATCTTCTATAGCGAGTGTATGATTATGGTATCTGAGTGCTGCCATGTAACCATTCAAACCATATGGGAAATTATGCGCTAAGAGAACATTTAAAAAAAGGCTGGAATTCAAGAATAAAAATGGAACTAAGGAAGCGTGGGATGGCTCCTCAAAAGCAGGATGAATTTGTAGACCATCCTTCTAGATGTCCTTATTTGAGTTAATGTTTTCCCATTTGACATTAGAAGTATATTTTCTTCATGCTATTTATACAGAGGATTGCTAATAATAGTACAAAATCGAAAGAAATTTTCAAGTCGCTGCCATTCCTGCTTTTTTTCAACCCAACCTGTCTTCCCTCTGATCAAAAATTCATTGGGCAGGAATGGTCTTCAGCAGCTCTGAGACTATTTTTTAAAGCTTAGCGGGGCCAACTATAACAATAGAAACAGAACAGTCCATTAATTACAGAATTGTTTTCTGAGCAAGTTGCCATTAGTCATCGTCGGCAGTCATTTTACATCAGCCACTTCAAACAAACTCAGAAAGACAACAGATCATAGAAGTAGATGAAAGCTGAGAGAAAGAGGATCTGCTCAAACTTCCACTCTTCCAGTGTTTCCAAAGCCAAGCAAAATTCTCTGCCATGCAGCCTAAATTTCTAGACCTCACTACAGTTAAGGAGAACCAGTTGTCCAATTCTGATTCAGAAAAATTCAGTATAAACTTTGTGTGAAGCTGATTTTGCAGGCAGAGTTTATGCAAATTCTAACACACGGCCAATAGGATGTCTAATATTTCCTGTTCTGGACATTATAGTTCTGTCAGGGGAATTAAGAATCTATCAGCTTTACATGTATCAGAGAACGCAGAATGAAGACAGCTGCATAGTACTCAAAACATACTTACTCGTAAAAAGTTGTCCAGCCGTTTTCATTGCTTTTGGTGGCAAGCAGACCAGAGTTGCCATGGTAAGTCATCATGGCCACCTCATGACCCTGTGTGGTTACACTCTTGAGTGCGCTGTTGGTACCAATTGTCACCCAGTAGACTTGGCCATCGGGCACGACCAACCAGAGGGGCATCCCCGTGGAATCTCTTCGGATATTGACTAAGTTGCCATTGTTGTCAGTGATCAGGGTTATATCTCCATCTCCAGAATAAGTAAAATTGTAAAGATAATCTCCAGTGGTAAGGCTCTGAGTGTATAGGTGCTTACCGCTGGTGTCAAACAAGTAGAGTTCCTGATCTATGGGTGAGGACAACTCATACATATTTTGAGTGTTGAGGAATGGTTTGTTTTTCCGAATAAAGCGTATTCGGATATTTCCAAGATCAGCAACGTACAACTCTCCATCTGCACACACTGCAAGGGAGGACGGTGCATTCAGTTTGGCATCCTTGGCATAGCCATCATCCCCCGAGAAGCAGTCACAGTTAGCATCGTTCTTGCAGTCACAGCTGCTTGGTGCACCAGCAACGAGAGAAATCTCTCCATTGGTGGTAACCTGCCTGATGCGGTTGATCTTTTTCTCATCAGTTTCAGCAATATATAGGACCCCATTATGTGAGACAGCCAGGGCAGTAGCAGACTCCAGGGTGGCATGTATTGCCACCTTGCTAAGGAGAAAGTGGTCCATCCCTGGGACCTGGCAGTGCATGGGCCTCCCTGCCACTATGCGCACTTGGTGGTTCTCAGAAATCTGTAACACAACGTTGTTGTCGAGCACGTACAGAGAATTATCCATCGGGTTGACCGCCAGATCCGTGGGCCATTCGAGACGAACCTTAATGGCAGAAAAGCACAAGGAAATTGTTAGAATGAGACCCTTTTTAACGTATGATTGATACAAAGCAATCTCAAGTGAGGATGTTTCAACATGGATTAAAGGGAGAAACAGTAAAATAAGCACAACTGTTTGCTACTACTTCATATGATGGCAGTCTTTGGATTGACAGAGTTTGGATCTGAGAGCAGAGAGATCTGAGACCGGGAATTTTGTTGGCTAAGTATCGTAAAATCAATCAGTCAAACAAAACAACGATCCTTTTACTAAACAATTCTCCAGACAAATGGTCCATCTCCTCTGGGTAAGTGACAGAAAACTGGCAGCTGTGTCAGCATGTGTACATCCAAGTTATAACCACCTATTTTGTGCTTGGTGCCGCAAAAATGCAAAACAGCAAATCACTTTGAAATTAGGGTTATTGTGCTTTGTAGAATGGAATACTTGTGTCTTTACAGTGCTTTTTACTTTTTTTTTTTATTATAAACAAAATGGAAGAATGGCTTCAAGTGACACATCTTATAAAATACTGATATTCCACAGTTACAGAGGCTGGTAACATCATGAGTGAGCGAGTACTAGAAGGTCTCTGTTTCTAGTTCTATTTGAGCGAGATGCTCTCTTTTTAAGTGAGAATGCTTTTTTAGTTGTTAGTCCAATAGAATTCAGGGTCTCTTTCCCCCACCCCTTTTTTTTTTTTGTTTTGTTTTTGTTTTAAACCAAGAACAGGAAGCTGTGCATTTTCTTTTTTAATGTGTAGGAGCCAATCAGTTGCTGAAATGTTTTCTTAACAGTGCCTATTTCCCATTTGCAGAAGTGTGAAGGGGAACTGGAAATGAACAGCTTTAAAGAATGCTCCTGGTCACCTTCAGGAAGACTTTTAAATAGATTTTCAATGAATTACAAACAAACAGCTATTCTGGTTGTGCACTGCCTTTCAGTCAGCCAGGCAACTCCAACTTGGAGCAGGTGGATTTGATATCTGTTGGTTAACTGAGATATTGGCCACTTTGTGCCATTCCCCCCAGTTCTGTTTGTATTTATTTTTATTTTTATTATTTTTTAATTTTTACTTTTATTTTTATTATTGTTATTATTCACTTTATTTTTATTTTTATTTTTTTGTGTACTCGGTGTCATGATGCTGTGACTGAGAGCTCTGGGATGGGCACACATCAAGCTGCACCATTCCAAAATGCCCCTCTGTCTTTGCTGCAGATCTTCCACCCTTCATCTTGGTTGTTGCATATCCTTGATTGTTGTATGTTCTTGGTTGCCTGAAGTGACTTAGTTAGGGGTGTTTTGTGTCCATAAGGTAGCAGTCTTATTGGAAAGGAGATAGGAATAGGTTCAAGCCTAGTGCACCATCCCTCACTGTGACTTCATTCGAAACCAGGAGCAAGAAGAGGCCAAGAGCCACACAAAAGATTCATACTTCCAAAGCCTGTAGCAGAACATATCTGCTACAGCCATTCTTTACTTTTGTTGCTTCTACTCACATTTAAATTCTTTGTCAACTTTCTTTTTTTTAAAACACCACTTGCAGTGTGTTCAGTTCATTATGCCTTCTAATGGCTGGGATTGTGAAGCTCAGTTTTGTGGCTAAGCAGTGTGCTAATCTCTGCCTGGTTTGATTCTCTGTTCACAGAATCTTTCTTTTCTCAGCTTCTGGCCTATTTTAACCCTTTCTGTAGTGAAACATTATAGCCCTTCAGTAACACATGTCCCCATCCTTTCCAGTGGTTTTAAAGCTCTGCAGCCTTGAGTTAGCATCGTGAGCAGTTTATTCTGAACTGACTATTCTTAGCTATTCTTAAAAACCACTCCCTATCAACACTGACTGCTAAATATTCCATGTCCTCACATCCCCAACAGCTTCGGGGACCTGACAGAGAAGACCCCTGTAGCTACTGCAAATGCTGAAAAGCAATTCCTAGACAAGGTTTTGTGTTCTGTTGATTATTTTTTTAATTTGTTTATTTTTCCTTCATTGATCTTGTGTTTGATATGTTTGTCCAGAACATGACTGGTTAATCTGTCCATTCCAGTACAGGTTTATTTAAGAATGGCTCCCGTCACTTTATGACAGAAGAAAGAAGCTTTCGATGATACATTTTAGTTCATCTTAGAAATGTTTAAATACGACATTGGTAGGCACATAAACCACACAACTTGCCCAGAAATAATTTTTAAAACTTGAATCCACAGTGGTCTTGTAGTAACTGCCCCTGAAATTCAGATAAAGAAAAAAAAAAACATGCCTGCAAGATGAGAAACACACTACAAAATGGCCTTTAAACATCAAAATTTACTCCTGTAGAAGGCATCAGAGCTTTTAAACTCATAATTTCAGCTTGTTCATAAATTGCGGACGGTGGGAAACAGTTGCAAAGAAGCAAGAATAACCTTTTCAAATTAGAAGGAAAAACAAGAAGAACAGATTCCATATGGGAGCACGGAAATTATCTAGGTAGCTACAAAAAGGAAACCCCATTGACATCTATTGTGGCTGAATAACAGTACTTAGCCCTCCAGCTATGATCTGTATTTTCATAAGAGAGGGTAACATTCCTCTAGCCAGGCAAACCACCAGTGGCTTAAAGGTTTCAAAGGACAGCATCTCTAAACTGGCACAATTTGACAGGTTGGCCAGTGCTCCGCAGAATTGAGTGCTGGGCCATAGCAGACTTCTCTTCTGCATTATATAAAGCAATCATCAAACTGAGATTTCTTTTTCTCTCTTCCTCTTTTCCCCTCCACCTTTAAACAGCAGGACTAAAAAGCCCAGCATGATGGTAGCTGTAACCAATTTGCAATCTGATGCAATTCAAGATTCTTGTTTTCCTGCTGTTGCTAATTTTGGCACCATAGTCTCTGATCAGTATTTCCTAGATGTTAATTTGATTCAGGCCTAAAATTGTTCTGGGCTGAATCAGAATGGGAGGAAGTAATGTAAAAAACAATGGTTTGTTATGCTCTTAGAGCAAGGCATATCCCCACTAAAAGGAGTGCTTTTTAATTTAAAATAACTAGTTCCTTGAGAAGTTAGCCTAATGAAACTTGCTTTCCCAGGAATCTGTGTCTCACAGCTGGTTGGAAGCTATGAACGAAGTCTAAAAATCTCTCTCTCTCCAGAAATTCCCTGAGTTCAGCAGTTAGGTCTCCCCTTCAGTCTTTATAGGATCTTCCTTTTTGACCCAGGCATTTTCATAGTACAAAATACGCAAGGGTGTTATTCACCCACATCTCTTTGTCAAACCTGTGGAGGCACACAGGCAGACAAGGTGAAAGCATAGGATTCTATCTGGCAGAAAACCAAAGGCTGTCTTACCTGAGAAATGTCCATGACAGAGTCACAGCTGAGAGGCCGAGCAGATGTCAAGTCATTGGAACCCAACACTGTTGAGATGATCCCATTCTGATCGATCCTCCTGATCATAGTGCCATCTACAAAGTAAATAAGTCCAAACTTGTCCACGGTGATGCCTAGGGAAGCAAAAAGTCAGTCAGAAAGGAACAGCAACCTGAAAAGACGTGATGAATGTGATAGTGTCTGGTCTGACCCTTGAAAAAGTAACACTGCAGTTTGATTGGGAACAATATATTTTCTGGCATTCAAAAAGGATGAGTTGGACACACAGGAGTTCTGGATACTGGGAGCTCTGGAGCAGCACCATTACACTGAAGGCACTTCTGAACATTACTAGCACATAAAGCAACTTAGAAATCCCCAGAAAACATGGAACAGGGCATGGCATCCAGCAAACCCCTAAAAAGAACAGGTTTTCTAATAGTTATGTGTCTGAAACATAGTTACGTCTGACACATAGTTATGTGTTCAGAAACACGATGCCTTGCTCGTAGTATGACTATTGAGCCATGCATGTGAAAATGTTACTCTGGTGAATGCTTCAGAGACAGTGATGAGAACACCTACGAAAGACTCATCAGGTCAAATGCCAGAGGAGTAAGTGTGGAAGGGTTTCTACTGGAACAATCCCACCAATCTACAGTAACTCACCTGTTTCTGAATATGGCTAGGTGATTTGTATCACTGTTCAAACCCCCCTCTGCTGACATGCTCCCAATCACTGGATTTGAAATCTGTCAACAACTGTTACAGACTGCTGACTCGTTTCCTTTCCTACAGATATGTGCTATTTCCCTTCCCCTTAGGTGTCATTTCTCAAGTACTTGTTATGTTAGCAAAACCTCCTTTAATCCTCTTTATCCCAGGCTAGCCATACTCTGCATCTTTCATCAGAGGATTTCATGGTGCTTTACACTTACTAATTAGACCTCATAGCAGTCTGTGAGTGTGATCATCTTAATTTTACGTATCAGGAAAATAAGAGATAAAGCAATTTTCACAAGGTCATGGAGAGTATTCACGATGAAAGCAGGAATAAGAAGTTAAGGGCCCCATTCACCTCTCTTTTATGCCAGCATAAATTAAAAATAACTCCATGGATACTAATAGAGTCGCTCATCTCATCTATCCCACGGTTGCAGAATGCTGCGTGGCATGATATTTGAGTATCTCCAGACACTCAAAGAATGTAAAGGAACAGTAAAGTAGAAGAATGTAGAAGCCTGAAATGTCCTTTCCTATCCACGTGAAAATTCTGCTTGGAATATATGAATATATGAATATCAGGATCCTTCTGCTTGGTTTCTTTTGCTAGCAGAGTCGCAGTCACTTGGCAAAAAGTCAACAATGCATTCTGCATACAAGCAAGTATCTGCAGCTCTTTCAATCAGCAGAGAGAAATACCTATTTCTAGGGTGCAATGTATATTGCCCTAAAGCAGATATACATGAGTGATTATACCAATCCTTCTAGATGCACCTTTTCCTTCCTACTCACTATAAGAGGAGAGTACAGCAAATATGTCAAATATTTCAAACAGGGGACACGGTTTAGTGGGCACGGTGGTGATGGTTGATGGCTGGACTAGATGAACTTAGTGGTCTTTCCCAACCTTTATGCTCCTATGATTTCCACAGGAAACATTTGTCTGCAGACAGATGAAGTTAGTGACGTGAGTCCTCTCTATGATGTTTTTTTGGCTGTCATCATGGTGATAGATATGATGGAAAATCTGTTCAAGATAGAAAGACTTGAGAAAGTTTCTGAGAAGCGATGAGATCTTGTGCTTCTCCAGAATGCTGTTTTACAGCCAGATCTCCTTGCTTGAAACATTTACCCTCAGACTTTCATCCACTGTGAGGTATGCTGCAAAGTACACATGCAGCAGTTCACAGATTAAAAGTTTTTGCCCTTCATGCAGCAGGGACTAATCCCCTGATTGCTTTGGAAATTAAAATCATGGCCTTCAGCCAGCATTGTAACTATTGTATGGGCTGGGAGCCATGGAGGTGGATGATAAGTGGAAAAATGTATCATATTTGGTCCTACAGAAATCTACAGAGGAAATGAAATGACACAGAAGATAATCTAGCCTGGAAGTAATGGCAAGAAAACCTCATTGTTTGAGGAAAGAACAAACTTTTCCATTTAGCTGAGGCAAAAGAAAAAATTGAAATAAAACTGCAACCTGTTGAGTCAAAGTCAGTTAGGAGTCAAAACACCAATGTTGCAGACCACTGAGCTGAATGGGAGCTGTGTATTTTTGCTGGGAGGTAAAAACTGCATTTTCCCTGGTCCTTCACAGCATCTCCGTGCCTGAAGGGCATCACTTTGACCTGGATTGGATATCTGACCAACAGAGCAGTGAGATTTCAGAACAGCCTCTAGGGCGATAAGGAAAAAAAAATTACTTCTTGCTTCTTTTAAGATCAAGTTCATTAATTTTGGAGGGGATTATATGACAGGATTTCTGAGATAATGGACGACAAGACTAAATGACCCAAGAGATTGCTTCTAGTCCTACACTCCAATACCTGTGTTTAACTTAAGCCAAGATAGAGCTAATCTCAACAGGACCATGAAACAAGACACTCAAAGAAGAATAGCAAGAACTTTTTGCACAACTTAAAGCTACAGGAGAAGCCATGGCAATGGTGACCACTTATTCCTGCTGTGCAGTATCATAGAGTTATAGGACGGTTTGGGTTGGAAGGGGTCTAAAAGACTATCTAGTCTGAGCCCCCTGCAGCGGGCAGGATTGCCACTAAAATCAGGTTGCCTCATCCAGCCTGGCCTTGAACACCTCCCTGCAGCTGAACAGCTGGGATGCCTCAAAGCATCAGTTGTATCTTAGCACTTTGTCAAAAGCTGCAGGGAGATCTGGAGGGATAGACATCAATATTCACTTGCATCCATGGCTTGAAGGATGTTGTCTTTACCTGTCATGACATCTGTCAACATCGTGCCCTAGGTGACACGCTGCTCAGCAACCCATCCAGGATGCTGGCACATGTCACTTGTCACTGGCATCTGCTGCCAAAGGTTATCGCTCCTCTAATTATTTGGCCCACCGTATGGCAACTTCTTTAATGTTTGGTGGTGTTTGTTTGACAACCAGCAATACAATCGAGCACTTTAAGCAATGTGGTAGACCAGCTTTTACAGAGGAGCACTTAGTTGCTCTTCATTGTCTTTTGTTAAGCACAAGGGAACTGGGAACCCTTCCTAGGTTCACAGCCAGCACTTCTCAGGGCGCCTGTCCGTTACTCTGCATGACAGGTCAAAAGGCAGCGAAGGGTAGCAGGCTGGATAATGTGATTTTAAATGAGGCAGAATTTTCTCTCCTAGCGAGTTCCATGTGGATTGGATTGAACTTATCAGCAGTGTGTGCTGACAGCGGCTCCCAGCGCTCAGTGCCGAGCTCCGATGGCTGTTCTGATTAACCAGTTACAGCAATAACAACCTGTGTGCACCTTGGCTCGGGAGCCGCTCTGATCAGTCGATACAGCACAACTTCATTCTGCAGTCCAGCTTAGACAAAGAGCTTGCACACCCGAATAAGTTGAAGTGGGATGGTAAAGTTACCACTTATCATCCTGCTCGGGAGCCATGGCAGGTGCATGCACTCTTATCACAGAGCACTTCTCTGCTTATCCCTCCTTCACAGAAACCAAGCAATCTCAATTACCTTACATTTCCTAGGACCTTCTGCAGGGTAACAAAGTTTTCAATCTGTCTAAGGCCTGATTTCTGTCTCCACATCCCCCTCTCATGGCAACTACTCCAGTCCCTTCCCGAGTTCAGCTGGTTGTCTCAGAATTCAGTCTAATCCCCCAGCCCTGGAATGCTCAAGGCCAGGTTGGATGGGACCATGGCAGCCTGATCTGGTGAGTAGCAACCAGCCCACAACACAGGTTGGAGCAGGATGATCTTTAAAGTTCCTTCCAACCCAACACATTGTACGATTCTATGATTGATTCCAATTCCAAAGGAGAGCCTGGCTCTCCCACAGACAAGTCTTTAGACTTGCAAAGAGAAAGAAGCATGGTTTCCTTGCAATAGATTGGAGAGTTCAGACCACAACTTTTGATAGGAATTTCTGTTTCCTTTCTGATTATGGCACAGTTCCAGTGTTGGTTATTGGTACAGAGAATGGGTAATTCACATGTTACACATGAAAAGCCAAAGGCCTTGGGTCGCTTTGACAGAAGGCTCCTCTCAAGTTTCCATAGTAACATAAGGGGAATTGAAGATTTGCAGCATACAGCTTGACGTTCAGTCTCACAGTTACTAAGAGAAAACATCTGCTGCCACAAACCAGGTGGTGTTGCAGACCCACATTTCGATCTTCGAGTTATGAAATACGTACGTTAGGAAATCACGTTGGTTCGGCGGGCAATATTGGCGGTAGGTGGGCAGTTGGACGAGATGATCTTAGAAGCATCTTCCAAGCTTAATGGTTCTACTTAATGATTCTATGATTCCTCTTGGATAGCCAGACAACCCGTAAGACACCAAGGCTTGGAACACCACGTGCATCACACCAGCGAGTTGTGCTGATGGAAAGTTGTGACGTGATGACATTTCCTTGAAATGCCAGGACCTTGCAGTGTGAAGAGGTGACGACACAACGTCCCACTGCAAATAGCTGCTGGAACACAGGGAGGCTGTTCTAAAAATGAACCACTAAAAGTGACTGCATTGCACTTCCAGCTTTACTTAGGGGGAAAAAAATGGGCGGGGAGAACCCTTTTAAGAGAAAAAAAAAAAAAAAAATAGGTGCTAAAGGAATATAAATTTGAAGTTTTCTTGTCAGGCTTGATGCTGAACAACCGTGTGATAAAATGGCAGATGAAAATCAATGTCAATAAGTACAGAGGAGTTCACAGGGGAAGGAGTAAGTCTAACTACCCATACACAATGACAAGCTGAAACATAGCACAGAGGAGTAAAGATTTTGGATTTTGTGAGAAAAGTTTTTTGCAAAGATCAGCTTGGTGCTCCGCAGTGGTCAAGAAAGGAGCTAAAAGATAGGAATGAATGAGGAAAGGCAGAAAGAACAGAAAACACTGCTCTAGTTGCAAAAAAGAACACTTCTCCATACTGTGGCTAAACAAGTTCTAGAAATTAGTAGCACAAGACTTCCTCTGGGGAACAAGATAGGTGTTCAGGGAGATTTGTCAAAAAATTGCTGGCGGCATCGAAGCACGGGTCCAGGTGCAGCTTCTTTAGAAGGTCCCTGATTAGAGTCTGGCTTCTTAGAAGGGCAGCGTAACTCTGCTGTTGCCCCTTTCCCTGTGTGTCTTTTCTGGTCAAATTAAGAGATGGCATTTTGTTCAATAAGCCTCTGGTCTTCTTTGAAATGTTCATTTTATTCCTATTTGACAAAATCGAACAGATTGTGGAGGGCTCAGTTTCTTCTAATTCTGTCAAACTCAAGAACTCTTAGCGAACAACTGAGATTTTGTTTACACATTCAGCAGGACACAGTGAAGGAAGCAATCTGTCCCAAATTAATTACTTCATTTTGCATTGTTTCTGCCGTGCTAAATGAATGAGATCCCCACCCCCAGCTCTGTCCCTTCTGAAACCATCTTCCAACTGTGTCAGACTTGTCATGGCAATCTCTCTTAATTGCAAGCTCCTTGGTAATTTCTCTGCCACATTTTTCTCAAGGAGAACCACTGGCGAGTACTCAGATGAAAACAAATGCTCTGACAAGCTGGAGTTTTAATTTTTCTTTAGATTGCTTGTAGAAGACAATTGTTATTAGCAGATGATAATTAGAAAGTGGTAACACTTGAATTTGCAAGGATATATTGAAATCCACTAAGCATGTGAAAGGGATAGTGGGCTCCACAGCAAATCACAGAATTATGGATTGGTTTGGGTTGGAAGAGACCTTTAAGATCATCTAGTTCCAAGCCCTCTGCTGAATGCTTCCAGGAAGGGGACGTCTACAGCCTCGCCGGGCAACCTGTTCAAATAACTGGGAGTATAAGCTATGACAAATACCCTGAATAAACAACTGCCACCACTGTTTCATCTGTCAGGCTACCTCTCCTGTTTATCTACCTGTGCTATTAATTTCCAGAAATTCTTTAGCCATGGTATGGAGAAGTGTTCCTTTTTTGCAAAAAGTTTGTTTCCCCTTAGGGAGGAGCCAGAAGACCTACGCAGAGCTGATGCTTGACTGGTCCAAGAGGTTAAAGGTAGATCCACAAGACCCAAAGAGGTGACAGGTGCCCCATCCCTGTGGACATTCAAGGTGAGTCTGGACAAGGGCTTTGAGCACCTGATGGAGCTGTGGGTGTCCAGCAGAGTTGGACTAGATGACCTTTAATGCTTCCTTCTAGCTCAAACGGTTCTGTGATTCAGTTCTATGAATTTGTTACTCCATGACTGATCCATCAGTTTTTATGAATCACAGTTTTTCATCTGTTAGGATTCTATTCTTTCAGTATTTTCCAGCAAGCTGCAAATGCCAGCTAATTAAAAGCTACTTAATTAAAATCGTGAAATAGAAGGTAAGACCTTGTTTCCTTACAACTTTTGAACAAGCTGCAAAGATGTCCACAAAATACATAGTAATTCTCTTCAGTTAAAAATTAACTTTAGCCTTAAAAAGTCTCATGAGGACTGGTGATCTTTAAAGAGGTGAACTCTCCACGTCCAGCCCTAGCCAGGAGATATTTCTATAGCTACAGAATCATTTTCTGATGTACTCTGGTCTTTCACTTCCCTTGCCAAGAGAGGGGAACAGAGGGTAACCTGAGGACTACTGGTTACTTGTACAAGAAATCACTGCTATTTCAAACTAATATGCAATACCTTCACACCAAGGAAGAGAACTTGCCAGTGTTTCTGCTAGGATGCACTGCAGTGAAGGTAGAAACAATGCTGACATTACATTGTCAGTTCAAGTTTTCACTGTTAATCATTTATTGAGGTGAATGGGAAGTGAGTCACACCTGCCAAGGCTATTTGTCTCAGCAGGCATTGCAAACTTGGGCTAGAACCAGATCAGAGAACAGTGTTTGCAAACTTTCCATTGGAGGTGTGGACTCTCTGGATTATTATTTTCTTGTTGTCATTTTGCTTCATGTCATTTCCTCTTTCACTCTCAATTTACTTCTGTTCCATGAAATTTCAGAGCAATGAGGAGCGAATGCATGCATTCTGCCACTGTGTGATTGAGGTGGAAGAACAGCCTCCAGAGAGCCTGAATTGCCAGCAAGAGGGATTTCAGAGCTGAAAGCTTTGAACTCCACAGCTTTGTTTCCCACAGTGAATTCAGAAACATAATTCAGCTAAACCATGCCACTTCCACCAATGCAGGGAGATGAATAATATTCCTCTTATCTTGTACAAGGGAGAATGGAGGTCCAACAAAAGTTGTTTTCTTTTGCACTGGTTGAACAACAAAGTGGTGCAGAAAATGGTATTACAGATCTCTGGATTCCCTGATCTCGTGACTCATCTGTCAGACTGTCTGAATCTCTGTGCCCAAGTCATCTAATTTTCTTTTCACTCATTTCAGTGAGACAATTTCTACTTCTCAACCTGCTTGCAGGTAGTTCCCTTTCTATGCCTCTGACGATACTTCATCTCAGTGTAACAGTCACTTCATGGGAGTTTGGAGTGCCTGAAATCCATTCTGGGCCCTTTCAATATTCCTGGGGGAGCAATTTGGCCTACCATGCTCTTTGACACAGAGAAGATCTAGCAAGGCAATTTCTTCTGCATCCTGCCAGGAAATAGCTAGCCCAAATGTAACAAAAAATATCACAAGTACAGATGATACAAAAGGTCACTAAATCACTTTGTTTTTTTGGATTCAGTAACAATAATGTCATCTCTATGTCAAGAAAAATAACTTCCCAAGAAATCCAGCCAGAAAGAGAAACAACAGCTCCGCTGTCTTCCTCTTGTCTGCTCTTTGTGAAACAAGTTGTTAAGGGACCCCTGAGATTTGCAGAGAGGCTGCTGGGATGGGCTTGGAAATAGATGTGGTAAAGAAGGAGGGAGCTACAACTCCCAGATGCGAGCGAAAAGGAAACCTGCAGCACACCGATGTCCAAGCCAAGAGCCTGTAAGTAACTCCCCTCAATCCTAACATCTGGGCAAGAAGATGCATGGCAGGCAAAAATGCCACATTTCTAAAAGCATTCCTGCACAGTGGTCCTTCTCTCTTCATAAACACCACAGGGTATATGTACCAGCAATATCTTCCACCCCCTCTTTACACTCTGTGTTTTTTTCAAAGGAGCTGTGGACAGCTGGGCGGGATGGCATCCTCCATATGCAGGGCTTGTTACCTTGAGATTGCCAGACTGAAGTCTTGGCTATGCATAGGACTGCATATGTTTGGCTAGACCTGTTTTGAACAATTTAGTTCACAGTCATGAAGGTTGTGTGATGCTTTTATTCTGATTTGACTGTGCTTTTATCAAATATAAGCAAGATAATCATGAGCCAGGTGAAGACATACTCAACTACACCACTTCCTACATCAAAATTAGCACCCCCTCTGTATAAGATTCAAGATAGATGCCATGATACCTAATGTTGATGTATAGACCTGAGTTTCATGTATCTCTGAGCTGTCTTTAACTCTTGTTAGGATTTTATATATAGCAACACTTATAGAGCTTATTTTTTATGTCAAGAAAGCCTCAGTGAACTGAACATAAATGAATCTTACCCAGATTGGTAAGGACCAACCACTGTTATTTGATAAGGAGGAGGGATAGCTATAGTGGGCATAAAATTGATGGGTGGTTTTATTCTGTTGCCCTTTGCACATTTACCCATTGCGACACACCTCTGGTTTGGCACTAATCCCAGCCACTCAACAGTGGGCTGAGAGCAAGATGTACGCTTTTATTTCCAAAGGCAAGCCCTTAGCATGCGTTTGAGGACTGGTTTGAAATTGCCTGCAAAATCCTGGGGCCTTTCTTCCAGCATTACAAAACAAGCCACTTTCAGAGAGATTCCATAAAAAGCCTGTGGAGAAGAAGTAGTCTCACCCCTGGGATTTGTAAGGGTAGCATCGGTGCCTTTGCCTCCATCTCCGCAGCGGGTATCATCAAATGGGAGGCACTGGTCTCCAGTTCCAGCCAAGACCTCTGAATTCTTCACAATGTCTTTCACTGAGGTGGTTGACTTTATTTTGTAGATACGTCGGCTGTTGGTGTCAGAGAGGTAGATGGAGCCGGTGATTGGATCTGTGGTCAAGTAATACTTATGAGCTGGGCTGTGGCTGAAAAACAAGGGCATGACGTTATTATTTTTTGGGATGATTTTCTTCCTTATGTCAACAATCAATATAAGCACTTTAGAGAATAAAAATGCACAGGGTAGACACACTGGGAAAGGGAAGCAGTGCTGTATTTGAAAAGCTTAGTACAGGTGTGTTAACAAGCTCAATCTGTGACCAATTGCTGTGCCTCGGAGTGCTCTCTGGCACTGAAAAGGAAAGGGCTTTCTGAACAAAGACAAACACATGCCAGGAACTACTACAGATTGAGTTCCAGTGCCTGGGATCACTTAATTTACTTAACGTAGCCCTGAAACTGGTGCTAGGGCAGTGCCAGACAGTGGAGGGAAGGTATAGCACACTAGACCTAGAAAACAAAGTAAAAAATAAATGTATCTGCCCTCCCAAGGAAAATCCCAGGACAAAAACCCAAATGCAGACCTAATCATAAAGCACTTGAAGATATAATTGTGAAGATCACCCCGTTGGGGCTTAGCTGGTGTTCTTGCATGTAAATCCCACTGACTTTAGCAAAGAGCCTAGCATCCTTTCCTGTCCTTATGGAGATAAGGAACTTGCCACCACCAAATTCACTGGGCTTCCGTGAAGGGAGAAACTAAATGACCCTTAAAGAGTCATACTTTGCCCTAAATAACAGCATGAACCAGAAGAAGGGATGAGGAATCTGAACATCATACCCGTGTTAAACAAGAGACGGTGGCTATGAAAATGGAGTGAGCAGATGTAAGGATAACATTTTTAGCTCCATGGCCACAACATTAAATGAATCCAAGACTGAAAAAATGGATAATGTCTCTAGAGGTACTGGAGACCAGGTTGGATGAGGCCCTGGGCAACCTGATCTGGTGCCTGATCCAGTGGTCAGCAACCCTGCCTGCAACTGGGGTTGGAACTAGAAGAGCTCTGAGGTCCCTTCTAACTCAAGCCATTCTATGATAAACCAGTATCTGCATTATGGAAAGTATTTGATGGAATTGGCTAGAAGCAACAACCAGATTAATTTAAACACAATAATTTAAACAATTTTAAGAAATTGCTTTTGAAGAATTCTATCTATAGCTTGGTAAGACTTTCTTTTCTTAAAAGCTTTCTATCAGTGTGTATTGAGCTGCATCTGTTCTAAGCCTGAAACCGACAGATGAAACCTGCAGCACCTGCTGCCTGAAAACAGGTTTCCATCTTTCTAAGAAAGGCCAAACAGTAATTGGAAGAAGTACAAAAATGTCTCTCCTTTCCTCCAGAACAACTCAAAAATGTCCAAACTGATCAGCTAACTAGAACTTCTAATAAATGTACAGACCATAGTTCAGAGTTATGCTCTTGTGGAATGTTCCAGGAGAAGCCTGTTAGAAAGCTGAGTGTCAATCACAGTTGACTCTGTCCCTCATTTTAAGAAATTTCCTCTCTCCTTCAACCTCTACATTAGGTGAATTAACCCCTCTTCAGGCACATAAAAATTACTGGATTACTGTCAGGTTTAAGAAGACATTCTTCATTCAAATTACTTACTACTTTGGGGAAAAAAAAAAGCACCTTTCTGATTTATTCTAGAATATCCCCTGGGATTTATCTTATTAAATGTGAACAGATTCCATTTCCACAAATGACACTGATTCTTGCTAAATAAAGTACTCTGACCTTCAAGACAGCTCCAGCCTGACAGTTGAGTCTCCATCAGTATTCCCTCCCAATGACAGCAGGCTGGTAGGGTGTTATTTCATTTACCTGTGTGTCACTCACGCTAAGCAAGTGGCCTCAGCCCTGGTGGAAGAAGTTCCCAATGGGAATCCATCATTTCTTTTGATCAGGGCCTTGCATTGTTCACTGACTGTCCCAACAAAGCTCAGCTGAACGTCAGTCGGCTTTTGTGCTGTTTGTAATCTTTATTTTGCACAGGAGGTGGACAAGAGGAGGAGATTTTTAATGGCACTTTGCAATTCTCTATCATCTTTGCCTGGAGAGCACAGATAGTTCTCACCGAGTCTTACAGCCTGCAATCTGCATATGGATGAAATTAAACAACTTCTGCTTTACCTAGTCAAGCTTCTCAACTTACATGCTCTAACAATAGGATGGGGGGAATAGCTTTATACTAAAAGAGGGGAAATTTAGATTGGATGTTAGGAAAAAAATGTTTACTCAGAGGGTGGTGAGGCCCTTGCACTGCTGCCCAGAGAGCTGTGGGTGCCCCATCCCTGCAGGTGCTCAAGGCCAGGCTGCGCAGGGCCCTGGGCTTTCTGAGCTGGCGGTGGGCAATCAGCCCAGGCAGATCTCCAGGGGTCCCTTCCAACTTCTACGATTCTGTGGTTCTGTGATTCTGTGAAACTTGTCTTTTCAGCTGTGTGAGCATTAGGAAGCATTAGGTCATCTTTATCAGCTAGACTTATGTTTACAGGCAAGGCTCATTATGGTCTCCTCTGCACTGCTGGGGCTGTTGTGTGTAGGAAGGCTACCTTGGATGGCTTATTCAATGGAGTGCTGTGAAGCAGGGATGCTAAAACACAGACTGTTAGAAATGAACTAGCTGGAATTTACCCACTGGTTTTGGCTGCCAGTTTGCACTACAGGGAAAGAGTCACATTCTGACCTCACATGAATTGCATAGTGTTCTACACTGGAGATTTTGTTGAACACTTTGAGATCCTTCAAATCTCATCAAAGGATGAGAGATGTTGAATAAGCATAATGTAAAAATACTGTGGAAAAAAAAACCAAAACAACAAATAACCAACAAATCAAAACAAAAAAGCTGTAAAAGTTCCCAACTTGCTTTGCTTCATCTGTGATAATGCATGAGCACTGGAGCTGGGAATTTGATGGCCTTTCTTTTTATTTAAAGTCACAATCAATAGGAAAAATCTGAGTGGCAAATTGGGCTGAACTGAGCAACAAGTGAAATAAATCTGCCTGGGGCAAAGCAGAGAAGATTTCTGTCTTTTCCTTTCATCCTCTCTCATTGCTCAGTTAGATAAAGGAGCAAAACAAAAGACAAGATTTTCCACTATTCAAAAGACGATCAGTTACAGTGTTTGTAGTCTTAAGAGTATTTATCCCCCATATTGAGAGTGCCATCACTAGGAATGGGCTGAGGGGAAAGAGCTGATTTCCAATTCAGATCATTCCTCCTCCTATTAAGATTTTTTCAGAAGAAACTTTGAGCACTGTATTGATAGCTTAATTCCCTGAAGCAACAAAACCAAGTTGAAAGGATGGGGTGAGCTGATCCCTACCGAATCCAGACTCTTAGTGGGTAATAGCAAGCATGATGGTGTAGTCACTGGGAATTAGGACAGTCTTGTAAGCAGAAGCCTTGCACTCCAAAGCAAAAGGAAGGTGATATGGCTTGCCTATATGCTTAATGTGATATGATAGCAGGTGGAAATCTCTCAAATTCACAGGGATGCCTAATGGTTGGAGCTGCATATAGGCTCCCCCATACATCTGCCTTGTCCACTTGTTTTTTCTGCTTATTAGGGCAGGATAGTGCCAACACTCTCTGGGTATCTCTCAGCTTACAAGATTCATAGTGATAAGAACACTAGGTGGATAGGCAGACGTTGCACTCATCTAGATTGTTTCTGCAGTTCTATGATAGATGCACAGGCTGTCATAATTCCCTTGGCACAGAGCCTGTGTTTTGGAGGAGCCTGAAGACGGGACCTCCTGCTCCAGCATGGGAAATCAGACTCTAAGAAACAAAGCTGGGAAAAGAGAGATGGTCCCTGATTTCAGTAGGTTACCTATAATAAAGTCTGCATCTTCTAGTTCATCGACTTCTGTTCAAAGCCAGGGATTGATCTAACTGAGCTTCACATGTCTACGAGGCAGATGCTGTGGCTGTCTTTATGTCAATAGAGAGAAATGACAAATTTTAGGTATGATTCATCTGACATTTATAACCATTATGTTACAAGATGAACTGCATCTCAGTTTTTCAAGTGCAAGGCCATCTATCAACTCCTACAAAGGACAACTTCTGTCAGTGGTAACAGTATGGTTGTGGTTTGCACTGGGGTTCAGTAGTTACCCCTAACAGATAATCTGAATAGAACTCTGGTGCTTCTCTGGGTCTGATCTCTTTGTTTCAGCACATGAAACCATCCCTGTAAAACTTTCTGTGTTAGCTGCCCTCTTCCCCTCTGAGCCCTGCTGGCCACATGCATTTGCTGGTGACTAAAGAACAACTGAATTCCTGAAGTCAAGAATTTTTGTTCTATGGGGCTGTTTCCATGGCTCCGTGCTCAGCACCCTGCAGCTCACAAACAGAGGATTTTATTACTGCCTGTGTGAGGTATTGGGCTTTTTTTTTCTCCCTGGGTGACATTCAATAGATTAGCACATAAGGAGGCCACACAGCGCAGTGAGCTGAATTTACACTTGGCCTTTTAGTGTTTTCAGTTGGTGTGCGATGCCCAAAACTCTTCTAGTGTCACAGACTGGATAATAAAACTTCATAGCGATGCCGTAAGCCAACCCACAAACTGCAAAGGACTTCTGATCTGATCCTAGGGCAGTTTTCTCAGACATTTATTTTTGCAACTAATTGTGGCAACTGTCTCTTTGAAGTATGAACGGAAAGAAGAAAGGAGGAATATATCTATGTGTGGCCATTTTCTGCGTATTTGCTAGACAGAAATGCTTCACTGCCCTCCATGTTCCTGCAGAGAAAAGATAACACTAATAAACGGCAAATTATTACTGCCAGGCTTGGAAAAAGCCATTACCTTCCATTGGCCCATCAAGACAGGTCCATACACAGACATGTGGGAGAAAGTTCATATTCATCTATCGTCAAATGACAGATAGGTGTAAAACTGGGAGAGATCACTATTTGGTGATGCTTTTTGGGTTGGCAGACATTTCCATGTTGGCCCACAGTCTTTTTGGCTGTTAGAACAGAGTTAGATCTTAGCAAACCCATGTTGCACTGGAAAGCAAAGCCTCTTAGATGGTAGCTGTGGAGCCTTTGGAGAGCAAGATCACAGCAGGTGACATAACTGGGAGGAAATATTTTTTTCTCTGAATTGAGGAAATTTCTGCATATGGACTGCAGCTTTTTCAAACCACTGAGGTTCCCATAACTGAATCTCTCTGCAACTATTCCCTGCCAATGATGTCAAGCTTAGAACCTTATGGAGCTCAGAGCACTGCAGCTGTAACTAAGACTACACCCGCTCATTTTGCGGTGGCTCAGGAATGAAGAGGCTTCCTAACAAGAACTGTTAGGGCAAAACGACACAGAACAGCTGCTAGCTCACGTGGATGACTCTCTTAATGCAGCCTCAGATGGGAATATTTGATCTAGAGCTCCTCCTCTCCTCCACCCTTATCAGACACCTTTGGACTGTACTGAAGAGGGAATGCTTTCATTGCTTGCTTTCATTTAATTGCTTATTTTCTAGGAATTGCCCAAAGTGAAGCCCTGCAAAATTCATAAAGCTCTGGTGGCATCTGCAGCATTTGTGGCCAGTCCATATATCTTGGCTCAGTTATTGCCTTCATATAGAA
This sequence comes from Lagopus leucura, assembly GCF_019238085.1. NCBI lineage: Eukaryota > Metazoa > Chordata > Aves > Galliformes > Phasianidae > Lagopus > Lagopus leucura. The sequence goes on from NW_024962254.1 coordinate 1,639,150, forward strand.
CAACACTTCTTGTAACAGCTGCTCTCCTTCACTGTCAAAGTAGGTGCACTTTTGTAGCTATGGATTTCTAGGTCATTAAGGATAGTGGCTATGTATTTCTAGGTCATTAAGGATACAACCTGGCTGTTCCAAAGAGAAATTAGTTTTTCTATTGCCTTCAAATGATGTGAAAGAGGAGCTGGGGGCTGGAACTCAGCCTGATGAAGATAGTTGGTGCAAAGGTCTTGAGTACCAGCCTTGCAGCCAAACTAGAAGCTTTGGGCCAGTTCATTATAGAGGGAAAAATCAGTCTTTCATTAATGTTTTGGCAATAAGACAAAAAAACACTTTCTACTCCACTGCATTTCCAGGCATGCAGACAAAATGAACATTTCTGGTTTTGCACAGCCTCTATAAAGCCAAAGAAACATAAATAAAAAGCATGTAGCAAAAAAAGGTTCCCAAATGCAAATAGAAAACAAAACCAAAAACATCCCAACTCTGCAGCCTAGCCTTCTAATATTGAAAGCATCTGGGAAAAAGGATGGGAAACTTGTCAGAGCCAGAGAAGTCCTTGCAAACACAAACAATGACAGGCTGACATCTTCGTGAACAAAATTGATTGGATCAAACTCACTGCAACTCCAGTGAGCCCAAGTGACAAATATTCTTAATGACAAAGACAACTGAGGAATCTCTCTGTCGTGCTGTTTCCTTGTTGTTACTTCCTTTCTTACTGCACTTCCTGATTAAGGCTCTGTGTTGCACTACCTCCTAGCTAAGCCTTGTGCACTTTCACAAAATGTGAGTGCTCTCTGTGGAGAGTTCTAATTGATGAACATTTACAAAATCTTATTCCTTAGGTACATCTGACCTTTCATTTTGTCCGTCCTCACCCCAAAGCTCAAAAGGAAGACATTCCACCACCAAATGAGGATCATTTTTCCATCAAAGCTCTTCAAGCGACTTGTGTCCTGGAGCTGCTCTCTCTTGACTTGCTTGGTTAATTCCCACCCGCTTTTCTTACACCCTCCTCCTTAGGCACTCCTCTTGTCTCTATATTTCCTTGTCTGCGACTGCAACAGATCATGCCAAAGTCTGTGTGATTCTGCTCTGTGATTAATGGCTCCCCATTCTGATGACTGATCGCCTACGCCAGTTTTAATCACAGCAGCTTCATTTCCTATTGAATCATCTGGAAATGGCACTCGTGGCTCACTGTGTAACAACATGCAACAAGACAGGGAGCAGCATAAGAATTCTCCACTGGTTGGCTTACCTATGTCTGAAATCTTTATTTCTGACAGAAGACAGGAAAGCAGGGAATAGAAGAAAGAATGAGGTGTTAGCGGCTCAATTCGAAGCATTATTAGCAGATTGAAAACTTGACAGTAACTGTATCATACAATGCAATAATAAATAAAGACTTAGCTGGAATGACACTGATATATTTTATATTGGATATTACTTGTCAGTGAGCTCACTTATGTATCACTGCATATCACAAAGGAAGTAGGATCTCACCTGCTTGGAGTTATCCACTTAATGTAAAAGATAGGGCCAGGCAGACTTTATCACACAGAGCTAAATGTATGTGGAAGTAGATATCTGCACAGCTTTTTTTCACTAGCACTCAAAGCAGTATTTTGTGATTTACAAAGGTAACTTCCCAATTGCACCGTTGTGGGTGGCAGTTCATTGCCATAACCTCAGGAACTCCAGTCCAAAGAACTGAATAATCCCGAGATGGACATATTTCATGGGTCTGGTTACATATCCAGCTGCAGTTATCTGTGACCCCTCTCTACAACAGAACGCTACACTTAAAAAACAAAAACAAAACAAAATTAAAAAAAAAAAAAAAGGACTAAATCCAAATAGTGAGGGTGTTAATCTCTACAGAGATGCTGATTTGAGAAGGCACAAGCGAACTCTATTTAATGCAAAAGCAATGGTTTTCCTCCACTGCTTTTAGTCAGCCTGCATCTGAACCCATGTACTTTATAGCACACCAGAGTGAAGAAATGTTTATTAGATCCAGTAACCTAAGTGTTTGCACAGATGAAGCAGCAATCATTCCAGCAGATTTAAATCTGGAGTAAATTTGTGGCTCTACGCAAAAGTCAGCAAGGCCACTCTGTCAAGGCTCCCAATTTTCTCTTTTCCAATCAGGAAACACTCTTTAAAACCTCCACCGGGTCTGGTATTTCCACTGACAATGAAACAGAGATTGGGTTTTCCAAATTGTACTTCTGGGAATGAGATATTAATCCCAATGAGTTGCAATGGGATTTTGGCCCCAAATCACCTAGGATCTTCTGGAAATCTCACCTTTGGCCATTAAAATAACTTTCTGGCACTAGAAGAATACTATATTCTTTAATGTGGACCAGTACAGAAGATTTATCCCACTTTCTCACCTTATGAATATGAGATATGTATTTGTCTGTCACACAAATGAATAGATACATCAGCTCTTTGCTTATTTACTCAAAAGGAACTACAGCCCTCTCTAAACATGTCACTGTGGGCTTCCATATCCAACAACAACTGATTTTGTCATCTTTGTGTGGGCAGAGCAAGACATCTATTCTGCAGGTGCCAACCTTGTGACAGCTGTCTGGATTTTGTTCTCATACACCACAATCTACAGCTCTGTGTGCCAAATCAAGCCTTCAGCAAGGTCTTGTGGGCCTAATGACTGTAGTGTGCTTGTTAACAAGGGACTAAATGGATCATAGAAACAAGTACTGCTGCAGATGCTATTTTTCACCCGCAGCTTTGTGGAGCAAATGGTAATGCAAAGCAGTGCTGCATGGGATCCTGCTGTTCTGGTCAGCTGTGATGGGGCCCTCCACATGGCACTCCTTGAAGAAACAGGGCCTTACTTTTGTCTCCCAGAGACAGAATGTGAAAACAGAATATAGCAGGGTTTCTTGCTTTCTGGGAAATTCTCTTTCAGACCAGATCTTAAGAGCTAAATGGGAGTGCCAACAGTCCTATAATGCAAACTTCATATTGAGCTCTCGGATCAGGTTCTCCAAGTAGAGAAGCCTCATTCAAAAATACTGGTTTAACTCCAGTGACATTCCTGGAGTGAGCCTACTCCGTCCACAAGAAGAGTCCAGAACCAGGCTCTTGTGCTTTGAAGTTTTGTAAATTGTTATAGAAATGTTACAAATGAAGAATATTACTACTGAAGTCAATATGAAATTTCAGTTCCAGTCACAATCTATTTAATTTCCTCAGAACTTGTGATAAATCTGTAATGTTCTGTACCCTTCATTATTTTTAGTGGTTGCTCTTTAACAGGCCTCCAAAGTCTCTCCTGATATATTGTTTTCCTTTGTTATTTTGAGGTAAAATGAAACGCTTCAGGTACTCTAAGATGTTCCATCTATATCTTCATCCCATAACAGCTGTTCAGTTGGAGACTAGAGGGAGCCAATATGTGTTTGTCCCTTGAAAACAACCAGAAAAACCTCGGGTTTGTGACTCCCTAGGTGATCATCCTGTCTTAAGTATGAATGATCATCTATCCTGATTAACCTCTACGTACTGTCATCACTGCTGTGTCCTTCCAAGTCTGGGTTATCCTGGAGGCTGGTTGTTAATTTTAAGAATTCCCACTGGCCTACAAGCAGACCAAACGGGAGACATTACCACAGTTTGATTTAGCAGCACAAAAATCTGACAATATTTTTAGTATGTGATGAACTTGCTTGGCCAGATTTTCTCTGGTGTAAGTCAAAATTAGCATAGTTGCAGAAGAGGCAAATCTGGACAGGTTTTATTTTTTCTTTTCTTTTCCATTCTTCTTGTGCTTTCTATTATAACTTTTTCTTATTTTCCTTTTGGGTATGCAAGACTGTGCAGAGCTTAACTGCATAATTATAACAGCCACATGCAGCACGATGTACCTTAGTTCCAGTATGTTGGTGACATTGCCAGAGGGAAAGATTCTTCGGATGTAGTTGAAATCTCCAACATAAAGACTTCCATCAGATCCACACGTTAGAGCAACAGGAGCCAGGAGTTTGTTCCCATCTGCAAGACCATTGCAGCTTGGACAAGAAATGCTACGTCTACGGCCATTGCCCATAATGCTTCCAATTACAGGAGGCTGCTGGGAAATAAACTGGTTTTCCCCGTTTCCTTTATGCAAGATACCTACAGAGAGAAAACAGTAATAACAAAATCAAGAAATTGAGATTCACAGGGAGGATACATGGCACTGCTGGAAGTGGCAAGGAGGTGTACCGTTTTCATAGTACTGTTCTGTGATTGCTGCAAGGAAGGTTACCTTATCTGAAGCAAGCATTTTTTTTTTACTGGCCCATTTCATTCCTCACGAGGTAAATGCACAGAGGGAGAACAAGGCTGCTTATATTTGTGAATGAAATACACTTTTCAGCATCTCACGAATTTTCACTTTCCTTTTCTGCTCCTGTCTGCCCTGTAGTTTGCAGGCTACCAGGTAATAAATAAATAAATAAATCACATAGCTCATGAAAAGAGGAGAGACAAGAAAGCCGTGGCACATTCTCTAGAGGAATGTTTCATCTACAAAGCTCGGAGGAGCTCGGTGTATGTTCACTATAAGCGTAGTCTTTTCAGCCACGGTGTGGGCTGAATTTAGATATTTGCTCCCATCTCACTGCTACCATTCAGAAACAGACAGTGCTTCCATCTTTTAATTGCATTCTGATCACCTTTCAGGTCTCCCTGTTGCTGTCCTCAACTCTCTTCAAGGACTTTGGAGCCTTCCATTTTCCCTTATAACCCATGAAGCTTCTCATTTATGCAAGTCCACCTGCACGCTGCATAATGTGGCTGGGTGGATTTATAATCACTGCTAGTGACAACTTGAATACACTCTCTTTGTTTATTTTAGGATTATTTTCCTTGGTAATCACTTTTTTAAAGAAAATACAAAGTTAGGGGTGCCTATATATTTCATGGGCATTCATCTGATTCACCATTATCAGCTTCTTTTGGATTTACATGCACCAAATTGTTTCTAAATGTAGATTCCATAAACAATTTGTTGGTAGAAAACAGGGTAAAGTTCTTATGTTGATCAGGTTTCCCCCCTTTTCTTTTAATTCTTAATGATAAGCAACTGAGCCCTGCTGTACCGCAGTATTCCTTGGTTATGTGCTACAGACAACCTACCACTTTGTATGTTGAGGGCATGGTGTTTGTCCAGGGACCATCCTCCAAGCTTGGAAGCATCAATTTCATAACCCTGAAGCACAGCTGTCCTCTTCTCCCACAGAATCAAGTCAGGACACGACTCGTACTCATAACCCACGGAAACTGTGAGCAAGAGAGAAACAAAAGAGCCCCCCCAGATTAGTAACCTGGAAATATGCAGTCTGCACACTAAGAATTTCAGCTGAGTTGGGTAGGAACAATACTACACTCCACTGCCTATTTCATTTAAAATGCCATCATCATAACGTGGACTTGCAGTGTTTCCCACTTTAAAGGCCATCTGCATTTAAAAAAGGTCGACAGAGTTGTAGATGTTGGACAAATGTGCTAAATACTTAAAAGGCACTGTTTTAAAGACATATCTTAAAACAATGACTATTCTAGAATGTAAAGCAATGCTGTATTCCTAAGTAGGAGGATTTTAATCTATCTGCCATCTTTAATGTAAGACTGCATGTCAGGAATTTGATGAATATCATGGCCTTACTACAAATGAAGCAATGGGCAAAGAATGGACATCGGTTTTAGATGAGGCTGACTTGTGGTCATTGATAACGTCAACAAGGTATAAAGAAGAACACAGTTTTGCTTGTTCTGATGTCTAATCAGAGTCTTTCATAACCCTGCTACACATACTGGAGTTATTTAGGAATAAAATTATGTCAGAAGAAGAATCATATTTTTGACAGAATAATGGCTCCTTTATGGTTTTCTCAGAAGTATCAAGATCCTGTTTTTTATTGGCCTGCTTTTCTTCTGCCCTACCTTATCTTTCCAGCACTAATGGCTGGAACAGAGGAAAACTGTAAGTTCTGCACAAATGAAAAGCAATTACATGGCTAATTTTTTGCCAGTAAAAAAGAAAGTCTGATCTCCAAAACAGTGCTGAGCTGTAAGTGAACTCAGTATCCCCCACCAAATACAGCCTTTTGAAAGTTCACAGAGGGGGAGATGTAGCTCAGGAAATGAAGGCTTGATATTTTCCACTGTGCTAGTGGATGAAAGCATTAAAAGCCTGAGTGCTGTTGTTTTGAGAATCCTGGGACTGCAGAGCTGTGCAGTATGCTGGGATCACCTGCTCATCTAGCATCTCACAGAGCAGGTAAACATAGTATTTCAATACATGCTATGAAGGCACAGCTCTCATTCTGGGATCCAGACTGGGTAAGGTTCAGCAAGTTGTATCTCTCAGCCTGCTCAAAACAGCTGAGTTTAGTGACTGAGTACAAGAAATGCACATCCTCTCCCTCTTAGAAAACAAGATGAGAAAGAGACTTATCTTCTGTGAGGCTATGAGGAATCAGGGCACCATCCTTCTGTCAAAAAGATATCTATTTGTTAAAGATCTCTCCCATCTTGTTAATAGCTCTCTCTACCAAGGGCTGGTCTACCTTCAAGATCTTTGACTGTATTTGCTCTGGGTGCTCATCAGATGGAAAGGGAAAACTGCAGAGAAGCACCACCTCTATTCACTACACACTCAAAACACTTCCTTCCTGGCAGCATCACACATTAGATGTCAGAGGAATTTTCCAGTGAGTGATGAGATGCTGGAACAGTCTGTCCAGAGAAGCTGTGGATGTCCTATCCTTGGAGATGTTCAAGACCAGGTTGGACAGGACCCTGGGCAAACTGATCTAGTGTGTGATCTAGTGGTTGGTAACTCTGCCCATGGCAGGAGGATTGGAGCTAGATATCTTTGAGATCCCTTCCAACCCAAACCATTCTATGATCCTACGTGGCATGTTGAGCATGCAGAGGCTGTCTGTCCTCTGACATGAAGCTTCTGACAGTGTTTTGCAGGCGTAACTGACTGTGCAAGGCAGCCCAGCTTGGGATGATGTTCTTAAAAAGGTAACAAAAGGGAAACTATGAGATGAGGGTAATCCTGAGAGTCAGGCAGAAGGAGGGGAAGAGATTAGGACTCCGTTCTAGGGATTCATTTCAAAGAAGCGCTGACAACATTCAGCTGTAGGTGAGAAATAGCCAAATGCCTCTGGTCCCAGTTCATTCCTTCTGTACGGATACGATAGCAGCAGCTCAGGATGTATATGCTGGGACAAGAGCCAGAGAATAGATAAGTATTCTTCTGCTGGGAAAATGCGTGCTGCCTGAACAGCTGGGCCCTATCCTCTCCAAGGAAACAGCAGTGAACCAGCAGGGACCATTTTATGCGTTAGCAGTTGGACTGTATCGATCTGCGACAAGGCTTCTGCGTTGCCACTTAGCGGCTTCTAAAAAGAAACACAGGCCCTGAGGTCACTTACCAAAGGCTTCTGAAAGCCCATACACCTTCTGGCTGTAGACATCTGTCTTATCCCAGATGAAATAATAGGACAGGTCTGGAGCAGCTGCAAACCACTTTCTGAAGAGGCGTCCCTCGACGGCCACCATGAGGTGGACTTTCATGAGGTTGAAGGGGATGGTGGGGTGGGTCATGCTGATCCTCAGGACTGATTTGTAGCCAGCCGTGCGACTGCTCAGGTAACTCACTTTTATTTTACTACCAGAAACGTTAATCTCCTCCTGCAGAGCCTGTGGAAAAGCAATCGGGAGATGTTAAATCAGCAGCGAGCAGACAGGAAATGGCAGCAAAGATGCAATTAATCAAACACACCTTTATAAAAGCTCTGGTAGTTCTGTTTAAAAAAGTACACCTAGTAGGCATCAATTATGAAATTATATATGTAATTCATGGAGTTAGTTGTGAAAGCCAGGAAAACTCCTCTTTCTCCATCTCTATAGCGTGGGAGAATAGCAGTAGAAAGTACCAGGTTTAAGTGAATATTTACAATGGGACTCTCTTCTAAAAGGAGTACATGGACTCCTAAAGGTGAAAGGAGCTTGGCGTAAGAGAGGATTCCAGTCCATCAGTATAGCTTTCATTTTCTCTGCTGCCTTGGTAGTTTTCAACAGGTGCTGATGGGAAGCCTGATTTAGTGGCTGCAAACCTGCCCATGGCGGGGAGGTTGGAGCTCAATGATCTTTAAGATCCTTTCTATCCTAAGCCATTCTACGAGTCTATTTTTCTAATCTTTGCCTCTTGCCTTTTTATCCCACTAAAATATCAAGTCCTACTTGGCTTGTATCCTCACAGATGTTTCCTGGTCCTGATGGTAACCTGCCATTATCCATGTCACTAACTGTGCTCCCATCCTCCCTCCTCTGGCTCACTCATGTCTCAGTGATCTCCTTTCACCAATCTCTCTCTGTAACTGCTCCTCTCTCACCTCACCTCTTTGCCCTATATAGCTCTTTTCTCTTTTTATCCTGGCCCTGGCCCTTTTTCAGCCTTCATGTTTGCTCCTACTTATCTGGACGTTTGCTTAGAATTCTTTCCCTCTTAGCTGCGCTATGAAGCTCTTGACCTGATCTGCCACAGTCAACCTCTTTCCCCTTGCTAGCATTATCCCTTTCTCTTCTTTTCCAAATTCATCAGTATCCTAGGTGTGTTGCTTTGTTTTCTCCTCTAGCCATGCAGTAGTGGTATTTTTGAGTGTACTACTATAGGGGTATCCCAAGGAGGTGGTGGAGTCACTCCCCCTGGAGGTGTTCAAGAACTGTGTACATGTGGCACTGAGGGATGTGGTTTCAGTGGGCATGGTGGCTGTGGGTTGATAGCTGTATTAGATGATCTTAGTGGTCTTTTCCAATCTTAATGATTCTATGATTCTTTGACTTTATGATTCTGTGATTCTGGCTGATCGGGACAGTCAGTTGTCCCAGTACAGAATTTCATGAAGAACTGGAGAGACAGTAGGGAAAGTTTTATCTGCTTTGAAAACAGAGAAGACTCAGTAAAGATGGGATTTTCAGGTAATTTACCTGCCAAAGTATAATAAGGCCTAGAAGTCCTTTCTAATTTATTTATTTTTAGGTAGGGAAATGCACAGGCATTTTCTGGAAGGCAATCTCCAACACCATGCTGCTTCTCCCCTGCAAAATACTGATTAGAAAAAAGGAGCATTTCTTCCTTAATTCTTTGGGGAAGTGAGATTAGTTTTCCCCTTCCAGAAAACTTCATCCTTAGGTAAACACTGGACATTTTCAGCACAGGGCAGCAGCCTTTAGCAAAGTTTGAAAGATGAAGATAGAATCTTAGCAGCAAGTCTGAAAACTTGGGCTGATAATAGGATGTGTCAGAAGGTCAGAACTAGCTCTGTGCTCTCCTGCATCACTTCTGCAATATTTCATGTGCTGGACCCCAGATGAGCCATGAAAATACTTCCCCAGCGATATTTAGCTTTCGTTATACCAAGGGCATGGAGGCTGGAAGGCAGGTGGGTCGAGATACGCTTCCATCGCAAAGGGATCACAGCTGCACTGGTGTCCTCCAAGCCACATCTGTGCCTCCTACACTCTGCTCCTACATGGGAGCAGTAAAATTCCCCGATGTGACAAGTTGTTCATCTCTTACAGTTGCTTCATCTCTTAAAGTCAGAGCTATAAACGACGACAGATGCAATCTGCCCCCTGAAAAAGACCTCTTCTAAGTTATTATCCAAGGCCTAGCACTTCTTCAAGCGGTAACTTACAACCTCCGAGCTTTCAGCACTTGACCAAAGGATGCATCCAGAAGTTAAAGTGCTGTTCCACTGTGCTCATAAATATTTACTATCTCTAATGCAGCCTTTTCAATTTACATATCTCAGTGTTTAGGAGGGTGAAAAACGACAGAACTGGGAAAACCTAGGAATTTTAAAAGGTATTTTATGAGCTCAGCAACAAGCTGGTCTGGGACCAGGCTCAACCAGAGACCAGCTGAGCCAAGCTGCTGTAAAGGTGGTCCCTTGTATCAAATCTGTCTTTATATGTAACCCCGTTAGGAAAAAGGCAGGCAGAAGTAATTGTCACTGAGGTACTATTTGCAACGCCTGGTTCAAATTCCTGTCAAAAATAATTATTTCTCTCTGTCACGATCTGTCTCTGCCATTTGCCATTTCAGAGAAAGGGTCAGTACAGAAGTACCAGTGTAGGGGATTGTCTTTAAAGGTGCCTGCTTGAAGAGCTGGTTCAAAGGGTAATTTGGATTGCTCAAAATGCATTTGTAGTTTGTAAGCAGTACTAAACTAGCAACAAAGCAGGGCATGGGTGGAGGATAATCCAATAGGCCACTGGTGGGAGAACAGGTGAAAACAAGCTTTAAAATACTCTGAATGCACCAAAATTCATTTTGCCAATAGACAAGGCAAGCTACAACTTGGCTTTTTTTTTTTTTTTCTTTTTTTAAAATATTAAATACAATGCTGAGAAGGAATTTTGACAAAGGAAAGCATTTAGGGCCTGATTCAGGGACTGTAACACAGGAATGTAGTGCCTTTGAGATCTCCAAAACCTCTGCATGGGGGTGACAGATCTGACACGGACCTTTTTGAGATCTCCATCCCTCTGAAACTACACTCAGAGTTCTGAAGAGACCCTTCAGGGCATCCTAAAAGTCACCAAATCTGTGTTGAGACATCTGAGTCAAACACATTAAAAATGTGTCATCTGGTCTTTTGAATGAATCTATGTAGAGAGCACTGCATTTTTTTCTTCAATCTCATAAGTTCCTGCCTGCCCACTCCTTTAGCTTCTCAGAATTTTTTTCCCAGCCCTGCATTTGCTTGTCAACTCCTTCCAGCAATACACTCTTCTATTATATTTAACATTTTTCTACTGGGGCCTGTGTATTATAAAATGGAGCTGCAGAAACTTATAGACAAGTTATTTTATATTGTATGTATACCCAGAACAAGAACAAAAAGTAGTGCATTAACGAAGTACAGTCAGGACACTGTTGTAATAGGAGTTTCTCTTATATGACAGACTCTGTTACCTTCAGTTGCTATTTCAGGATGAACACAGTTTTATGGATTTTGGCTAAATCGTTTGGTATGTGGGTAAAGTACTGTTCACCATGTTGCATGGGATTCATCCTAGACAAACACTGGAACTAAAAGTGAGGAGAATGCTCTAAGCTGTTCTTCCAAATCTCCCCATTGGCAGCAGGCAGAGGTGGGCTCTTCAGAAGGAGAGTCTTGCCCAGGTAACATAGGAGTGGGATTCAATTTCAGTTTAAGGCATCCAAATTCACTTGACATACAAGCGTGTGTATAAGAGGCAGACATCTAAGAACTGACTATAGTGGACATCTAACCAACATTGTCAGTGGGAATCAGATACTTTTAAGATGGCCAGCGTAATTGATATGTAGGTTCTGCTGACAGTATTGATTAGATTTCTGTCAGATTTAATGGGAGTGTGGACATTTAGCACACATCCAGATAACTGCAGGTGAACGTCTGATTTAGATGCCTTCATCTCAAAACGAATGCCAATTAATTTGATTCCATAACTACAGGTGTCCAGTGCAATTCAGGATGTCCAAGTTATGTGTGACACTCACAGGGTTTAGCAGATCTAATGCAGGACACTCATAGAATCACAGAATCATAGAATCGCAAGGTTGGAAACGACCTGCAAGATCATCTAGTCCACTCATCCTCCCATCACCACTGCCACCACAAGCACCAAACCACATCTCGTAGCTCCTCATCCAGGCGCCTCTTGAACACTGCCAGGGACGGCGACTCCACCACCTCCCTGGGCAGCCATTGCAGTGCCTGACCACTCTCCGAGAGAAAAAGTTCTTCCTTGTGTCTAACCTAAACCTCCTCTGGTACAACTCGCAGTCATTTCCTTGGGTCCTGTTCGTTGCCTGGGAGAAGAGGCCAAACCCCTCCTCATCACAACCTCCCTTCAGGTAGTTATAGAGTGCAATGAGGTCTCCCCTGAGCCTCCTCTTCTCCAGATTGAACAATCCCAGCTCCCTCAGCCGCTCCTCATAAGACTTGTGCTCCAGTCTCCTCACCAGTTTCTTTGCCCTTCTCTGGACACGTTCCAGGGCCTCAATGTCTTTCTTGAAGCGAGGGGCCCAAAACTGAACACAGCACTCGAGGTGCAGCCTCACCAGTGCTGAGTACAGGGGGGTGATCACCTCTCTGCTCCTGCTGGCCACACTATTTCTAATGCAGGCCAGGATGCTGTTGGCTCTCTTGGCCACCTGGGCACACTGTCGGCTCATGTTCAGCCGAGATCAGTCAACACCCCCAGGTCCCTTTCCTCTTCCACACTCATCTCCTATAAGCCTATAGCGCTGCATGGGGTTGTTGTGGCCAAAGCGCAGGATCCGACACTTGGCCTTGTTGAACCTCATCCCATTCACCTCAGCCCAGTGATCCAGCTTATCTAGATCCCTCTGAGGGACCTCCCTGCCCTCAGGCAGATCAACACCACCTCCCAACTTGGTGCCATCTGCAAACCTACTGAGGGTACACTCAATCCCTTCATCTACGTCATAAAGATATTAAAAAAGATGGGGGACATCACTCCACCACTCATAAAGGGTTGCCAGCTGGACTTAGCTCCATTAGCCACTACCTGCTGGGCACAGACGTCTAGCCAGTTCCTTATCCAAAGAAGAGTATACCTGTCCAGGCCATGGGCAGCCAGTTTCCCCAGAAGAAACCTGTGAGGGACCGTGTCAAAGGCTTTGCTGAAGTCTAGGTAGACTACATCAACACCTTTCCCTCATCTATCATGCTGGTCACCCAGCTGTAGAAGGAGGTGAGGTTGGTCAAGCACGACCTGCCTTTCACGAACCCATGCTGGCTGTGTCTGATCCCCTGCACACCACGCACAAGCCGTGTGATCTCTCCCAAGATGATTTGCTCCATAACTTTCCCTGGTACCGAGGTCAGGCTAACAGGCCTGTAGTTCCCCAGATTCTCCTTACAGCCCTTCTTGTAGATGGGAGTCACATCTGCAAGCCTCCAGTCCTCTGGGACCTCTCCAGATAACCAGAAGTGCTGGTAGATGGCTGCAAGTGGATGCTAGGATGAAGCCCGTCCAGTCCCATGGACTTGTGACAGTCCAGATGCAGGAGGAGCTCTCTTACTGTCTCCACCTGAATCACTGGGGGTGAAGGGTCCTGGGGTAATCATTCTGGATTGGCAGCTGGAGATAATGCATGAAATTTACAGGGTGTTTCAAATGGCACTATATATTTATAGTCAGGAATTTGTATTGAACCACTGCTTATGATCTACATTCCTGGCCACTTTCACAGTCAATAGACAGATGGATCCTTATTGAAGAGGAGTTTTTTAGAATGTTTGAGTTCAATAGATATAATTAACACAATCTAACAAATATCCCACCAAATAATAAGTGAAGTTCTGATTGCAATTTTACTGTATCAGATATTTGCTTCGAAGGGGCATTAAACATTGTTTTTCACAGTTCTTGTTGGACTGAGAAAAAGAGATGTGAAAATCAAACCAAGAATTTGCAATTTGATGGACATTACAAGACATGGGACTTATTTAGTAATTAAGCTAGGACAAACTCAGAGACTCTAATTGGAAATAAGTGTGAGAAAGGTTCACAGGATTTGGTCCAGAGGGAAAGGTAATGAGATGACTAGCTTCATTTATTCAGTACCTGGTTCAGTACCTGGTGTTCCTACAATTAGGAGATGTGAAGTGACTTCTTTCCTCATTAACGCTACTGAAACCTCAGTGGAGTCAAGCAGGAAGCACACAATTTGTTGCTACACTTGTTATTATTTCTACCTTGGCAAGCTACTGTTTGTCACTAAAAGCAATACCCAGGATACACTGAGTACTGGCATGTAGGACCCAGGGAATAACATGTCCAAGAAAGGAAAAGTTGAATTCTGCTAATCCATACATTTAACACAGTGAGTATTTTTACAGAGGAAGGGTCATTCAGTTGTTTGGTTCATTCAGTTCAAAATCCAAGTTTCCACTCAGCAAAATACTCCGATTCACACCATGTTGCTAAAACTAGATTATATGATTTTATATAACGTGACCAGGAATTGGTCTCAGTGATGATTATGGCTCCCTTCCAACTCAGGATATTCTATGATTTTATTATACTGTCCTTCATTAAAAAAAAAAAGGAAAATGGGGATGAGAAAGGACAAGCCACCCTATCCCTTTGCCCAACTATTGTAGGTATCGTGGCATGGCATAAAACTCGGGTTCTTGGTATACTGGCCTTCTGCCATGTCATTTGCTGGCTGACTGTGCATCTCAGCATCTTTGCAGACTCATGGCTTCATCTTCAAACCCTGTGGGTAATACCCAGTGGGTTAAATCTGCTCTTGAATAGGAGAAAGGCATTGGAGCAGAAGAGGTTCATAAACCTTGCATGGGGTGCTGGAGTACTGAATGCCAAAGAACTACCTGAAAACCACTGTGGCCTGCATCAGGCCTCAACCTACCTACCCACCACAGATGCTAAAAGAAATCAAAGCAAGGCCAAGGCAGGATTCCACTGAAAGATGCAAGCGTTTGGTCTCCATCTCTCAGGGATAAGGTGAAATAAACCTTCTGGATAAGGGGAAACAACCCTTCCAGCTAAGTGTGTGTTTGGAAGAGACGGCTATTGGCAAAAGTCTGAGAAATGGGGAAGCAAAGGGGGAATGTTTCTTTTTAGAATAGTAGGTAGGGGAATAGAAAAAGACACAGAGGCATAATATTGTTCAATTTGCTCAGAGTAGGCAAAAGAAGCAGAGAAAAGAACTGGATGATGTTCTCTCAAGCTCATACCTGGATTTCAGGAACAATAGGACCTTTCTCGGAGCAGGAACTCGCAAAAGCTGTCAGCGGAGATGGTGAGACCACAGGGTTGGGTCGAGCAAAGTTACTGAGATCGCAGCTCGGGATCTCATTCTCTTCGTGTCTCATGACGATGGTCTCCATGACAAAGAAGCGATCCCATGGCAACCACAGCGTGTGCTCCTGGGTGATGAAGGGAGCCCGTTCAAAGTGCAGGATAATGGAGATCCCGCCGATGGTAACGAGATCAAAGCTGTTACAAGAGACGGAATGCAAAGTTAGTGTAAGCAACATCCTGAAAGAAAACACGATTGAAGGAGAAAAACAATCGTCCTTCTAGGCCACAGAAATACCATCACCCACATTTTACAAATACTGAGTCTACAGCTTGAAGAGGCTCTTGTTGGGTAAGAGCAAGTAGCAGAGGCAGGAGAACTAACCTGGCATCTTTTTGTGTTGTTCCCTTGTGAATAAAAACATCCCTATCTCTTTTTTTTTTCAGACAAATGTTTATCTTTGTTATTGGTTTTCTAGTGTTATTTGACCATATATACTCATTTACTTTTTTCTTGGAGTATTTGTCAGCCACAGTCGCAGATTGGATCCATTTGCACGATGAAATAAACTATTTGGAAAGTAGTTTCTTTGACATGCCAGCACATAAATTGTCTTGGCATCCACTGCTAACCTGACTAATACCTAATGCAACCCAGGGAACATGTGGAGCCCAGTCATGGACTGCACTGTACTAGGCACAAGGAAGAAATAGAGACTAGAAGGCTGTCCCTGTGCTCAGTACTCAGCGCTCATACTCACTCATATCCTTTTTGACTCTTAATCGTTTAGGGCAGGGTAGATAAGCCACTGCCTGTGGTCCAACTACAGTCTGCAACTTCATCCTATGCAACCCCCAGCTAAGTGGCTTTTCTGTATGAGTTAGTGTTGGAGAACATCATGTTGGGTGAGCAGACAGCCTGCCAGAGCTGTCTGAACGGATGTTATCTCAACAAAGGAAATATTCTTCCTCTTGATGTAAAGATGTTGGGATGGAGTTTTTTAAGTTGTTTTCTATTTCCTTTGTGCTATACTTAAAATTCATGCCTTGCCAGAGGACGATTTAGTGGAGCACCACAGGATATATCTATTATGTATATACTCAAACAAGAGGTGTGACTGAGAAAGGGAAAGATATCAGCATGATTTGAAGACCTTCTGGTTTTGCTTCTTTGTTTTGTTTTTGTTGTTTGTTTGTTCTCCTTAGTTATGTATTCAGACACAGAAGGTTTTCTAGTTCTTTCTTCCATCGTTCTCACTTGAGGTGCTTGGTGCTGGTGTCTGATGGTCTCATACAGAACTACTTGAAGCTTGGGGAGGCCTTCCCATCTTCAGTGGAAACGCTCAAGTGCTTCAGAGCTGTGTGTTGACGCACTTTTCTGTGCACGAGGACCAGGTCCATAAGAACTCTGACAGCCCAAAGCCAGCACCTCGTAATTGCAAGATGATAAAATAGGTGAAAGAAGTCCCTAAAATTATCATTTTTAATTAATCATGAGGCTTTTGGGTCTGCTGCAAAAACCTCAGAGTAGCAACAAAGGATGCACTGTCCATTTTTTTCTGATAGACAATACATTGAGGTGCCACTTAGTAAACACAGACGTGAAAAGACTGAGTTATTCAGGAAAGAACACTAAATTGAGTCCATAGGAGGGAGTGAAAAGCATTTTAGAAACCTGAAGACATGTTTATTCTACCACTCAAGTGGGGACATCCGCTTCCCAGCCCGATGGAGCTTGGATTGTAGAGCCTAACAAGCAACTTGCAGCTCCTTGCCAGCAAAGCTGCACAGCATTTCTGCTTTGATGAGAGCATTTTTAACAGTCAGTTAGCATCTGGCAAGCCTTTCAGCTACGAGGGTGCAACTCTTGCTGGGTGAATCTGGACACTAAAAGGGGCAACAGGAGGGAAGAAACAAGCATTACAAATGATGCCCATTTTTTTTTCGGCAAGTGGGAAAGTGTTTTTATTCGGAAACTCCTCCTCTTTGTGAGTGATTCTTGGCTCCAACCAAGCCTTGGTCAGGGGTGGGGTAACGTGTTCAGGGACACAGCCTTGCCTCCTTGCATACGTGAAACAGCATGCAGAAGGTGCTGCCTCCATGTTAGCTCCAGCAGCTGTGAAAACACAGAGATGCAGAGAACACAGAACTGCTGCTCACGAGCTGTTTCTTCCCAGAGTCACAGCTCTGAAGCTCCCCTGATGAACTGAACAAGATTATAGCTAAAACCAAACAGAAAATCCTAAACTGAAAACACCCTCGTCCCGGCTTCCCTTAGTGAAATTAAATTTAACAGGAAAGAAAGCTGTCTTGGGATTGAAAGAATGAGATACTTTTGATTCTGGTTTTGTTCCTGATCTCTGATGTCTTCTTTATCACTTAAAAAAATTGCACTTATTGTACAGTCATATTGTTCCATTTTCCTTAAAAGGCTCTGGAGAGGAAGGCCAAAGGCTGAAATTCTCTATTTACCCACAAAGCAGGCTCAACAAAATCCCAACCCAAAAGCACAGAAAAGTGTAACCCTTTCTCATCTCTGCTCTGGAAGGTCCATGTCTTGAACATTATATGAGAGCCACTGACAGAGTTGCTGAATGTGACAGTGGCAAAGTTGTGCTGAAATCCTTCCTGTCATTTTATTAACACCATGCCAACAACCACGTGATGACTCATAGACTTTACAAGCTACAAATTTGATCAAATTTAAGGTTCCATTTGAAAGTATGGCTTATGGATTGGCAATGCATGCAGCCCGTTATTGCAGATCAGGGGAAACTGCATTTTGCTTAAAAACATCAACTTCTTAAAACACAGTGACTCAATCACGTGAAAACTGCACTGTGGAAAAGCTGATGAGAAGAGAGCTCTATTTAGAAAGAATTCTGAAAGCAATCAAAATACATAATAGAAACAGTAATAGCAATAATTCTCTATTTGATTTTGAAAGTGCTTTACAAATAGTATTTAATAAATGATGTTCCAACCAGTAAGGAAGGCAAGTAAATGTTATCTTCCTATTACAGGCTGGTTGGCTGGCCCAGCAAGGCTCAGGGACGCATCTCATGCTACCTGCTAAATTGGGAACAAGACTAAGAGTAGAAATAAAGGATGTCTAACACTATTTGCTGCCCTGATAATTTTAGTCTGAATGCTCTTGAACATTTTAAGGTAATTTTTAGAAGACCTCGCTACTGAGGAAGCCATTGGATTCAGAATCATAGTAACACAGAATGGTAGGTGTTGGAAGGGAGCTTCGGAGATCACCTCGTGCACCCCCTGCTAAAGCAGGTTCCCTGGAGCAGGTTACACAGGAAAGCATCCAGGCAGATTCTGAACATATTCAGGGAAGGAGACTCCACCACCTCTGAGTGCAGCCTGTTCCAGCCTCTGTCACTCTGAAAGGAAAGAAGTTTCTCCTCATGTTCATACAGAATGTGCTGTGTTTTAGTCTGTGCTCAATGCCCCTTGTTCTGCTGTTGGGCATTGCTGTAAAGAGCCTGGCCCCATTCACCCTGCCAGAGGTTGGGACATGGGAGGACATGGTATGCAAGCCCTGGTCTAACCCTACAGCAGTAACAGAATTATTGCTACAGGAAAGAAATAGTAACACAACTACTGCAAAGGTGCTGGGATAGCACTGCTCACCTATGTGCTCTTGCCCTGTTATGTTTGCTGGCGAGAGATGTGGTTAAAAGCAAGGCCCCTTCTCAAAGCAAAGAGACAATCCTTCCCTCAAAGTCCTTTCAATCTCAGGGAAATATTACACAAAGTAATTGTGTGTTATCTAGGGCAAGGAAACAAGCAGATGGAAGAAGGTTCTGGAAGGTATTATTGCCCACAGACTTTGCAGGCATATACGTGTTCTAATACATGCAGATTTTGTGCAGGTTTGTTCAGAGCAGTTTGGTGCTGAGAGTGCAGTTTCAATCTCACTGTCACGCAAAGTACGTTCAGTGAGTTTGACAGAGATATTCTTAGAATAAATGTGCAAGATTTTTTCCCTTTTGCAGTGATGCCTAAGCTACATGCAATACACAGGCACCAGTTCCAAAGGTGTTTTCTGAAGGAGAGCACTGGTTTTTCACTCTTTACCATCAAGACGTTACTATCACATCATCCAAAAGGTGGAGCATCAATAAGACAACTTAGTCACCATTACTGTTGAAGTAAGTGCAAAACCCCAAGCATGAACAAGGCAGCATTCAGCACATGTTGCTAGCACATGTACCTCTTTTTCATCACAATTCTACCAGCTTCTCTTGCCAAGTCAAACCTTTAACGAAAGTGGTGGATTGGAGGGTGCTAAAATCCATAAATCCTCTCCCAAGTGCTAGTGGTTAGCAGTCAGTACATGGAGCATGTGCAGCTGGAACCCTTTATGTTTCATTTTTATGCTTAAAAGAAAGGGAGCCAATTAGCACTGACAGACAAAAGATAAGATGAAAGACTCTCAATTTGCAACGGTTTTGTTTTGGTTGAGTGTGATTGCTCAAATATTAAGCACTTGACTGTAACACAACTGTAATCTTAATGACTTCTTCCTAATTATTTTAACATGAATTAGTAAGAATAGAACTGCAGGAGACATCTTTTCTTTATGTACATATGCAGTGCATTTCCTAATTGTTGGCTAATGATTCCAGTCTATACTACAAAGTTAACAGTAATAATAAACAAGTATGAACAACCAGCAACGACAAAAATGCATCAACATCTTCAAAATGCATCAACAGTAAATGGACCTTTTGAAGTTTTTCTTCAGTGTTGACAGTATTAGTAGCTCAATCATTGCTTGAATACTGCAAATCCTATAAAGATATCCTACCTGCCGTCTTGTCTGCTGATCGTGTATCCAAAAAGAGGATTGTTGACAAAACTGATGTTGACTCCAACCAGGGGGGTTCCATCCACTGTCATCACCTGGCCTCGAATCACGCATGCGTGTCTGGAGGAAGGCGAGAAATGATAACAGAGTCATTCTTTTGACAAATAGGGGATTTTTCTCTACTTCTGTGGCTAGAAATTCCTGTCAATTAGACAACGCATACACTGACTGAGGCTGGAAGCATAGGGCCATGCAGTATTCCTTGAAGGCGGCCTGCTGCCCCAGAAAATTTTTCTCAGGAGTTGTATAAGGATATTTGATATCAGGATTGAGGTTCACTTTTCACCTTCTCTTGAAAAATACAACTGCTGCAGCATGTACTACCTCATGAACTATGAGCCTTTGTGGGCTTCACAACATCACACTGGAATTTGCTCTAACCAAGCTTCAGTGTCTTGACAATACTCCCCTAACCAAGGGCAAAACATGTTGTAATCAAAACAAACAGATACATAGCAAGTCATGAGCAGATACATTTATGGCACAAAAGCTCTCAGAAATATGAACAATGGGCTTGAAAGCATTTTTTCTTCCAGATTCCAAAAAGACCCTTAAGTTACCAGTTGTGAAAAACATAACAGATCACTTTCTGGGTTCAGATAGGTTCCTCACGACAATGCTTGAGGAACTGAGAACTCTAACAAGACAGGATTTTCCTTCCCATCTTCTTCTTTCCAAGTTTGGTAGCTTGCAATATTTTATGGACTACATCTGTTCCAATTACTCTATGCTCTTTTATCTCTAGATCGTAAGGATCTTTACAAATATTGATTAATCCTGCACGACAGGTATTTTACAAAGAGAGGAAATAAAGCAGAGTGCATTTCGTTTGTCCAAGGTCAGTCAGAAAATCTGCAGCAAAGCCAAAGACAGATTTTTCTACGTTCTCATTCCACAGCCTGCTTCCAGACCTCTAAGTCATTATTGTGCTGCAACCTGAAGAGCTTCCTGCAAAGACAAAGCATCACATGTCTATGAGAGTGTCTGAGCCCAATTTTTGGCTGAGGGCAACTATTCTTTTCTGAGCAACAATAGCAAATAGTGGTGTCAGTGTGCTAACATGAGCCGGTGAGTGATTTTCCTAACTGCTGTCCTGGTGGAGAGCTGGGGTTGAAAGGTAATGTTTCTGCAGGCGCAGGACCAGATTTCAGTGAGAGTAAATCATCCCAGCTGCGCTTGCTATCTACTCACTTGAGCTGAGAAATGCCAGTTTACTTCTTCATTCAGGCAAAGGATGATACCTGCAATGTTTTGTAAAGTTGCTTTCGTAAACACTTGAAAGATCAAGTTATTTTCTTAGAGTCCATCTAAAAATCTGATACTGTATAATGCAAGGAGATAACATATAATTTCTATTAAGTAAAGGCTGTGTTAGTTGTATTTTCCACAGCACAGCAAACAGACTATTTTTCAGGGAGTCTTAAAACTCCTACTGATGTAAATGGAGAGCTCAAATATTATCAAAAATTCTCGAAGCGTTACCAGAATGTGCCAGCAATCTGAAATGCGACTTGGTTCTTAGGCAATTTTGGAATAGAACACAGGAAAATGAGATAATAGAAGTGATTTTTCTGTCACTGAATTTTCTCTGATATATCATCGCTAGGAGTCATGAAGGAAAAGACCTGGACCCAGCTTGTAGTTAATAATATTTTTCACATTTCTATTGCCTTTCTCATTGAAGGCTCTAACACAACTTCACATACACAAAAAAACTGAAACAATATTCAAGTATGGCAAAGCAAAACATGTGTCACTTCCTACCAGACAGAAAATATAACTTAAAGGATCACAATACACACAGAATATACCTGGGATAATGTCAATGAAGCCTACAGGTCAGCAACCATAGTGCAATTCTGCACAAGTGAGTATGTGTAACCTCACACCTGAGCTAAGAGCAGAAGTCAGGCATTCTCTTCCCAGGTTTTTTCATGATGCCCACCACCCTGCCCCATCTCCATCCATACCCTTCGGAACTATCATCTCCTCTCAGCTTCTTATCCAGAGGCAATATCATCATCCCTGGAGGAACTTAAAGAGATGTGTGGATGTGGTGCTTAAGGACGTGGTTTAGTGGTGGAATTGTAGTGTTGGGTGATGACTGGACTTAATGAACTTTTGGGTATTTTCCAACTGAGATGATTCCGTGATTCTGATATTTTATGAAAGATAATCACTACAAATTTGCTTGAAAACCAAAACCTTCCTTTTGGTTGGGTCTCAGCATTCTGATTTACTGATTGCATATTCAAGTCCACAATGGCACTCCTAATGTTTTAAAATACTTTAGAAGCAAGATCAGAAAACATTTTTGCAAATCCAGAAAGAACACTTTCATTTGTTGTTCCTTCCATCCAAGAGTTAAAAGCAAGGAAAGGAAAACATGCAAAATGTTGCAGGTGTCTCTCCTGCTGTCATACATAAAACAGGTCCAAGCAGTTTCAAACATCTAACTAGTACTGCAAACACATTAGCCTAGATCCTCAGCTTCTGTTAATGGTGGGATGTGCTTTATATCAGCAAGCATCTGGTCTGTTACATATCACAGACAACTATTTCTTCAGTGACAGGGATCAGCACAGTGTGGACAAGCACAGAACTTTGCAGCTCTAACAAATTCATTTGAACTCCCATCTTCCAGCAAGAGACAGGATTCCCACTCCAGCCAATGCTTCGCAGCACATCTGTGTGCTCACTAAGTTGGATGAGGCTAACATCTCTTCTCAGAGAAGCAGCTGCATCCACCAGTCCTCTAGAGGACTACAACAACAGCTTTACTTACGTGCTGTAGGGGAAGATGTTCCCACAGAGGGGATGTCCTTCCCAAACCGCAGTGATAAAAAGAAGCTGGAGCAATATGCACAAATCTGAATTCACTTAAAGGCAGGAGGGATGGGAACTGGAGGAAAACCAAAGTATGATTAGATTCTCAACTCTCGTCTTTCCCTAGGTGATAAAATTTGCCCCGCTTGGGAAAAGCAGTGAGCACAATACGTGGGAAGCAGCTGGCTTCTCCAGTGTCAACGTGTCCTTTCTGGAGGCAAGATCGACTACCCACAATGCACCAAGCCCCCCAGGAACCTGGTTAATGCTAATTTAGTCAGCCATTTCCTTCAGAAGACCTTGGTCTAAATGCAATTATGCTACAAACAAGTTAAGTGGTACCGCTAAGACGCTCAGCCCGGCTAGGTCTCCCGATATATTTACATAAAATTATCTCTCATGTTAATAGAAGAGATTTATTCCATCAGTTTAGGTCTGCCAGTTCAGAGTGTTTTCTACAGTCGAGCTAAATGAAATTTCTCATAGCTGGAGTCTTGGTTTCCCATTGAAATAGCAAAAGTTTCTATCTCCTGCCTCTGGTTTTTGTTTGTCTCGTTTTCACTTGTTTCCTTCAGTACTTTCACATGAGGCTGTACGGATTTTTGTTTTGCAATGAACAGTACTCCGTCTGTTTTCTATTTTTAAATCAGACCTTCCCAATTTATTTTATTTTAATTTGTCCTTAAAAACATTTTGGAAACCCCAACACATGGTCAAATTGCTATTGCAGGTGGCATACTGCACAATTTTATACCACTGCCTTCTGAAGTCCGGGATTCAAGTCCTTCTTTATGCTTTAGAAAAGTTAAGCCTTCCTGGTAAGAGCTGGGACACAGAAGCAAAGTAGGCAGAGCTGCACTGATACCTTTACATTCCCATTGGTAAAGTTCCATAGGCTGCTTTACTTTTCTACAAAATCCGAACAGACCTAAAGAGTTTTAGAACAGAAGCCAGAAAAGTAAATCCCCAAAAGCCATTTCACAGATTCTTATTAAGGATTTGTCTTTAATACTGACTCTGACCCAGTGTCTCATAACTTAAACGTTGGCCCTTCCAACAATTCTTATTCATAGATGTTTTCTGCTGACACTGCTTGGCACTGACAAAAATACTGCTTTTGCTGAGCATTTTTTCATTGTGGAAAGAAAATTCTACACGTCTTAAATCTTTCTTTTTTCTCTTTTTCTTTCTTTCTTTCTTTCTTTTTTTTTTTTTTTTTTTTTTCTGGCAGAAATGTATATTCTTTCCTTGACTGAGAATAGGTGCCAAGGGGAAATCTCACCCCCAATGAATTTCCGTGGTGCCTCGAAATATTTCCTCCAGAACTCACTGTGCCTTCTCCCTCAAAGATTTCAGATGTATGGAGATAGTTATCTGACCACTTAGCCAGCTTCAGCCAAGTTACTCATAATAAGTATTTCAATTTGCTGTCATAAATCTCTTCATCTCTTTGATCTTATCTACCACTTCACATTTTACTGGGATAGATATGCTGGGAACCTTCAGGAGAGCATCATGGAGTGAAAATCTAGGAATTTATTTCTTAGAATGACGGAATCACAGAATGGTTTGAGTTGGAAGGGACCTTAAAGCCCATCCACTTCCAACCCCTGCCATGGGCTGGTTGCCCCCACCAGCTCAGGCTGCCCAGGGCCAAATCCAGCCTGGCCTTGGACACCTCCAGGGATGGGACACCCACAGGTCTCTGGGCAGCAGTGCCAGGGCCTCAGCACCCTTGCTGGTAAGAGCTTTACTATTGAAATTAGTCAGTCTTACCTCTATTTCCTTCTCTGTTACAGACCTGTGCAACAGAGGACACATCAGATTGTCTGTGTGTGTTCTAGTATTCCTGCAAAATCAGTACTGAGGAACATCTCCTTCAGGGGACATGAAAAGGCTAGTTGTACCAATCTGCTATTTGCTTGCATAGGGATTTTAACAGTCTCAAGGTACTTCATCTGTGACATTCTGGGAAACGTAACCAATAAATATAGATTATTGCTGTTGTATGTTAGAAACACAAGCTGGTGGCTTTAGCTATCGTTACTTTTTTGTTTGATAAGAACACAGGATGCAGCAAAATACACCTTGGCCATGTTGGGTTGGATGCACCTGTCTCATGTGAAACAACCTCAGAGCTGTCTGGTCCTGGACAGGCAAAAAAATTGGTAGGATGCCAGATAGAAGCTAAGGGCATCATGATCAAACACATGGCCACGCAGAGAATGCCTGAGCTGACAGATGAAGGGCAAAAGAAGAAAAGAAAACTGCAGAACATACAGATCTTCAAGTTTATTGCTTGTGGCAGTATCCCCTTCAAAAGCTGTCTGTGAAAAAAGCTCTGTCTGGAAATAAGGCTCTGCCCACTTGTTTCTTAACTGTGCTGAAACATCTCTTGATAGGCTTTTCTTGAACTGAGCTAATTCCTTTCTAGTTTCTTCAGTTTAGCTGTAGGAAAAGCTTAAACTGGCAACTCCTCTGCTTATCTAGATGTCTTCTGAATTAAGAAGCTAGGATTTGAAAAAAGAATGGAAAAGATACAGATAACAGGGTGTTTTGTTAGAGAAGAAAGGTATGCTCATATGAAAAAAATATAATTAAATTGAAAAGTAGCCATCCAGAAAGACTCCATCACCCCCATGGATAGCACAAGTGAGTTTCTGAAAGGCTTTGGCACATGTGGGGCAGTGAGGATAGAAATTGTGAATTAGATTCAGCAGAGAACCTTGCCAATAAGGAGAGCACCAGAATGTCAATCTGACACAGGACTGAATGTGTTGATATTCAACCAAGTCCCAACCAGGGATCTGCTAAAGTGGCTCTGGCAGACGTGGTTTGCAGCAGATCCTGTCACTCAACCTTGCAAGAAGCCCAGGAGAGCTGGGAGAAAAACACTGGATAATGAAGAGCAAAGTTTAGGAGAGCTCTGACCAGGCTCAGTAAAATAAAGTCAACGTTATGTTGTTTGCAGCAAGATAGAGGATCTGCTTCTGTTTGTTCAACCTGCTCAATTAAGCTCTTTATAAGTTCCCAACACTGAAGGGTTAGGAGATGTTGATGGCTCCTCATGTGGGTAAGGACTTTCATTGCTGGCCTTTTTCAGGAAACCCTCAGCTCTCTCGGATATTCTACAAAACAAACAGTACAGACAGCTGAACAAAATGTTCCAACGAAAACATTGCTTAAATTGCCTGAAGAAGGGCAGGAGAAAAAGAAATGTGAGGTTTATATGATCATGGCTAAAGAAGGTGGTATTCCAAGTACAGGAGGAAAGCACTCATTAATCGAGATTTTACAATACCACCTTCAGAAGCAGATTTGAGCATCTTCGTCTCATTAGATGAAGTTTAACCTGGCAGTATCAAGACAGGGGGTCTTCTTTGTCTGTTTTTTGACTATCTGTGACTGCTGTCCAGTTTCTCCAGCTCCTCAC
This sequence comes from Lagopus leucura, assembly GCF_019238085.1. NCBI lineage: Eukaryota > Metazoa > Chordata > Aves > Galliformes > Phasianidae > Lagopus > Lagopus leucura. Next base: position 1,665,174 of record NW_024962254.1, read on the forward strand.
TGTGTGCATCTGCCCCTGTTCTGCTCTGTGAATAACTGGCTCTCAGAAATCTGCAGAACCATCTCAGTTGGCAGTACTGGTGACGGAGTTCTAGATGATCCAAAGGGAGAAGAACACTCTTTTCTTGCATGACAGTTAGTAACCAGAAACAGCATCATTTGAGGAAAGAGTTGAACACCTATCCCTTCTACAAAACACAATCAACTGATCACTGCTCTCAAAACAATTCCCTAATGGCTCAGTCTCTAAAGGCTCAGGTCTCCACGGTTCTGAAAACTTCTCCCAATATTTGAGCCTTACTGCCACACTTGTGTGCCTTATTTCTCAAGGGATGGAAGGAGGAAGAATGAAGGCAGAGTCTGCCTCTCCAATCAGCCAAGCAATGTGGTCACTGCTGGACAGAAATGCTACTTGTGCCATCCAAAACATCTTGGGTCTCTGTGCCTCACTGACGCACTAGTTCTGCATCCCCAGATTTTTCAGTTGAGGTGTAATGGAAAGATGGGAGGATAAAAGAATCAGGGAAGATGTTGAGCAAGGAGGAAATGAAGAGGAAAATACATTAATGCTGGTCTATGAAATTATTAAGCCGGCTCCAACTATAACTATGGAAGTGAAAGTATTTTAGAAAAGCTTTTTTTAGGAAATACAATGCCTATAAAGTTGGGCTGTGCTTTACTGCAAAGTTTCAGTGCAAAATCCCTTTATTCAGTGTGTGATTGGCTAAGAAGTGCTTTAAAATCTGGTTTCTTTCCTTCACTTCAATAAGACCAAAGAAACGCAGCCCTACAAGGAAACAAAACCACGTTCTCATTTTGTTAGATCTGTAAAATCCACTTCAGGTTCAATAGCTCATGAGATGCTAGATAATTTTGCACCTAATGCTGAATTATGCTCATTTCAAAATTTTTTTCAGAAGTGATCCTATAATCATTATTTCTATGAGAGGTAAAGACTTTATAGAGCAATAACTTTCAGAGATGAATAATGTATTTGTGTCAAATCATCACACACACAAAAAAATCTCTGCAGATCTTGCTAGTTCTGTGTTATAGTATTTTATGGTTGGTATTTATGTTATAAGGTATGGCCACCTATTCAGCTCTGCAGAAGACCCAGAGTAAATGCCATACCTCCCACTGAATTGAAGGCACAGTGAAAGCAAAACTGAACAGGGCAGAAGAAATACATTATTGCCAGGTAATGATAAGATGAGCTCTCGTTTTGATGATCACAGGGAAAGCTCTTTAACTACACACAGCCCTTCTGATAGCTTTGTGGTGATCCAAAGGAATTAGGGAAAAAAAATGATACAATAAAATAGAAAAGATTTTATGATTGGGGTTTTAAAACCAATTTTTTATATACGAGGTTTTAACAAATTTAACAAGCAAATGTCATGCTCAAAGGACACAATTTTCCTGACAAATGGAAATGGTTGACAACCTCAGTAGGACTCAGCTGTTTGCATCCAATAGCTCCAGGCTGCTGCCCAGCACTGATCTGGTGTGGCAGAGCATCACCCCAGCAGTGCAAAGCCAATGGGATCAGCTCGTCCTGTGTAGCTTGAGGCAGGAAAACAGATTTTGTTCTGAGGATGAGGGTGCCCCAGCGGTCCTGTTTGCACATGGATTACCAAACTTGTGTAGAAGCAAGGCAGCAAGCAGCTTGGGGCAGAAAGCTCCAACTTTTTGAAGGATAAATGGGTCCAAGTGCCATGTGAGAGTCATTACAACCATGAGTTGATATTTTCTTTGGAGGAGACATAATGAAATAATCAAATCATTCCATCGAACAGGATACGCTATTTCTAGTGATGTTATCAAATTGAATGGAGCTACCGGCTCAGCTCAGGGCTATCACGCCAGTATGTCTATTAAGGAGCAATACAAAACAGTGGGTGTGTGGGCTGCTTGTTTCAAGGGACCATATCTTGGATATGGAATAAATATTAATTAAATGTCTACGTGCCAGATCCAAGAGAATATATCGGCATCTACAGAGTGGTTTAGACTCCAAAACCCAAATATGCACAGCAGGAACTTCATGATCTGGGAGGTACTTAACTCACTAGGAAAGTTTTGCTTTTCTGCTTGGGAATTTTGAAGGCTCGAGCTCTATTTGCTTCACACCCCAAAAGCTCCCAGGTTCACTGACATTACGAGAGCTTCAAAGTCTTGCAGGCTCCAGACACGGCTCATCCAGGTGGGTCTCCCAAGGTGATGGACGTAGGAACCATGAGCCTCCATCTACATGTCAAAGACCAGGACTGTCAAATTAAGTGTGGCAAATGGGTCTGCCCTTATCTTTGCTTCTTCTCTTCATATTTTCCATTTCCAATCTGTTTTCTTGGCTATATATGTGGCATGCTGTTTTATGCTTCATATAATGCCAGTATTTGTTTATATATTCTTTTGGTTTTAAACATTTGTTTCCCCACTGAGAGGAGAAATCAATAGTTTAATGTATACTAACAGAGAAAAGATGAATTCATAATTCGTCAAGTATGACTTTTTCTTGTAGAAGTTCCTAGCAAATCCAGCATAAGAGCACTTGGTAATAAATACTCAATAATTTTTAGTATTTGTTAAAAGCTGAATCTCAGCTTCTCTAATGACTGTACACAGAATTTCCTTTCACTGCCACCTGTGAAAGGGGGACATAATGACATTATGATAGTGCTATGTTATGAGGAGAAACATGAAAAATCGTAGGAACTTTTATTTCACAGAATCCTGGGGGTACAAACGCCACAAAATGGAAGTAGGTAGCTGCATATTATGCATTAATTCTTTATATGGAAATAATGTCAGGTTGAACTCAAAATCACTGTGAGCCGAAATAATGCTATGGTCTATAATTTAAAATGAAAAGAGAAAGGCAAACATTAAAAGACACACACACATACACATATGCTCTGTACACTGAAAAAAATAAGTTTTACAAGTATGCTTTCCTGCATGTGAGAGCAATTTCTAAAATAATAACTGTTAAGTCTTTTGAAAATTCCTCATTATTCTATATTTCAAAAAGCTGTGATCTGTCACTTATAAGTAGTTCATTTAAGCAGAAAGATACAAAAATAGAAGGATGCCCTTGGAAGACAGCGAAGCTGAGATGATTTGAAGAGGTGTTGTGTTAGCTTGGTTTAAAATACAGAAAAATATGATCCTATTCTCACAGCCAGGTACAGGAACATAGGTACCATTCCTTGCCTTGAACACTGGCTCCCTTTCCAGGTGAGTCAGTAAGGCACATTGTCCACGTGGAGGCACAAGGAGATGGAGGGAATGTGCAGATTTCATTTTGCCCAGAAACTTTAACCACGAAAACTTACTATGTTTTCTACTTAAACAATTGATCTAAGGGCAATAACGCAGCAGGCCACTTCTAGCTGCCCATTTAATTGACATGGGTTAATATGTCTGGCAGCAAATAGATATGCACAAAACATGCCAACAATAAGGGGTACAAACCACATTTTCTTAAAAAATCACCTGTTTTTTATTTGCAAACATACTTTACGAAAAAAAACCCCACGCCATTTCTGCATATGGTTTTCTGAGATAACTTAATCCTGTGCTGACGCTCAGTTTAAAGAGCTCCACGCTCAGGACTTCAGCCTGTTCTTGCAATTTTCTGACACTGCCCCTCAAGAGAGAACAAAGATATCAGGTGTCCTACTTGAAAGTCAACAACTTGACACCACCGCGTCTTGCGCTGCTCCTTATAGTGATGGACAACTAAGAATGGCTTAAAAACAAAAAGCAAACAGCAAGAGTAAGTGGTTTCCAAATCAATACGCAAACGATCAAGTAGCAGAAGAGCACTTGTTATCTGTTCATCAAAATGATGTGAAAAGACATTCTGTGCATTCAGAATTTAATTTAGCTCCTTGCTTTATCATCATAAACACTCATTTCAATATGGGCAATGATTATTTTTTTCTTCCCAAACATGAATAATATATAATTGCTGGTATTTTGGACGAGATCAGGTCTTTACCTTTATCCATCTGGGTAATTTATCATTGTCTTTCTTTTTCCTTGCAATGGTGAGAGAGCTTGTCAAGTCAGCTTGTTCTTAAAAAGCTGGAGTGTAATTCAATAATAAATTCACTCAAAGGCTAGCTGTCATGAGGCATTCACTTATTTGTATCCATTAGGCGATCTGCACGGCTGTTCTCTCTAAAGGATAGCTAAGCTGCATCTCTGAAGTTTGGGAAAGACACTGCATACGTATTCAGTCATCTTCACTCTGCTGCCCTTCCTGCATAGGCCATACAGGAATGCAAATGGGATGTGGCGTTAACACCTCTTTCCTAACTAGTATGCTTTGAAATCTCTGATCTGAAAGATGTCGTTGATGTCTGAATGACAACAGCCATGTGGCAGTCAGGAGATCCTCCAGTCACCTCTGCTTATGGGACTGCCTACAGCAAGTGGCATGGATCGAACTCCAGCCATGAAGGCACCTGGACGGAAGTGGGATATCTCATGCCCAGCAATCACAGAATCAAAGAACCACAGAATCACAGAATGGCTTAGCTTAGAAGGCCCGTAATGATCAGTGAGCTCTAACCCTTGCTGCGGGCTGGTTGCCCCCCATCAGCTCAGCTGTCCAGGGCCCCATCCAGTCTGGCTTTGGGCACTGCAGGGATGGGGCACCACAGCTTTATGGGCAGCGTATTGTCTTGATCTGCACCAAGGAGAAGACTTCATGAATCACAGTGGCAGCAATGGAATAACCCAAAAATATAATGTAATTTTTAGCAGCTCAACAGACCAAGAAACCCAGACTGTGTGCTGCAGTGCTTTCTCGTGGGAAAATACACCTTTTATTGGAGTCCTCTGCTGTTATCTGCAACTGTTCTTGTGATGAGTCAGATTTTTAACTTGAAAGGTGCAGGACAATTACAGTCTAAGGTGGTAAGTCTGTAGAGCATATTTAGCAATATACACCCTATGTTCATATTTTAAGAATGGCAATCTTTACAGTCATCACTATATCTATGTAATTCTTTGCATTAAATGGAACAAGGAGCTCCATTTATTAGTTCCACTGTAGTTAATGAAAAGTAATCATTAAAATCCTTCCTAATGATTTGAATCTCTGCATTCCTTCACTCTAGAAATCTATATGCCAGATAAACATTACTGCTAGCAGGTGCTCCTTCTGAATCCTGAATATTTAGCAGAATGTTTACAGAAGGAAAGTAATTCCTTTCTACATAGAGATCTACTATTAGTTCTATGAAACACACGTACCTCCATTAGGAATTTATGTGGCCCTAAGTGACACTGTTTCTGGTTCTCTGCTGGCACTCCCAGAAGCAAATTCAATGTAGAATGAGAAATTCTCATTTCTTCCCCTAACCTCTGTGTGCTGCTGAATGCCAGCAGCCTTTAAAGAGAAGCTGCAAATTGGTATTACGCATGCATGTTGATTCCTACAGTTCTTTAGCTGTACAGAAAATATTGTTAAACCCAATATACATGCTGCTGAAATACTCTAGTTATCAAACAAGGCAGTTACACGTGGCCCTGGTACCACAGTCCACTGTGGAAAGACTTCCAACAGTGCATTCAACTGATGAACTACAACCCTAAATATATCAAAAAATGAAACTGTGAGTACAAACAATTTTGTATTCCATGACCTGATTTTAGAGCAACGAATTACAACAACTGACAACAGAGAATTCACTGTTCCAGCATTTAGTCCAGAGCCTAGGCTGCTCAGTACCCAGAATGTGCAAACTTTGTGCTGGCAAAGGAAAACTGTTTGCTACAGAATGACTGTTTGGCCTTAATCTGAATCATTGCCATAAGCTTTCATGGAGGGCTTGGCAGCAAGACAGATCAGAAACTATCACATTAGGCCAGTCCTCCCACACTGGCATGCCTTCAAGTGGTTCATATCTGAGGTCAGGCTGTAGACCACTGAAGGTGTCAATATGTGGGAGGTAATACCCATGGGGGGTGATACCCACTGGATGCTGGCAATGTCCCTTCTTCAAAGAGCATTTGGTTACACCCAAAGGGCCCGAGAGGCCTGCTGAGATGCAAGTACTCAAATAACTACTTGCAGGAACACAAGGATTGTGTAGCTTCAGTGCCAAGCTATTCACTGCTGTGCGTGGGAAAGCTGACAGTAAGCAGTTAATGATGGGGTGGAATTCAGTGGAGTTCAAATGTAAGTGTTGAGAACCACCTCGTGGCTCAGGGTCACCACTTCTGAAAGGCAACATTCGGAGTGGACACTGAATGATCTAAGAAGCTGATGCCCCAGGGTATGTATTGTGGCATCCTGCTTCAGGCACATGGTTTTAAAGGGACTGTCTCTCCTGACAGGCATGCCCTTAAACAAATGCCTGAAAAGCAGTCAGAGACATGAGCTACATATGATTTGCTAGTTCCTATCTCTTGATGAGCAATGTAGTGAAAAAGAATGTCTCAGTACTACAATCAGTGTATATCCCACTCGATTGTTTACATCAGAAGTCACTCTAACAGCCCTCCCTGCACTGCAAGATTTTATCTAGGCTTTTGGAAGCCATACCAAAGATTTTAAAGTTTGTGTTAGCTTCCCTCTTTGTTGGCTCTGTCAAACCTGTGTTTAACATTGTAGAAGGCTTGCCATTGCTGTCTACTAAATACTTCTGGAAAGTGCTGAATAAATGGCTTTCATTCCTTGAGATTGGAGAAGGAAGGACGTGTGTAACTCCTGGGAGAGAAGCATCTTTCTTACTGAATAGCCTAAGTTTCCATAGAATCATGGAAACATCCTGAATCAGAATATTCTGAGTAGGAAGAGACCCATAAGGATCATTGGTTCCTATTGAAGATGAGGAGACATCCACCAGAATTAGATCACCCCAAAATTTTTCACAGGTCTACTTCCCCGAAACCTTTCCTGTGTTGTGCATCTTGCTAATGTTCCTTCTTAAAGCAATTTGCCATTTCACATCTTACCATGGCTAAGTGGCTCACACTTTTACTGAAGAAAAATGAGAATTCACTTACCCTCCTTCGAAGGGATTGTCTCCTGGGATGATGTGAGTGCTGTCTTTGCCTATCAGGAACTTGATCCGATCGTAGAATGAATGCAAGCTCTGCTGGGAGATGGGTGCTTGTGTCTCCTGGATGATATCTAGGGGGTCCGGGGAGCCCAGGCACAGTGAGTTGACATGGCACAGTGGCTGCAAGCAGCAGTCGGGGTCCATGCAATCCACCAGGCCATCTGCAGAAGGATAAGGAAGACTTTAGAGCAAATGGAACACGAAACATGGCAGAAATCAGGGTGCAAGAGCTCTTTATAATGTACACATAGAGAAACGTGAACTTCATGCTTGCATAGAGCAATGCATTTTCCCTTCAAACTCCAAAAAGAGCATCATTTCCCCTCTTGGTCACTGAGATGATTCCACAATCCTTCAAGTTTTCTGCTGTTTTTTCCTTTCTGTTCATGGATCAATGATTTTCATACGCTGTTCCTGTTCCCTCTACAAATAGCAGGTCAACTAAATCACACCAAAGGTAACAGTCTTTCCAGCAGGACTCAATAGTGGAGAAAGCCATGCTATCTACAATGGCTATAGAGAGATCTACACATCTACCCCACTAGAGATTCTGGCCAGATAAATGAAAAGGCAAAAATTTTGCTGGAAGTGTTCAGTCTCATTTGGCTTTTGTCACAGTTATTTCATGCAGATTCAGAGAACCAGGCAACCTTGAAACTCTCAGGATATAAATACTGTATTTTCACCAACAGTACATTAAAAATAACAACAGTAATAGCAGTGGACATACATGAAAGAAGCTTGCCAAACGTAGTCCAGCAAAATGAATTTGTACATCTGTCCACTCATCAAACACACAGACAGTATTACCTCCCCTGCCATCACCACAGGAGCATTCCTCAGTTCATTTTAAGATGCCACCTCAGGAGAGGTTTGGTGAGGCATCACATTTAGAAATAAAGTTGTTAGCATGTAGTAGAGGTGGATTTTGAAAACAGATAAGGGAGCTGGATTTTTCTTTTCTTTTTTTTTTTTTTTTTCTGGGGATTTTTCAAATTGTCAGTTCAAATGAGACAGATAGACAGTGAATGAAAATTGTTACCATGTGATGGCTGTTTAGAGAGCTATGTGAAACCAGTGGTTGGTCTCTGAGTAGTTGCTGGATGTTCTACATATCAGAGAAACCACCTCTACAGCTAGCATCCTACTGACATCTTTGGTAAGAATTGAATGTGTTTGGAGAGCAAAATTGCCCTGAGGGGGTAGGTTTCTCCTGAAGTGGGATTAGATTTGGAGTTGTCAGGCACTACATGGGCCCTGGGCAACCAGATCCAGTGCCTGATTTAGGGGATGTCAATCCTGCCCGCAGCAAAGGGGGTTGGAACAAGATGATCTTCGAGACCCATGCACCCAAGCCATTCTATGATTCTGTGATTGTCAGGATAACGTATTTTCTACGTCAAGGAAACAGTAAAGGAAGACAAACTTGTTTGTCATTATGACATACTATGAGCTTCAGTTTCATCCCACTTACACTGGTGTGAATTAGAAGCCCTTTGTTATTGGCACTACTTTGAATTTACTGCAGTATAAATAGAATGAGAATCTGATCTGTTATTATTTCTGCAGTGCTTATGATGGCTTACATGTCATGCACTGGGATTCTGTTGAATTAGACTTGTCCCATTCTTGGAAGATTTTTGTGCCATAAAACATCACTTGCAACACCATCTCATGTGGCCACCCTCACAAAGAAAAGCAGAAAGAAAGCCTGTTGAGTGCTCCCAGAGCTTCCAGTCTACGTGTGGGTCAAAGTGGGAGGAAAACCTGCTCCATGCACACAAGCACATGCCAATAAGCCATTTCCACAAGTGCTCTGCAGCTGCCATTAAAGATAATGGGAGACTAGCAAAAGTACTTTCCAAAACCCCATCCATTACCCTTACCTCTGTCTGTTCTGATATCACTACATCTTTATAACTCCTCACAAAATTGCCACAAAAATTTATCAGCTCGGGCACAAAATCTACCCATCTGCCTTCTCTCTTGATGACTAGTGATAATGAAAAAGAACTAATTACATTTTATTTGCCCATTAAAAAAACGACTCGCTGCAGATGATTAGGCCAGGAGGATTCTGGAAGGTCAAATCTCAGATGGAATCTGAGATACCGTTCAAGAACAGAGACCTGCATAGATGTAACTTGCTTATCCATAGCTACATCCTAGAAAAAAAAGACATGTAAAAGGAAAAAAAAAAAAAGACAAGCCAACTGTTACTGCACTGATTATAGTTTTAAGGAAGATATAATATTGTCGTTATCTCCTCCACACTGATTATGTTTTCCACTATAAAGACAATGTAGTGAGAGGATGGCAAACCAGCTGCCCCATACCTCTTCATTACTGTCTTCATTTCAGACATCAGAAATGCGTTTGGGGACCTGAAGCTGCAAGACAGAAAGCAACTGTTGCCTTTGCAGGAAACAGCAGAGAAATGTTTGAAGAACAGATGCACAGGACAATGTTTTGTACCGCGGCAGTGACGAGGCCTTGCCTGCAGATGAGCTATGCAATTAATATGTTTCAGGCCTGTATGCAGTAAGGTGGAAGTAATTACACCAGAGAGGTTTGCCATGGACACCTTAGATCCATTCAGGCCCTCAAGTGTTGGATTTTAGCTACTCACATAACAGCATTTTCAGGGCAATACATTTAGTTAGCTTGGAAAATTGAAAGACCATTTTTGGCTGAGGCATAGAGAACAGTGAGAGTTAAAGCAGATCAGGGGAAATTTAGACTGGCTAGAAGGAAAAAGCTTTTTACAATAGGGGTAGTAAGTCGCTGGAACAGCTTGCCTGGAGAGGTGGTGGATGCCCTGTCCTTGGAGACACTCAAACTGGACAGGGCTCTGAGCACCTGAAGGAGCTGTAGGTGTCTGTTCATCGCAGGGGAGTTGGATTAGATGGCCTTCACAAGTTCCTTCTAACTCAAACGATTCTGTGTTTTATGATAAATAGCAATGGGCTGTTGAATGTGGAAGCCATGCTACAGAATCATAGAATCATTAAGTTTGGAAAAGACCTCTAAAATCATCTAGTCCAGCCATCAGTCCATCCCACTGTGCCCACCGACCATGTCCCTCAGTGCCATATCTACCCTTTTCAGAGATGGTGACTCCACCACCTCTGCACCTCCCTGGGCAGTCTGCTCCAATGCCTCACCACTCTTTCTGAGATGAAATGTTTCTTAATATCCAACCTGAACCTCCCCTGGCACAACTTAAGGCCTATTAAATCTTGACCTTTTGCTGTTAGGGGATGTTAGGGGATGTATGGGATGTGTACAGAGCAATAAGGTCTGCCCTCAGCCTTTTCCTCTCCAAACAGAACCATCCCAGTTCCCTCAGCCATATGACCGTGGCACCTCAGACCAGACAACAAATGTGCTGTTGAATTGTACCACTGCAAGACTGAAAGTGCTTTGTAGAGTGTTTGCAATAGTTTATATGCTTTAGGGTCACAAAAGCTACTCTGACCTCCCTGTCAGACTGCTATATACAAGCTGTTCATTTTTCCCCCAGAACTGGATTAAAGCCTGTCTTTTAGAAAGATATCTCATATTTCAAAGACATCTGATTACAGTCAGTCCACCGCTTCCTCCGGTAAGCCATTCAGATGTTTAATTACTGCTAGAAAACTGCATCTTATTTCAAGGTTGGATTTGTCTAACTCCCATATCTCACAACTGAATGTTTTTTTTTGCCTTTGCAAGGTAACCAATATCCTTCTGCACTGCATGATCAGATGCCTTTTTCATGTGCAAGTCTTGCCACGCAGAGCAACAAGCTACTCAAACCCCACTTCTGAACAGCTGAACAAGACTAAAGTTCTTGTTTATTTTCCAGCTGCCAGATTTAGATTTTTCAGTGATTTCACATGGGGCCAACAAACTGGACATGAAACAATTGAGGCAGCAATATTGGTAGAGAAGAGATAGCAATTCCCTACTTTTGTGCTGGTTTTTGTTGCACTTTTTTTTTTTTAATGCTAAGGTTCACAGTAGCCTTTTAGCAACAGCGAACAGCATTGCACTGAGAACTCATGTTGAGACAATTATCCCTGGGACCTCTAAATCCTTCTCTGAGCCTTTGCCTTTCAAGAGTCACCCAACCCATAAGGATTGCATGCTTGCTTTGCTCCCAGGGGAATTACCTTGCATTCTGCTGCCTTAAGATTTTGTTGGATTGTGATCGTGTAGTGATGTCAGATCACTCCGTATCAAAATGATCTGGGTATGTATTTATCACCATACCAAGCATGATTTGGTGATATACGGTGATACAAAGATTTTATCAGGAAAGATTTAAACTGTACTTGACAATGCTGAATGGGGTTGGATGCAACAAGCAATTCCAAGGAGCCACTCTAGAAGCAGATTCAACCACAGATACCATTCATCAAACAAATGAATTCAGAGATCTGTTACTGTGCCAGATTTTAACCCATTTTGTGTTCTTTTGCATTTCCATCTGAAACAAATCTTTACATCTTGGAGATGTTTTCAGCATGTTCCTTACTGGTGTTGCACACAGCTGTTCCATCTCATGTCCTCAAACACCTCCTTTTCTTATCTTCCCCATATCAGATTTTTGCCCTGTATTCTTAAAAGTCAGAGTGCATAGACAGAGAGGAATGCATTCTGACTGTCTACCACCAGCTCACATCAGTTTCTTTCTGCCTGCAGAGGATGGGCCCAGGTTTGATATTCAGGAGAGCGCAGTTTTTCTGTCATTGCTATCCTGGCTTTTTTTTAAAACACTCTGACTGGAGCAACTGGGGCAGCTAAGTGAGATCATGACAACGGATCTGAATGCTGACCTTATTCAGAATGAGTTTCACAAGTCTCTCAGTGTCACAACAGTCTTCTAAAAATACTCACCTGGATGCCAAACTTAAGATGACCTAAAATTATGTGGCTTTCAGACATTGCATGTGGCCCATCACTTTCTGAATACCATACCCTTCATGACGTTTCAAGAGCCACCTAAAACAATTAGGCAGTTTTTAAAATCTGGAGCTGCTGGGGTTGGTGTGGAGAGTCAGGGCTGTGTCTCATGGAAGATTCAGGTGCATTGGAGGAAAGTGCCTCATGCTCTTTGGTATCCATCACTCAATGAGTTAATGGTTCCAAGCCAAAAAAAAAAAAAGCACAAACCCAAACCACTGACAAACTGAAGCTATTCCACACGTGTTATGAATCATAGAATGGCTTGGGTTGAAAAGATCATCTAGTTTCAACCCCCCTGCCCAGAGCCACATCCAGCCTGGCACTGAATGCCTCCAGGAACGGGGCATCCACAACCTCCTTAGGCAACCTGTTCCAGTGTGTCACCACCCTCTGTGTGAAAAACTTCCTCCTAAGATCTAACCTAAACCTCCTCTGTCTCAGTTTAAAACCATTCCCCCTTGTTCTATCACTATCCACCCTCACAAACAGCAGTTCCCCCTCCTGTTTATCTGCTCCCTTCAAGTACTGGAAGGCCACCACGAGGTCTCCCCACAGCCTTCTCTTCTCCAAGCTCAACAAGCCCAGTTCTCTCAACCTTTCCTCACATCAGAGCTGCTCCAGCCCTCTGCTCATCTCAGTGCCCTCCTCTGGACCCGCTCCAAGAGCTCCACGTCCTTCCTGTGCTGGGGCCCCAGGCCTGGATGCAGCGCTGCAGATGGGGCCTCACAAGAGCCGATAGAGGGGGACGATCACCTCCCTCTCCTGCTGGCCACTCTCTTTTAATGCAGGCAAGCACCACATCTCCCAGGAGGCTGGCTGCATGGGACATGAAGGAGGGGGCAGGCAGAGGAATAACTAAAGCAGTTTTATGACTATCTTTCTTGCATGTAAGCCCTCACATCCAGACTTTCTGGCTTTCCCTAAAGCCTCCTTTGCTGGGAGTGGATTAAGAACCAAGGACACAAAACCAGCCATTAACTGATAGGAGAAAGTGTGCCCGTTGAGCTCCACTGCTCATTGGGAGATGCAGGTATTCTGGCTTACCTCTGAACTACGTGACATATTCCAGAAGAAAAACTAATTGCCATGGTCACAGCCACTATAAGCCTGAAAAATAAGCACTCTCTGGCAGCAAGGGGCCACCACCCCTGTGTTCCATGGACTGCTGCTGCACTTGCTGGCTACAAAGTGCTCACAAATCCCACAGGAGTCTGGGTTCCAAGTCCCTCAACCACCATCATGCAGTGCCAACAAAGCCTCAAGGAGCAGAATTTCACACAGAAGCAAAGGACTGGTTTTGAGAGACTGCTTTTGCAGTAAACAAGATCAGCTGAGAGCTAATAAAATTTCAAATTAGCTGTGACTTTTCATGGCCCCACAATTGTGTTGGCTGATTTAATGGGCAGCGTCTTAGCTCACTGAGATTGAATAATGGAGCATTTCTACAGAGTTATGGATGCTGCAACAAAAATCTGTCATGCTAACATCAACAACAGAATGCAAATAACTTTCATCTGGGAGTGTTATTATGTGTTTAAGCCGGCTCTGACAGGTGCTGCATGTCAAGTGTCAGGATAGAACAGGAGGGCCACACGTAGGGACAGACCTGCTGGTACATAGGGCATACATGACAAATTCAAGTATTGCTCCTGCTGAAGAGAATGAGAGTTTTTGCCACTGACTGCAGTGGGAAGAGCTCATTGAGAAGCTGTGCTGGGTGAAGCAAGACTAGAAAGAAAAGAACAGTAAAAATACGTTGCCTTTCAGCAATATTTTCACTGCCATTGAAAACATAAGATGCTCTGATTGCACATAATTGTGGCTCTCACCTCATCTGCTTCTTGCCTTCCACTCTTCTTCCTGTATCATTCACCAGACAACAGTATCACCTTCAATAGGGACACTGTCACCCTGTGATGCTTTTGGATGCATTAATAGGAGAGTTTGTATGGGGAGGGTTTAAAATGAAGGCATTTAGATGTAGAAGTAACATAATGTGTTATCCTCACCCTTAAGCAAATCAAATTTTACCCTTCCAGCATCAGTTGTTCAGACTTTCCCCAAACACAGACTAAAGGAATGTCTCAGTATTTCTGCAGAAAACACAAGTTATTGTTCATGTGAATGCATGGGTTCAGGACAGCTTACAAAAGTAATGGTGTTCTGCCCTGAGCTGAGGACTGACACTTAATTTACTTCTCCTGGATCTGGGGAATTAATAACTTTTCCTCTTAGGCTTTGCAGAGAACAATTTCACCTATTCAACAGAAGAGGTGTAGCTTTTGGGCTCACTTTGAGGAAGGAAAAGGAAACACAAAAAAAATGTGAGGAACAATAGCAATGTCTCTGTGATCATGTTAGATATTACTGTTCTCTTAGCTCCTCTGTTTTGATTTTGCTTGAATAAGGTTCTCACTGGCTGAATCCTAACTAAATTAGACTTCTGGCTCCCTGGGAAAGGAATTGCTCTAACATCTTTCCCTAATATTTGCAGGTTCAAAATGGTATAGTCATATGTAATAGCAATCATGTATTTGTACTGCAGCCCTCTTTGGGCTTTAGTGCAGAAACAGAGCCCTGCAGTGCCAGGCACTACAGAAAATAGAAGGGTAATGCAGAAAGTCCATCCTAATCCAGCACTACGCTCTTGTTTAAAGAACATCTGAAACAAACAGAAGGGAATGGAGCGGAAGGAGGAAATGACAGAAAACACACGATAATCACTACTAGCTGACCATAAACCAGGCCTATAATAATGTGGTTAGAGTCTACAAGTTTGCAGAATCTCCCAAATCAGCACTGCTGTGTTACTGCAGCTGGCTTCATGGGATTTCCCTTCTCTAGACAGACTTTTAGCGTGGAGTCACAGAACCATAGCACATCCTGAGTTGGAAGGGGACCCTTGGCCCCACACAGCACTGCCCAAACCCAAATCCAGTGTCTGAGAGTCCCAACACTCCCTGAGCTCTGTCAGTTTAGGGCTGTGCCCACTGCCCTGGGTAGCCTGTTCCAATGCCCACCGCTCTCTGGGGCACAGCCTTTTCCTCACACTCCCCTGACAGAGCTCCAAAAGCAACACAGAAACCAAGCAATTTACGTTTGCAGTGGAATTCCATAAGGTGCTGGAGGCATGCGAGAGCCCTTCCAAGCAGAGGAGATTGGCTTTTAGACGGTGCAGAAAGCAGAGGTTGCTTAACGTGATCAACAGCAATGCTGTACCTGAAGCTGAGTCCTTCAGGAGCCAACATACCTCTGAAAAAAGGGGCTCTGAGCTTAGGAAAAAAAGCAGAACGAGCAATGTGTTCACACCCCCAGCAGATGGGACACTCTTAGCTGAGATCTCTTTGCACCAAGGTCTCTCACATTTCTGGAAAGTACTGTAAGTGTTAAGCCAATGCTGAGAAGTTCATCCTAATATATTCTGCTGACTGATTCCACAGCAGTTCAAGAAATCACCTTGGCACACCCTGGAAAGTAACCTCAGATCACTCAGATAGAGTGATGGTTTTCCTGTCCTCATCAAAAGGAAAGCAGCCATGCATTCTCTGCACCCATGACAGTATGTGACCTGACACACTGAGGAGCAAACCCTGAGGTTTCTAAGGAGAGTGTCTGCCCCAGAGGGGAGGCAAGAGTTTGCCTCAAGTGCTAAAGCAGGTCTGGCAGAGCTTTTTTGAGCTTCTTTCAGAATAGCTGCCCATGCTTTTTTGAGTTTATTGCAGAAGGACCTTGCAAAATGCACACTCGAGCCTGTCTTTTCTGAAAATGCATCAGCTTTTTTGTTACATCTTGTATACCAGCAGAGCTTCCTTCCCATCTGTAATTTGCTTCACCTCAGCAGAAAATGAAACATTTATTTTGGAAAAGTGGACATTTTCAATGTTTCTGGATCTATTATCCAAAGGAATTTCATTAAGAAACAGTTACAAGGAGTAGGAACTCTTCCAAGCCGCCAAGGCAAGCCACAGCCACTGCTAGACATTCACTTCACAGCACATCATCCATGCTAACAGCACTGTGTGCTTCTGGATGCTGCAGTGCCCAGCTTCACACCACTCTCCTGACAGCCCCAGTGCTAACAGCCAGCAGCAGGTGATACACAAGTGTTACCGTCCAATAGAGGATCAGCGAGCTGCTGAAACCTGCAAATGTGAACGTGTCACGTTGTTCCCTTATTTGAGAAAAGGCTGATTAACAGTCATCATAAAATACAGGAAGAGAAACTAGGTGATACCAACTAGCCAATCTCTTTCTCATCTTTTTAGAAGTGCTCTGCAGTTCCTCCAAGATGACCCTGTTGTTTGATTGGATCTATCAGTGATGGTAAATGTTAATTTACCGTGGCTGTTTTCCCAGGTGCGTTCAGATCTCAACACTTCCCTCTGTAAATGTAGCTCACACATTAATGCATCATTTTTTATGGTTTTGAGGAAGCAGACAGTTCCCATAGCATGCCCAGGGGATGATCCTCTTGTGCTATAAAAGCCTCGCTGGCATGAAGTAAAGGTTCATAACAGTGTGCAAAAGAAAAAAGAAATCTGAAGGCATCCCATCACCTTGTCTGCAGCTCATGCATTTACATATATAAAGATTTGCGTTCTGGGGTTCTCTTGGATGCTATTCAATTCCCTCTATAACCCTGCCACTGCCTTCAGGTGTAACCCTACAACTGGCAGAGAGCAGTGCAGGCTCCTGCCAGCTCTCTAACACATTATTTGGCATGTGGAGGACAGATGGTGGGCACATGGGTGTTAAGAAGGCCAACGCGCAGCGCCAACATTTCTCTTGCCAAAAAATCTGAAATGCTTCCATCCCAAAGCATTATGCAAGTCTCCACCTTACTACAAGCACAACCTGATCCTCGTGTGGGGCAAGCAAAGCACGAAGCACTACTCTGCAGAGTTACATGAATGGACTGTGATGCTGTAAAACGGATTTGAAACATATCAGAGAACTCACTCCTGGTAATTCAAGTGTGGCTATGGCAGAATTATATAGTTCCTGAAATGAGTGGCAGCAATCGGTACTACTCAAGGCAGTACAGAAAGGCAAAAATACCACATGCAGTGTCTGGGTTGCTCTGACTTGGGTTTGAACACAATTGTTAGGAGGATGGAGGTAAGGAAAGCATGAGAGCTGTTCCCCCATTGAGCTCTTTAGCACGTGGTGGAGAAAGAACGAAACCTGCTAAGGCCAAACAGGGCCACGTGTACATTGGAACCCTGTGTTTGTGCTCAGCTGAATGCACTGCATGTAGTCATCAAGAATAAGAACTGAGGGGTACAAGCTTCACAACTGCAGTTCTTGCAGAAGAAGAGAATAGGAGGTTTCTGGGAGCCAGAAAGAATGGATGCAGTCAGATCCACTAAGGGAGAAAGGTCCAGGTCTGTCCAGATCTGGAGTCCCCAGTACAAGAAAGACAGGGAGCTGTTGGAGGGGGTGCAGAGGAGAGCCACAAAGAGGATCAGGGGACTGGAGCACCTCCGCTACGAAGACAGGCTGAGGGAGCTGGGCTCGTTCAGCCTGGAGAAAAGAAGGCTGCAGGGTGACCTCGCTGCAGCCTTTCAGTACCTAAAGGGAGCCTACAAACAGGAGGGGAACCAACTCTTTGGAAGGGTTGATAACTGCAGGACAAAGGGAAAAGGTTTGAAGTTGAGGAAGGGAAAATTTAGATTGGATGTCAGGGCGAAATTCTTTATTATAAGAGTGGTGAGGTGCTGGAACAGCTGCCCAGAGAGGTTGTGGATGCCCCGTCTTAGAGGTGTTCAGTGCCAGATTGCATGGGGCCCTGGGCAGCCTGGTCTGGTATTAAATGTGGAGGTTGGTGGCCTTGCACGTGGCAGGGGGGTTGGAGCTTGATGATCCTTGAGGTTCCTTCCAACCCTGGCCATTCTGTGATTCTGAGAACCATTAGGCTCTAAGCCCTCAAACAAAGCTACCTTTGTGAATCTCCCACTCTCATGGTTTAGGCATGGTGGCGTGTATCCAGACAATGAAATTGTGAATTGGGCAATTCTCCAATGGAGAGAGTCACACTGATGATTTCTCTGGAACAAAGATGGTTAAGATAGCTTTACTGCTTGTGGATATATCTACAAGTTAGTGAATAATAACCTCTCGTCTTTCCCTCTGTTGCTCTATATACTCCATTTCTGAAGCAGGACTCTACAAGTGCAATGAATTCTATATGAACTCATTCCTATAGAATGTTGGCCTCTTCTCAACACTGATTCAAATGCCGTTAACTCCACTTCCAAGACTTGTCACAGGAGTTAATATCTGCAGTCTTTTAAAGCTTCAAACTTTCTACTCTTCAAGTCCATGACAGGGCCCTCTGTGTGGGCTTACCTTCAGGACCACTGCTCTCAGGACTATCTACTGAGAGCCTGCAGCCATGAATAGAGGCTATTTCCTGCCAAAGAGAGGCAAGAAGCCCATCTTAAGGAAACATCTCTTATTTGTTGCAATACAGGTAGAACCTTCTGAGGTCAAATGTTGAAAATCCAAGTCTTTTCCACAGACTGTTAAAGCTCTGTCACCGCACTGCTTTCCCTTGACTGGTACTGGATGATTGCCTGCTCTCTGTTACTTGCCACAACTCCTTTCAAGCTGATGGACTTCATGTTTAGAAGTGTAAATAAAGTAGGCCTGGGTGTGAAACCTAAGTGTCAGTTTTGACAAATGACACTTGAGCGTGGAGAGAGAAGTGCTCTCCCAGATGCCTTGTTTTAACCTGACCAGAGATTACATTTCACTGAGTTTCTCTCTGAGTGACTTCTGCTTTGCTTGTTATTGTTTATCTGAACAGCCTCCAGATTTAAGAGGCCAGCACGCCCTGTAATTTGGTACCCATCTCCCTCAGGGTATGATTAGGCCGGGATGTGATGAAAAAGATTCTGACTTCAGCTCCCATTATCCTGAGGTATTTCCTGCTGCAGGGATCCTGATTAGCAGACACACGATACCACAACGTGGGACCAGCTTCCGATGAGCTCAGGCAGAGCGAAAGACCCTTAATGTGAATGGCCTCACATTGCTCTTCTGAAAAACCACCGTGCTCTTTGCCCTCAAGTGACTGTTTTCAGTGGAAAATGACTTGAAGGGCAGCGTTCATCAAGCAAAAGCAGGCGATGTCTGAAACAACTCAGAGAGATGATGCTATTTCTCTCCACTGGTAGCATGCGTGGCGACCAGTTTGGATGTCTGACTTCTAAAGCTGCATGAAATCTGCCATTTCCATTGCCTGCCTGCACGTGCACACAAAGGTAAGTTCAGCAATAGCCCTAAAATTCTTTGTGTGGAACAGCCAAATAAAACGCCCTACTCCAGCCCAAAGCAAGTGTCACTTGAGATATTGTGTCAGGACCTCCAAAAAGGGAAAAGCTTCTTTTGTGAGCTTATACCCTCACTGCCTGCTCTTACAAGAGGCTGCACAGCCTGCATCTTTTCAGTGCTCTGGAAAACAGTGTGATCTCTGGTCACAAAGTGTTTGCATTGAATACAGACTCAATTCTACTCCCGAAACACAGGGGCATGCTGTCACTGGATTGCCTTGGGATAGCTGAGAAACCCAAAGGCAGCTGTCACACATGAAACACGTATATGTGCTGCTCAGGAGGTCTAAGCTGTTGTGAAAAAAAAGCTAGAAGCCAGCTGAGGTACTCCAGGATGACTCATGACAAGAGGCAGCAGACATTAAGTTGGAACATGAGAAATTCTAATTATTACGAGGGCAATGCTTACTAGGAGAGTGATCATATACTGGGGCAAATTGCCCTAACAAGTGGAACCTCCATCCTTGGAGTTGTTCAAGAATTGACTGGACACAGCCCTGAGCATCTAGACCTTTTCTGACCACAGGCTTGATGCAGGTATCTGCTGGAGGTCCCTTCCAACCTAAATTATTCTGTGTTTATCAGATATCTCCTGCTCTCTTGCTATACTGAGGTCAGCATGGCAGCTGGGACACAGGTCCAGAATCAGCCTTCCTTGCCCACTCCAGGTAAACCTATTCAAATCCCTGTACTGAACAAGGAACTTGAGCTTCCAAGCAGAAATTCCTCACCACTACTGATCTCAGGAGATGAAGTTCTAGATTTCAACCCACAAATGATCCACAAAAATCTATAAAGATCAGATCAAGAAGGTGAATGTATCCTCTTGGTCTTGGCATAGTCTAGTATTAAATGTGGAGGGTTGTGGCCCTGCTTGTGGCAGGGGGGCTGGAGCTTGATGGTCCTTGAGGTCCCTTCTAACCCAATCCATTCTATGATTCTATGATTCTATGATTCTATGATTCTATGATTCTTTTCCACTTTCCAGATGACAGGAATAGCAGTAGCAAAATAAAAGCAAACAGCGTAGTGTGTTACATGGTTATCTGTAAACTACAATGTACAGTGTCCACGTACAAGAGATTTTTTTAGCATACCAAGAGCAAGGTCAACACTCATTTATGGGCTCTGACAAACGCAGAAGCTGATGCAAGATAGTAAGTCAGAACCTGTTATTTGCTTTGCTCCAGCTGTGTATGCCCATGTTTCACACAGGTTCACCAAATGCAGACTAGCAGCTGAAGTGCACTAACTTGTAAACGTTTTGATGCCTTTTGTCTTTCCTACACTTGTTGGTGAGACCACAAACACCTTGAACCAGGAGATATGAGGAGACAGTGTTTCACCAACGTGAGTCTGGTTATACTCTTTTTGATGTTATACAGATGTGGTCTTGTCTGTTAGCCTGGATTACTCCGTTGCTTATTTTTTTCCAGGGAAACTAGGGTTGCCCATAGCTCTATTTGCCATATTTTTACACATCTGATGTAGTGAACTTTACTGTTGCCTTGAGAATTCTGTACATAGGGGAGTATGGTGAAACTCAGTTCCATGTGAGGCAAGGAGAGACTTCTGTGTCACTGTGTATGTTCTTTATATGGTTCTCCAATTTTTTTCTTTCTTTTCCAAAGGGATAATTTGGTCCATTTGCCATGCCAGATGTGCAGAAGTATTTTAAATATTCAATCAAAATCCCAGTTGCTGTGAAGCAGATAATCACAGTCTTGGCTGCCTATTTTTTTTTTTTTTTAACTGTACTGTTCTTATGAATATGATAAAAAAGAAACTTGCAAAATACAATCTCCGCTTCACAGTCTGGGTCCTGGTCCAGGCTTGTGGTTTACAAAGCCTTTTGCTGAGTGACAACAAAACAAATTATGCGGCCTCCCTTATGCCTTAAATTTAATATCTCATCTCCTGCCCTCTAATTCAAACCTTCACACGGCACCAGGGTTTCCTTTGTAATGAGATAACTCTGAATATTAAGTTTGCATTACGCAGGGCTATTATTCACATGCCTGACATCACTACATATGGAACTGTAATCAATAAAACATGGTTCGAGAGGGATTGGATGGCTTGTGGGCATGGGGATCAGTCACTGAAGCCTCTCAGTTACTGCAAAACATTCATCCTGAGACAGTAGTGACCTACCGAGGAGCCCTGATGAAAACCTCAGGCAGCGAGGCCAAAGTTGGAGCAGCTGGGGACATGTGCTCTCTGAGATGGGGGGTTAATAAGCCTTCCTCTTCAGGCCTGGCACCCCAAGTCCACTTGAATGTTTGGATCGGACTCCACTCAGGCTGAGCCAGCCCAGCAGACCTCACAGACACGTCACACACGCTCAGGTCCTACCTCCATCGTTGTCCTTCCCGTCGCCGCACGCTGTCTCCATGGACGTATCGCAGCCCGCTCCTCTCCAGCCCAGCTGGCAGACGCAGTGCCAGCCGTTC
Organism: Lagopus leucura; assembly: GCF_019238085.1. NCBI lineage: Eukaryota > Metazoa > Chordata > Aves > Galliformes > Phasianidae > Lagopus > Lagopus leucura. The sequence goes on from NW_024962254.1 coordinate 1,686,992, forward strand.
ATGTCCAGAGTGCATCTGCCGTTCCCATTGCACAAGCCAGGGCATCCCTCTGCAAGGCAAACAGCCACACGTTCAGGCATACCACAGAGGGAGAGAAATGTAGCCCGGAAAAGGGCTGGTAACCTGCCACTTCCCTTTGCTTTCGGCTCAGTTCTTCACTCCCACTTGATGTCTTCTTATTGTCTCAGTTTACAGTTCCCCAGTGCACAGCCTCACTGATGGCACTGACTGAATAGTGAACTTGGGGAAACACTGTGATTTTCCTGCTCCGTTGTTTGCAAAATCCACCCTTCCACCTGAGCATCTCAAAGCTTTTACTTTATAAGACCAAGATTTAGGGATACCTAAGTTACATGTGGGGTTAAAGTTCCTAACACTCCGCATGATAAAACAGTTTTTAGCCTGAATAATACCACATTCAAAACCAGAATGAAAAGGAAGGCACTTCATACATTAGCAAATATTTGGAGAACACACAATTTCTGTATTATAGTCATTCTGAGAGGGGTTCATCTGACCCTGTTATAACTGCCCTACAACTCAGCAGCAGAGGAACCTTCCCTATAGTGGAAGCTCTTCATGTAGATTTGGTCCCTACACTGAAACATGCTCTGGAAATGGTTGTTTGTCTCTGCTGACTAAAGAGAGACTCCAGCAGAAGCAGACGTTCCTATAACAGGTGATTAAACTCGGGGGGAGGGGGGGTTAAGCCCTATGCTTCCTGCCTGCTCACTAGGGTTTGATTTTCGCATCTGACGGCCACCTGCTGAGATTTCCATCCTTTATTTTTTGGGGGGAAAATAGCAGAGTAATTTCCCCAGTAAGCAGCCACGTGTGGGAGGCTGTTTAGCCTACACAGTTCTGGGGGCTTTTCACCTGCAGAGCTCAAATATCTTTTGTGGGTAGCAGCCAGAAACGCTAGCTGCATTTTACAGATTAGGGAAATGAAGCACTGAAGTGACTGTCGAGGTCACCCAGCAGGACTGATTAAAGCAGGAACACAACTGAGGCCTCCTGAGCTCGTACATGTGAAATCCCTTCACGTAGTTCGAGTTCCTTCAAGCTCTCAGCTTTGTTTGTGGAACTACGGAAGTGATGCACATATCCTGTCCCAAAGGACACGGTGGTGAAGAGCACTGAAAGATGTGCGTTGTGGTAACACTCGATCAACCCCATCACTGCATTAATGGCAGGCTGTCTGAGGAAATGCTTGAGTGTCCCACGCTGGAGAAATACAGGTGCCTCTTCACTAACAAATTGTTTACATCTTTGCTAAATTAGCTTTTCTAACAGCTTACAGATTAACAAAGGCCAAGTGGAATAAGGAACAAAGTGGGTAGGGAAAAGTCCTTCAAACGGATCTTAAATTTTGCATTTGCAAACATATCTGAAGGATTTCTAACCTTTTGAAATGTGTACTGTATGCATGTGAGGTGGGGCACGCAAATTGTAGTGAGCATGCTTGTGCTTCATTACTAGTACATTAAATTAGTATTTATACACTACAGATGAGCTATTGATAAGCATGGCTACTGGAAGCTCTCTATTTTAATGCTGTGCCTTCAGTTACTTACAACAGTGCCAAATTTTTAAGCATTTAATGTGATTTTTCTCCATGCTAGAGCTAATTTATTAGTTTGTTTTCTTTACTCCCTTCCAGTACAAACTGCAAGCATTCAGCTGTTTTGGAAAATGAGAGGAAGAATCTCATTACTTGTTAAAAGGACTTGCTGAAGTTATGTAGGTAGGTAGGTAATCTTACTTTGGAGCAGATAAATTCCATTTGGATAGGCCCATCCTGACAGTTGGGATATGCCATTTTCCCCCTCTTTATAAATCAGATTAAATGTGTCTAGACAAAAAGCCTCTGGAGAAAGCTGACGAAATCACTTTCTGTGTGTTCTGCATCACTTCAGTAGTTGGCAGCTCAATTCTGCAATGACAATATTGCATCACCATTGAGCACACTTTGTGATTTACTGCTCTGCTGCAACAGCTAGACTCTTCATAACCTATCCCAAAAAATTATTTTCTATCTCTCGCTGCTGCAGAGACCAAGCAGGACACTCCTTGAAAAGGCTGGTAGTGCTGTCTTCGACAGGAGTGAAGTGAGTCTAAGAGAATTGGGCAATGAGAGCTTGAAGAGACCACTCTAAAAGTATGAGAGGAGAAAGGTTGGATAGCACCTGACTTTCAACCCAACAAGTCTTCAGAGGTGGAAGAAGATGGGTTTCAGAAATTCTTTCCTGGAGCTAAATACAATAGAATTGTGAGGTCATACAGGAGTAGATCCAAGTGCTGGAAATAGTTTAAGTTAGGGCTACAATGAAAATTCAGATTAAATTCATTTTAACTTCTTTAAGTATATTTTCCATTGCTTAATTTTTGGAAGGAAAATATCAAAAGAAAGAATCATAGAATTATCGAATCATTAAGGTTGGAAAAGATCTCAAAGTTTATCTAGTCCAACTGTCCACCTATCACCAATGCTGCCCACTAAGCTATGTTTCTTAGTACCAAAATCTAACCTTAGTAGACAAAAAAATACTGTGCTGATTGCTTCTTGTGAGACTGAAAAAAAACCCCAAATATATTGTCTTCAGATATCTCTCCTGTGACAAGTGTCCAGCAGGTATTGGTAAAAAAATACACAGTTACATAAATGAGGAGTTAACACTGGACTACTGAATGTCCTCCACTTTCTTACTTTCCACATAGGGTAAAGAGAGCGTTAGAAAAGGTCTGATATAATTATTATAGAGACACCTCCTGCCTCTGAGGAAATGAGAGAGTTTGATTTGTACACTCTAGAATAGCAAAGGCTGAAAAGATTATGATTGTTTTCCACAAATTCATGAAACAGATAAACAGTGAGAAGGAAAACAGCTATTTAAGCTAAAGAGAATAATGCTGGCATAAGAACAAATAGGCCTAAACCATGCATGAATAATTCCTGTCTGGAAATTAGAAAGGGGAAAACAAAACAACCATATTTGTCAGGATGAAAGGAATAAAGTTTTGGAATAGCCTCCCAGAGGGATGATTAAGGCAAAGAAGCCTCACTGATATATATAGGGAGCTTGGTACATATATATAAAGTTCTGTAAGACAGGGTTGCCCTCGTCCATGTGTGAGATGGGTTTTGGGCTATTTGAATGGAGTTTCATGATTTCCTGCTGAACTTCTTCAAGTGGACTCTGAGACATTACATCAATCATTGCAGAAGGCAAACAGAGGGAAAACACCATTCAGGAGAGGAAAGAAAGAAGAGAGTATCTCATAAGATAATGTCTTCACAAACTGTCCACTCATCCTCCTTGACTGTTAAGGGAATCTGGAGTCACTAGTTGAGATACAAGCTGCAGGTACCTACTGTGGGATGACTCCTTCAGTAAGGCCATTACACACGGCATTGCCATCTTCCCAGGCTAGAGAGCAGTTTGCCTCCTCTCGTCAGTAAGAGAGACAACTCCAGTTCCTATCAGGAAAAATCTCTTCCAAGGAGTCAGAGATAGCAATTTCCCAATGAACTGACCTCCTCGTCACAGCTCCATGAATATGAACGTTACAGCAAAGTATCAGTGCTGTGAAGACTAAGTTGTATCTGTTCCTATGTGGTAATATGGTAGGAGAATAGTTAGTTTTCATAAATAATGATGAAGGAAATCATTAATAGAAAACAACACAATTTAACGGTGCTGTCAGAGGACTCCTAGGGTCAGCAAGTTAGAAATTAATATCAATATGCAGGTCAACATATCTAGCAGAATGGACTTAGAAAGTATTACTATTTCTGAACAGTTCTGCTGCGCACAAACTTGACCATCACTACCACTACTGAGGTAGAACATATAATATTCCACATTCCTCAGTGCTCTTCAAAGCACTTGTAGAAAAGGTTACACAAATTAAGCTTACCCATTTCATCTGTGCTGGGTAATAAGGGAAAAAGACCACTGTATCTCCAAAGTGCTTCTGAACATCAACACAGAAAGCTCAACCTTCCCAGATTTATAGCACCATGGAGGGGAGTTGGATGAGATGAACTTTTAGGGTCCCTTCCAACTCAAATGATTCTATGACTGTGATAATCTTGAAGCTCTGATTTCTCATAGCTAGAGTCACTAATGATCCTGTACTCCTGTTGGTGTCTCTTAACTGTATTTGGGTGACTAAGATAATTAAATACATGAATAGGGCTTTCTGAGGGGGAAAAAGCCTTTTATGTGACTTGCTAACTGAAGCACATGAAAGTACTGCTGATACTGTGAGACACAAAGACGTCAGGTCTGCCATGCAAGAGAAAATACAGAGCAGGGAAGCATTACAGAAAGTGGACAAATTTTGAACTAGCCAAGAAAAACGTGTCAAAGGAGACAGTCACCACAGTAAGAAGTGATGGTGCCAATTCTAAGATTAAGATTGGTGGTAAAAACAGTTAAAGCTTTCTCTAATTAGTACAATTTAAAAACAATGCCTAATGGCAATTTTTTTTCATGTTAAGGCTCATTGCCACTTGAAATGGGACTTAAAAGATATAAGACTTTCCTACTTCTGATCTTAAAGTGTTGATAGACAACAATTTTATTTCTTTTGTCAGTCCTCTCTCACCAGTAATAAAGGCTTCTTAATGGACGTTCTAGCAAGTCTCAACAGAGTAGTGGCTCTGAAATGAGTGGGATATGGCTGAATGGAACATGTGAAGATGCAAACACCTGCTCCTTTGAGAGAACAAACCTCAGTTTGGTATCTGCAGAATTTGGACTAGGAGTTTATGGTTGGAATAGATGATCTTAGAGGTCTCCTCCAACCTTAACGATTTTATGATTCCAAATTCTGTGGAACTGAAGGGGATGAGTGAAACATCAAGGGATCTCTACAGATTATGAAAACCTATTAAAGTGTTCTAAAAACACATAACTCCTGAGCTGGTGGGTATCAAGAAACCTTTCATCAGGTGGCTCCTGAAAGATGAAGAATAAGAAGTGACTTGCCAGAGCTCCCATTGTTTCCAACTGCAGAACTGGAGGAACTTTAGTTGTCACTGCTTCTCAGAACGAAGAAGTGACTTTGCACTCATCCCTGAATGCCGACGAAGGCAGCTGTTCAAAATCTTTATCTTTCAGAGTAGCTGTTATTCACCTCAGTACTGCGTAAATGCGGTTATTTCTTAAGTGTGACAATGGATCAACAGCAATAGAAATTAAAAACACGGATGTTTTGGCAGCTCCAACAGTATTCTGGATGGAGGAGCTCTCTCTAAAACCATACATCTTTAATATCAGGTACCTATTTTCATTTTAAGCATTACTGGTGTTAATTGAGCCTTAGACTGGAACGCTCAATTCCAGTCCTGGTTGTAGCTTCTTGGCTTAATCCCACTGATGTCTGCTCTTGAAACTTGCCCTCCAACCTAGAAACAATTCTGTATCTTGTTTGATTTACTGGTTTATTGTAAAGCTGTAGGAAAGACCCAGCAGTAAATCAGGCTCACTCTTGACAACACGGGATTACTGGGAAGGGATTTCAACCCAAAAGATGTTAATAATTAAGAAAGCCAAAAGAGCATGAGTAATTTAGTTTTGAAAAATGCACGCCGTGAAGTCAGCCAACTAAAAAGCATGTACTTTTAATGTTTCAGCTGTTGCTAATCTTTCCAAAAGAGGCCATGTACTGTAGATACGATCGTTGTTCTTAGCATGTTGCCTAAGCTGTTACCCAGTACTCACTAAATACAACGCATCTTTATTCTTGGGTGTAAAGGTGAGTTAAAAGGTTATCCAGAGGAGAAGTGACAGCTACACAAGACTTACTGAACCAAATGAGCACTGGAGATCCCTGGGCACAAGCTCTACAGACCAGTTTCTCATCTGTTCTATCCTCCTTGTGCTTACCTTTTGACCCAGCTCTCTCCAATGCAAGTTGAGACAAAAAGGAGGACTCCTGGGGTTTTGAAATGCAAAACACTGAGATGTGGAACATCAGCAGGAGGTTCTGCTCACACTGCCTAGTGTCGACCTGTACCTTCCTTTATGAATGTCACCATTCCTCTGTAGGAGTACAGACAGTGGCCCTCTTTCCTTGATCTAAGAAGGGGAATATCATTTTTCTCCTGGCTTAAGACAAATCAAACACGCTTCACTGATGCAAAACAATAAAGAAGAAATGATGACTAAATGATCTACTGATCTATAAACAGTGGTTCAAGGAAAACTGCTGTTTGCTGTGCATTAGACTGAAGATAAAAATCTCATTAATTAAAACTTGGACAAAATCCCCTATCATTAATATTTGTCTGCTCAAAGTTTTTCCCTGGTAACAATTGTACCTGAAACTTCTTTTAAGCCACAATGAGAACATGAAACGTTAGATTGTAAATTCATCCAGAGAAGTGAACTCAGTAGGACAGCCATGTTGCTTGTCTCACAACAAGAGCTTTACATGGCAGATTTTATTTTAAATGTTCACCAGACGAATATTTTGGCATATCTGTCCTTCTTCATCAGCTTCTCACAGCTGCTATTCCTGATTGCTCACAACCTGAAAAGGAGAGTAACTCTATGGGAGAAACTGATTTGTTCAACCTGATTTTTTGGTTTGTTTAACCAGCAAACATATGATGCTGCGTGGTGTCAGCGCTGTGTTGTTGTTAGTGTCAAATCAGCCATGTAGAAGGATATCGGTGTCCAACCCAATCATATTTACTGTCAGATTGTTGCACTCACTAGATGTGTACTACTTCAGTATTTTTCGAAAGCTGAGAGGAACTACTTTTATTTAAAAATCCTGCATCTGGTTGCTCTGATTAATAGACAAGTGAGATTTTTCTAAGATCTCAGTGCCTCTGCTCCATAGCAGTTCAGTGCTATATCTTTGCTGCTGAGAAAAGACCAGGGTCCTAAACTTGCTTTACTTTTCAAAAACAGGAAGATGGGGTAGGATTTCTTTATAGGGCACATTGATGGAACATCACTTATTTGAACAGAATTTGTTAATTTGTGTATCTAGAGGCTTTGAGGCCACAACATTTTGTATTTATATATATATATATATATATATAATTATTCTAAGTTCCCGTGTAAGACTTGGCAATCATGGCTCAAAAATATGAAGACTCCACACAGAAAGCACACTCACCTGCTTGTTACAAAATGGATCATAGACAATTGATTACAACACATCACTGTACAGGGCTCCTGATGTATTTGTTTCCTCCTGACTTGCCTTACCTGGGTAGTAGGGGTGAGGATGAGAGATGATTCGGAGGGGAGGGCAGGGACAAGGGGAAGGGCAGGAACACTGATACGATGTTAACACAGGATCACAGCACTTACAAAGGTACTTCCTACCTAAATGACTGGAAAGTTCATCCTTCCAGACATTAGGGAGCACTTTGGTGACGATGAGGAAGAGATGCAACCTCAACACAGCATGTTCACGGTGCATTTAAAAAAAAGAAAACCACAAAGACAATAGGAAAAATAGGAAGGAAGAGCATACCTTTCACTACCTTATCCAGATAGTGAGCTTGGGAGATAAAAGACAGGACATTTAAGGTAGGATTGAATAAGTGCATTGCGGCTTACTACGAGACTGTGCAGGTGCTAGAAAGGCAAAGGAGAGTTCGCTGTGATATGGAAAGAAAAACCTTGATAATGAGGAGAGAAAAGAGGGAGAAGGGTGCAGCACAGCCCTCCTCAGTCAAGGAGCTCAAGAAGGCTATGTTTAGGCATCCAGTCATCTTTGCTCATTAAGACCAGGAAGAGAAACAGGAAAGTTAAATATATATATATATTTATGTGTTTTGATATATATATATATGTATATATATATGTATAAATATATATATGTGTGTGTGGCAGAATATTTTAATGTTCTGCTCATTTGCAACAGTCTACCCCTGTTTTATTGCTTTTAATCACTTGAAAGCACTCTACCTCACCTGATTGCCTTATACATTTCTGCATAAAGACACACAGTTCTCCTGTGGCTTACCAGAGGCTTTTCCCTGGATCTTCTTAATGGGAACATACTGCGTTTACACAGCATCCTCTACCCCAAGATCAAATTATTTTACAAACATTAAATTAACCTTGTGGCAGCTTTACCAGGTAGGTAGGTCTTAATATACTCATTCCAAGGAGGGATGCAGCAAAGAAAAGAAAGTTTGAGATGCAGTGGGAGCAGTCATGTGCCCAATTCCCATGGAACATTAATTTAGAAAACAAATTTCTGATTGCTCTTCTGGGGTCAAATAGAAAGCTGGTGGCAAGGCCAAAAGTAGGAGACAGGAGTCCTGGCTGGGTGAGCCCTATGCATACCAGCAGGTGGCACTCACTCTCCTAACGCCAGCTGGTCCTTGATAATAAATGAGAGGCTCTAAGTCTTGTTCTTCTCTCTTTCATTATCAGTTGAAATGTTATTTCCCTTCTTCAAGTAAAGCTTGCCTGCTCTCTGCTCACTCTTTCTCAGTTGTGTCCTGGTACCTTTAGGAAAAGTTTTGTTTTCTGTTCACTCATGTAGATTGCTCAACTGGGAAGACTTGCAAGAATTTTTTTCCATGTGGGAACCTTAATGGTCAAAGCAAAGTAAGTAAGTGGAGACGCCACAGAACTATTCAAGGCCAGGATGAATGGGATCCTGGGCAGCCTGATCTACTGGGTGGCAATCCTGCCCAAGGCAGAGATGTTAGAGCTAGATGGTCTTTAAGGTCCCTTCCAACCTAAGCCAATCTGTGATTCTATGATCCTACGGTGGGGCAGTTATGAGGATTGGAAATGACATTCCCAAAGCATACTAGTACAGCAGTTGCCATGTGGGAAGTGCAGAATCACCATCCACTTGGGAACTTCTCTTTGGGATGCTAAAATCAAACAGCTAATACTGAGCAGATAAAGAAAAGGGAGGCAGCTGCCAATGCCAACCATGTCATTAATGTGTCAGTGTTATCCTGCAAAAGGACAATAATAAAGTCTTTCTTAAGCAAATCTTCCACATGTGGACATGCAGCTGTAGCATGACTCTTTCTTCTCTAAACCTTCTCTAAAATTCATGTGCTATTCTTGCACTAAAACATCTTATATCTGCAGAAACTCCTTTAGAAAACCCATGGGCATGTGGGACAGGATGAAGAGCTGTGCTGCTTTTCCAAAGTAGCTCCACACAGCTCCACATCATCACTAGAAGCCACTGTCCCTTCAGATTCATTACTGGGGAAGCTCATGCTATTATTTTTCCATATGAGTCCTCTCATTTCTCCACTTTGAGCTGTCTGAGTTAGTTTTGTCTGTAATACATTAAGAAGGAGTTAAACTCTCGTGTCATCAGTGATAGGACCAGGGGGAATGGTTTCAAGCTATGGCAGGGGAGATTCAGGCTGGACATGAGGAAGTATTACTTTTCAGAAAGGGTGGTCAGGCACTGGAATGGATGCCCAGGGAGGTGGTGGAGTCACCGAGCCTGGGGGTGTTCAAGGAAAGACTGGATGTTGTGTTGAGGGACATGGTTTAGTGGGAGCTATTGGGAATAGGTGAACGGTTGGACTGGATGATCTTTTAGGTCTTTTCCAACCTTGGTGATTCTATGATTCTATGATTCTATGATTCTATAAACCTAGACTGAGAAAATTTGAAGGTTTTCACCTTTCAGAAGGTTTTTTTTTTATAGGTCCCATCCAACTCAAATAATCCTGTGATTCTACGATTGTTTGATTCTACCTCTAGCTTATGCAAAATCATGTTGGAACAAATCTGCAAGGTCTTGTTTTCCACTAACATGGCTTTCCATTGCTCAGAGGTACCCTTCCCATAAAGAAAATGTGGGTGCCAGAGGTCCAGCCCGGCTCAGACTCTTCTCTGGATATGGAGTGTGCTGCAGAGAGCTGAGCTTCTGCTATTGGGCTGAGGCCACCCCACACAGGTGGGCTTATTTTATGCTGGGCTGCACATAGACCAAACTACTTTAAAAGGCATGAGTGACTTGTTAGAAAACTGGGAAAAGAGAGCAGAATCCACCTGCAGTGTGCTTTGTCTGGATTCCAGCTGCTTGAGCAGAACCAGAGGGCAATGATTACAAGCCCAGCTATTCAGAACATGTGTGACTGTTTATGCAAGAAGACTGATGAAAGGCAAATTGGAAAAGGCAGATTTCTCAAAAATCAGAGTTTTGCTAAGTCAACCAAAAAGCAGCTTAATGGCACCATAAGCAGAAGCCCTTGCGGGACAGACTATCTGTCTGTCTAGGCATTGTTACTGCATACATCAGGTGTACGTGCCAGGAACAGATTTCCAAAAGGAGTTGAGCAAGCATTTTTTGCAAAGATCAATGGGAATTAGGCACTGAGGTGCTTTGAAAACCTGCTGGGTGGACCTGCGTGTATTTGGAGGGCTCACTGCTGGCCCCTTAGGGCTCTGGTGAGACCCCACAGCGTTCAGATGCAGCAATGGAACTCCAAGCAATGCCTCAGGCCTTGTGTCCCTGCCCTGAATATCTCAGCTCTGCTTTAAGTATGTACACAAGGAACCCTTTTCTGCCCTCATTTCCAAGTAGTCCTATAATAGGAATCAAAGAATCAAGGCTTGTTTACTGGTAAAATATCATGCAGAGAGATTCAGTACAAGACCTCCACCGAGTGTAGGCTCACTAAACCTGACATTGTGCCTCTGCAGCAGCACTGGAGCACTCTCCAGGCTGTATCGTCAGCTGTATGCAATCTGAGGCCCTGGACAACCTCTGGAGTTGTTTATTCTACTTGGGGAATTTTCTGTGCTGCCTCTTGTGAAACAATAGCCTGCCACAGAGCTGGCTTTTGATTTGCTCTTTCAGGGCCTCCTGTGAGAGGGTTGATTTCACCTTTAAACTGAAAGTTCCTAGAACCCACCATGCTCCCTGGATGCTGCTGGCATGTTTTGGGCTGGACTAGAAGAAAGTCAAATTCTTTCAATGAAGGAAATTTGGAATATGAGAGCCCAACACAGGTGTCTTGTATGGGTATTGTAATGATGTTTTCTCCTTTAAAATATTAGAGTAAACCAATTGAACCATTCTGCTGGGCTTCAGGCTTCCTGCAGTTCTATAATCAACTTTCTGTTCTACTCTTATGCCTGGATGTGCTAAGTTTGCTGCGTTAAAATGATGAATGCACACTTCTGCATCAATTTCCTGGTTGGGAATTAACTGGGGTTTGTCTAATGAAATCTCTGAATGTGAGCAATCAAGCTAGTATATTTGGTAACATGACTCTTTGTATGAGCAAACAGAATTAATCCACTGGGATCACAGTTCCCTTGTACATCATAAGAGCTTCCTATGACCTACAAAACAAAAGGATTTCTTACTCTTAAACATGCTCAACAGGAAATGGAAGAAGTCTACTTTATAGGTATCATCCATTTCTACCATGTCACCTGCACACATGGCAGTACTGTAAAAGCATCACTTCAGCAATGGGGTTTTATGCTTGTCAGTGCTAGAGCAAAGTGGGCCATGACACAGACATAGAAGGAATTACTATCAACAGAACAAGTTGTCATGCAGGGAAATTACACAAGGACAAGGGAATGCTTTCCACATACTTCATGTACGTAATTCCAAGGCAATGTCCTTTCATCTGTGCCAATATCGCTTATTACTCCTTCTAAAGCTATTCAATTTTCTTGGGTATTTAGGGCTTTGCCAAATCTCCCTTATATTCCACACATTTATCAATGAAATATTCTGTAGGAAATACAGTTTACATCGTCAGAGGTATGGAACTGTACAGATTTGTTGCTAAATTACCATGCAAGAAGATGAGGAGGGAGAAGTGAAAAGAAATGGAAATGCTCCAGTGCTCTGAGCATTAAAGGATGATTGGGAACCCAATACAGCACTGCAATAGGAAGCAGCACCAAACACAACATGGTGTGCACCATTAAAATCTCAGTGCTGACTGCATTGCGGTGCTGGCCTTTCCCAGGATAACAAGGACTCTTCATGTTTAGAGCGAGGAATAGCACAAATAATGGGGTAAATTTAATTACCAGGAAAGATAAAAGCTTGTTGTTTGAAATCAGCCCGGGCGGAGAAATATCATACACTGAACTAGTGGCATTTTGGTTTTGCAGGAGAACTAATAAAATGGCACTGAGGGAATGAATCAGGCTTTGTGTGCATAAATGCCTTTCACATAAAATTGTCCCCTGGATTCGGTGCCTTTTTGCTGAACATTTTTTTTTCTCTTTTAAAACTCTTTCATGAATCTGTGTAGCTTTCCAAATCAAAGTGCTTGAACACAAGGCTATAAAATAATATTACAAAAACACAGGATTCCAATTAACACAGGCCTGCTCCCTTTTCATTCTAAAGTCATTTAAGTGAGGTTTTTTTTTTTTTATGCCTTCCTCATGAAAAGAAATGAAAGCTGTTAAGGACATAGACAAGAAAGCAGAAAGAATGTAATGTCTAATGAGACAGAGGAAGTTTTTAGAGCTAGATATTTTTCATTAAGGGATTCATGTGGAGACCATAATGTGGTAGGGTGACATTAGCATAAATAAATGATAAGTGGAATCGAGCCACAGATATGGTTTGAACCATTATCCTAATGCTGGAATTAAAATATTGTGATCGGGCTCCATTTCCCGCCTGCCTTTATGTGTGCAAGCTTACCTGGTGTTCAAGCAACACGAGTGGATGACTACATGCAACTGAGTTGATCATCTACGAGGATGACTATGTTAACTTTTGCCCAGGTATTGCTTGTGGTTAATTCTGTTGCAGTGTGATTTATAGGTATCGCTGCATGAGGAAAGCCATGCTGATTGAAACAAAGTGCCTGGAGAAGAATTCTCACTCTGAAATAACTCTCCTAAAGTTGACTGAGATTCTTCAGGTTCACACTGGAATTATTGACAGTGGAACTGGATCAACTCAATTAGTTTTCCATTAATGCAAAACAAACAGTGTCTGGGGAGTTGTAATGCTCCTGATTTTATAGCGTGACTATGGCATGGAGACTAAAGTGTGTGACAGTCAGAAGAAAATGGAAAAGTGCATCAAGGAGTTAAGTGAGATGAAGGAGGAAGGCAAGCAGAAGCCCATTCATTAAGGATGCTGCAAACTGCTTAACATAGGAACTGTATTTCTTGCATGATTTCAGTATATTGATGGTACCTTACTACTAATAAAAATAGACATGCCACTGGGAGCTCAAGGTAAGTGCCAGGTGCATAAGGAATACAGAACCGAACAGAGAGGACAACAAATGGTTAGAAAGGTAGCAGAGCAGACAGGAGGCATGCAAGGCAGTGTTCAATACCAGGCAGAACCTGCCCGATTGCAGCTTCCAAGCAAAGTGGCAGTGCAAATAATGGAGCAAATTAAGGGAAGGAAAGCTTCAAACAAGAAGCATGTTTCTAAGCTACCGACATACTAGGGAGAAGTTTTGAAGGCCACAGAAAGACCTTTTGAGAGAGGCAAAGCAGGATGGTCCGAAAGCACCTAGCTGCCACTTGACAGCTTGTCTCCAGATCAAACACCATGTAGGTGTACTTTGAGTCTGATAATAAAGAACACATTTCACCACGTCATCAACAAATGAAAGGACATTTTGCTCCCACGTGAAGATGTATGATGTCAGAACTTGAAATCCAAGAACAAAGGTGCTCATGCTACACTAAGTCACACATATTCAATTAAGCATGCGTCTTTCCTCCTCCCTGATCATCGATTACTCTTTGAAAAGCAGTCGGTTTTTCTTTCTCCCTACCAATAGTGCAGTGCTCTCCGTTCCAGCCCGGGCTGCATTCACACTTGCCATCCCGGCACGTCCCGTGCTCATTGCAGCGTGGGTGACACGCTCTCTGATCACAGGCTGTGCCCATCCAGCCCTCCTCGCAGCGGCAGGTGCCTCCGACGCAAACTCCGTGTCCTCCGCAGTCTGCTGCACAAATCTCTGTGGGAGAGGAGAGAAGAGAGAGGAGGGGATAAGGGTGGAGAGAAGGGAGAGGGGGGGGAAAAATCCAGAATGTTATTGTGAAGAAAAGCAGCCACACTTCACTACCTCGCCTTACGGGGCAATGAAAGGAATTCCTGGAGCCCGTAACACTAATCCTTCCAGACAATAAGAATCTAATAAGTATATTTCAAAAAAAAGGGCCGGATGTGGATTGCAGAGGTCTGCTGTGATTGATCCCCCTATTTGCTTTCTTATCCTCTTGCACTCCTCAAGCTTTTGTGATCGCCAAATCCGAGGGGGAAGGCTCTTCCAATAAGCAGAACAAAAGTCACATTTAATTAAAATTTGGTTAAGTGTGGAAACAATGTGCTGATAAACCACCGATGCTGAAGTTAAGTGCTGGCAGAGCCTATTTATGGCTTGTTAACCCACTGTTCTGGGGATGGGATTCATTAAATCCTTCCTCTGTTTAATATTAATACAGAATATTTCTATTTATGCTGAGTATGCTCATCTCCTACGTCTCTGTTCTCCTGCCACCCCATTAAAAATCTCTTCTCAGGGATCTGGAGGTACCTCCATGTTCTGGGGTTTGTAGGATGGTGCTTGTTCCCAAGTCTTATTGGAGTTAATGGAAGAGGGGAGTCAGGAGTAGGTATTTCAGTAATCACTTCCTAAAAAGAGAAGAGCTAAAGGACGTTGACTTTTCAGAGACGCTGGCCTTTCCACCCTCTGTGAGCCCCAGTGAACACCACGACACAGATAGGCATATAGTATTTAGACCCAGAACCAAGCATTTGGCTAAAACCTCACAAGGCCTTGGCATGGATTTGGGGGAGTGCACTGTGCTTCATCTGCACTGTACGTGTCTGGAAAAACTGAGGTCTGGTGGAGAACAGATACCCATGGCTTAGGTGTTAAAATATCTGTTGCTGCCACTACATAGCACTGATTTCACTGAAAAAAATTACAACCAAATACCAACATGGTGTTATACCACTGATGAAATGAAATGATGTTATTTCTTCTTCTCATCACCTGGCTGCTCACTTTCAATCTCATATGCAGACTGCACTCTCCTGTTTTCAATCCCAGTGGCAATTCAGAGTGCATTTCAGTGATCTGCCTCCTCTCTGACTTCTGCACCTAAACTGAGGTAAACTCTCCCAAACGTTTTGTATTCAAAGCCATAGCTTGTCTGAGCCACTTATAGACTGTATAGTGCAGGGACACAGTTCCCTTTGGGGAGAATGGAGAGAAGATGTGAACAGACAAAATTTTGAGCAGAGCTGGGCCTATGAAGGGGTGGTAGGGTACCCTGCAGAGCACATTTTCTCTCTTTTTCTCCCACTCCTGTTTCCCCAGAGTGAATATCTCAGACACTGTCTGTGCCAGCCCATCCCCAGTGCCTCTCTTTGTGCCTTAGAGCATACTAAGCAAAGAACTCAGGCCTCGAGGCTTGTGGTGGTGGGGAGACTGGTATTATACAAGACATTTACTTCAGGTCACTGGCTGCACATAAAATATTCAAAACTACTCAGCCTGCATTAACATCACACCTGACTGAAATTCAGCCTTCCATAGGTTTGCATTAGTGTTTTGCTAATGAATACCACCAGTAGGAGGAAGCTTGGGCTGTTCAAGGAGTTTGGCACACTCGTGATGTGGGGTTGGAGCATACCCTTCCCTGAAAGCTTTGTACCAGCCCATAGGAGAGGGCTGCAAAAAATCTTCAGCCCCTCATGCTGAGACAGACTGTGAGAGCAATGACAACAGTGTTTTGCATGTCTACTAAAGTCTGATTTTCCAAATGCAACACAAACACAATATGTATTTCCCGCTTACTTCAGCTCAGGGTAGTGGAACCTTTTCCAGCCACAGTATCACAGAGCCTTTTGAGTTGGAAGGAACCTTTAAAGGTCATTTAGTCCAACTCTTTTTACTGCAGTAGCTCAGATGCCTCCAAATGCTCTTGGACACTAGTTACTAAATATGTAAGTCTGCAATGAAAGAACTGGAGTTCAAACGTGCTTAGGACACTGAGAACATTTCTTTGCCATGAGCGTTAAACATGCGAAGTATCTGGGCTCCTTACGTGCTTAAATCATGGATGTGAGGCAGTATTTTGAAAATACTACTTGCTGACTAAATGTAAGAGAATCTAACATAAACCTCATTGGAAGTCAGTCAAAGTTACACTGTGAAATGCTTAAGTCATGTGTGCAGAAGGACTCCAGCGTTGCTTTCAGAAGTTTTTACTTTGCATTTGGCATTGAGACACTGATTTGCACAGCTCCTAGATGCAAGGGAGGTAATATCATACTACCATGCCCATTACAAACAGAAGGGATGGTGCAATTATTGGCTTGTTCAAGGGCTGCAGCCCAGATGTGTGCTTTCTGCCCTTCTCCCTGATTGCCAGACAGCATTGCAATGGAGAGTGGGCTGATCAGGGTGGTATGTGAACACATAGGATGTGTCAGTTACTGCAGTACTAAAGCTGCACTGGAAAGAAAGAAGTTGGTTTTCTTTGGCTGACCTGATGAACAAAGTCAGGGGGAGGATAAAGGAAACAGCAGATATAAAATTGAAAGCTAGATTTATGATGCTAAAATTCCAACAAGCTGAGAAGAAACGCCTAAGAAAATACTGCTTGAGACTGCTGGTACTTCAACCCAAATGAGAAAAGTATTGCTGTGGTCTCTACTGCTTCTCATCAGTCTCACTAGGGGACTTCTCTAGTGTTGGATTGGAGCAGCTCCTCAGCTTACTAGTTTGCATTCTTTATTCATGTGTGCTGAAATTCATACCTCAAATTCATAGAATCACAGAACGTTTAAGGCTGGAGGCACCTCAGGCTTCCAGCCCAGACACTCGGAGCAGGGTGCCCAGCATCACAACCAGGGCTTCTGGAGCTCCCCCAGGAGCAGCCCCCAGCCCCTCTCTGCTCACTGCGCACAGCAGTGCAGCCAGGTGTCCTGAGGGACCTCCTGGGCTCCAGCAGTGGGCAGGAACATTGGCAACTCGAAGGGCTTCTCCCCTTTTGACTCCAAAAGTCCATAATAACATTTTAAAGACTTTACTGCTGTCTATTCAAGATTTTCTCTTCTGTGCGAGGATATTAATCAGTTTGAATAGTAGTGGATATTTTTTTATGTTTTGTTATTTCCAATTTCACAGACAAACAAGACATAAAGAAGCATAGTGTGATGGGTCTGCATGTACATGTGAACTCTGTGACCAGCACAAGACCTCCAGGATAACCCAATGTCTTGTGTCCTGTCTTTCAGGGAAATGACAGCTCATGGAAGATAAGATCTTATCTACAGGCTGGGGGAAAAAAAAAAGAAAAAAAAAAGAAAGAAAAAAAAAAGAAAAAGCGGGGACAAAAGGAAGCTATTTTGAGTGATATTCAGAAGCCTTCTTGGAGTTATTTAAAGGTGTGAAACTAGGATAATGGAGTGACATTCAAAAATGGTGAAGAGATTAAATAAAAAAAAGCTCTTTCTGAAAGGCAGAATCTCTGTGGAGACAATCCTATGAAAAGGGATGGAAAACTCACGGGGATGTTTACATCCGGACTGAACCATTTCTCAGACAGTGTGCTGTCAGGGAACAGGCCGAGGCCATGTGTTTATGGCCTGCAACAAGATCTGAGCCCAATCCAGAACTGCAATGCTGGGGATGTTTGGGGGTTCATCTCCTACTTGCAGGGACCCCAATTGAGAGTGCAAGCTCCAGGTTGTGAACACACAGCACGGGACACATAAGTGTGCATCCCCAGGCCCCAAAAACTGTAATAGAGAACCTCAGCTGTGAAAAACACTTGTGAAGAAAACTGCTTATGACAGTCTCCCTAACATGCAGTTTAATTATTTCTGACAGGGAACCAGGAGCCAGGAACTCTCAAAACTAAATCTTCCATTTAGCTGCCAGTTTTAAGATAGATGGGAACCATTCAATATGAACAGCCCTACTATGCAAATTGTGCTGTATGCATCAGCCCTTATAACACGGAGCTCCTAAATGCTCACAGATATCTCATATGTGATTAAACTGCCTGAGAAGCTTTTACTTTATTTGGTGGCACTCAAAGAAATGAACAAAATGGATTTCAGATGAAGTTTGCACTCAAATCCAGGTCTTTTTGGGTAGCTGAAGGCTGATTTGCAGCCTTCGAAGGCTGATTTGCAAAAGAGAACGGGTGAATCGTTCCTCTGTCTATCAGTCCTAGAGATAGAATTTGCCACCTCCGTTCTTAATACAAGATGTATTTTTTTTTGGTACATTTCCCAACTCCATTGTTAAAATTAGAGGATATGATTAGCTAACATCTGATCTATGTGAGCAAATGAGAAGAAAAGCTGTTAATTCTCCCATACTAGTGTTCACAGACTTGCTGGCTGCATTACATTGCTCTGCCTATTTAAGCTTAGTGAGGATGCAGTGCTTGTGCATAAAAGCACTGACTGTTAAATATTTTCACACCAGCTGTTCCCAAAAGGTGACTAAGTATTTCCTTTCATCTCTAATCTCTTTTACAGTTTGTATGAATAGATTAGCCATGCTTTATACCTTCCTAGTGGGGCATTGTGTTTTACTTCTTATCGCCATCCAGCCCATGGAGACTTGGAGTCTCTTGGAGGAAGGGGATCTTCTGAGCAAATTGGGAGTCTAGCAAACTCTGCCCAATTCTAAATGTGGATGTGAATCTCACTGTTTTTACAAGGCACAATCAGCCCGTGCACCTCTGAAGGAATTACCTAGACTTTGAGTTTGGAGTGATTCATCCACGCAGATTCTTGGAAGAAGATAATGCCGTTCAGGGATTATAGAATCACAGAACCATTAAGGTTGGAAAAGATCACAAGATCATCTAGTTCAACCATCAACCCATCCCCCCGTGCCCAGTAACCATTTGCCTCAGTGGCATGTCTGCTCTTTTCCTGAACCCTTCAGGGATGGTCACTCCACCACTTTCCTGAGCAGCCTGTGCCTCTGCATTTCCACTCTTTCTGAGAAGACATTTCTCCTATTATCCAACCTGAACCTCCCCTGTCACAACTTGAGGACATTCCCTCTCATCCTATCACTAGTTAAGTGGGAGAAGAAGCTGACCCCCACCTTACCACACCTCCTTTCAGGAAACTGTAGACAGAATAAGGTCTCCTCTGAGGCTCCACTTCTCCAGACTGAACCATCCAAGTTCCCTCAGTCCTTCCCATTAGATTTGTGCTCCAGACCCCTCACAGCTCTGTTGCCCTTCTCTGGTCACACTCCAGGGTCTCAATGTCTCTTTTGTAGTGAGAGGCCCAAAGCTGAACACAGCATTCAAAGTACCAGTACACAACCAGTGCCAAGTGCAGAGGGTTGGTCACCTCCTGCTCCTTCTGGCTCCACTATTGCAGATGCAAGGCAGGGTGCTGCTGGCCATCGTGCCCACGTGGGCACACTGCTGGCTCATGTTCAGCTGGCTGTCAGCTAACAACCCCAGATGAAACAAGAGCTTTGATCTCTCCTTTTTCTAACAGGATTATGGTTATTTTTCATGCAAATAATAAATAAGATTTTATTTGTCTTCTGTTTCAAGACCTACTCTATTTCACCACTGCTCGTCCCAGCTGGGAACCTGCCTAGGAGAACAGACTACTGCCTGCTGGTTACCTTTTGCACGAATGTGTTGGGTTGTTGTTTTTCTTTGCCTTATCCCCTCAATATTTGAGGAGAGACATCTTCCCTCTGGTCTGTAAAGCTGCCTCAGTATTGCTCAGGGCTTTCTTAAAATCTGAAACCACCTTGGAAACCCATCAAAATCTTGACAGTGGCCACTGATACACCTTAACTGCTGCGTATTGCAGGGACCAAAATTGTGTTCTGCTTTTGCTCTGCCTCTGTCAGCATGTCTCTGGCTGTTGTTGTTTGCTTAATGCTTATGGATCTCAGCTATCTGAGGCCAGGATTATGCTTTGTGTTCTGCGTTTGCACTGTGCCAGGTGTAATGAGGTCACAGTCCATTAACAACAGTTCAGAAATAAGAATACTAAAGCAATTATTCATACAAATAAAAACCTTCTACCTGATTTTTTTCTCTCTCTCTTTTTTTTTTTTTTTTTTTGCATATCCTGCTAAAAACCCGACCCCCTTAAGAATAAAACATCGGCTGTGCTGCCTTTGATATTTCAGAAGAAAAATGGGAAAAGAAATCTGTCAAACACTAGCCACCAATGTAATGCTTTGTTCATTGCCCTTTTTAATTGATACAACAGACGCGGTAGCTTCCAACACAGGATGCGGAGTAATCCAGACTTTCATATTATTTTCACATTACATTAAAGAACTGGGTTGAGAAAGAGGGATAATGATGTCAATTTGTGCTTAATTTATGGCAAATCCATTTTTACATGTTTACCTCTACCCTAAAATCCTAAAATTGGCTTGACAACAGTTTAAAGCTCTCCAGCTTAGAGAACAGCAATGCAGATGAAATTTTTCTTTAGCATTCATGTGATGCAGAATCAGAGATTTAGCAGCTTCTGACCTGCCTGCTAAATCCTTTAATAAATATGGATTTAGTGCTAAAATATTAGATCAGGTGAAATTGCTCAGAGCTCCCTGAAAACTGGGGCAGTTCCACTGACCTTCAACGCATTAATAGAAAATTTAATAATTAAAAATCTGTCTTAACTGGGATTTTCCAATTCTAAGTTGGCTCATCCGAGGCAATTTCCAGCCTCAGATTTTTCCAGTAAAGAGGCACAGGAAGGGGGCACCTCTCAGAGCTAAAAGGCAATAGTTGGTGAAGTGCTAAGCCTTGTTTTCTCAACCCGCCTTTGCTTTAGAAGGCAAATTAGGGGGAGTTTCTGGAAAGCATCTGACAGAGAGATATGGATGGTGAGAAACAAAAGAATCAGCATGAGTGCTAAATACATGCTTCGTAATGAAACATAATTTCCAGTGTGATGAAACTCTGGTTAATGTGATTTGATAACTCTGGAGTGAACTGCTGAACTGCTGGGTTGAAACTGAAGATAGCACAATGCTAATTAGCTATTCAAAACATCTTAAAAAGCATCGTCGTGAGAAGTTCAAATTGCAGAGCAAGACAAAGCACAAAAAGGGAGATCTGAATTCTCTGTCCTTGCCATCCCAGCGTGCCATCCATGCATGGAGTTCTCTGAAGAGCATCTCTCTCCACTAAGCACTGGGAGCAGGCCTGCAGTGCATGGATGTCACTGCTTGAAGGTCATTTCTCTTGTCCTTCAGAGCTTATGACCCAAAGCAAGGTCTGCATAATTTAATGCCATTATACAAATGAAGTGTTGACTTTTTGTTTTTAAAATGTATTGATTAGTTAGGTAGTAGTAATGTGTAAGTGATAATTATTACCTCGGGCAATAAATTTAAGAGCTGTACGCAAGATTTTTAATGCCTTTATACAAATAAGCTGTTTACTTTCTCTTATTTAAAATATATCAATTATGTAAGTAATACTAATCCTTAATTATTATTTATATCACTAAGCAGAAAAGCTGTTTGCTTTTATAAATGCCGTTGAACCGCTGCTACTGGGACAACTTTCTGCCTTTCCACCCTGCCCAAGGATCTCAGTTACACAGCTCAGAATATACCTGTAAGGTAGTTAAGGTAACAGTTATGTCTTTTCTTTCCATGAATGATGAAATTGAGATTAAAGGATGCTCTCCAGAGACAGAAAATGAATCCATCAGCTCTGCTATCATTCCTCACTGGGTAAAGCTGCAGCAGGGCCTCCAAGGGTGATTTGGGACAGCTAGGTTTTAACCTGCTGCACCTGAAGCCCTTCAGGAGCATTTATGCAGGACCAAGTTTTGTGGAAATGCCTGATAAAAGAAGGTACCTATCTGTCCCTCAGCCAGGCACAAAAGCTTAATGCTGCTTCAGCTCTTTCCCTCACTCTTGTCTCGTTATTCAGATCTTTGCTTGCATAAGCAGCCTTGTGTTTAACTGAAAGGTTTCTGCAAATCCCTTTCTAGGTGTCATCTCTCCAGGGACTTGGTTCAGGAATCTCAGTGGCTCCGAGTTAACTTTGAGATTTAAAGTTCTCAGAGCTGCTTCTCAGCTGGTGCTGGGCAGATCCAGGAGAGTTGCCTTGTAAGTGCCATGGGAACTGCCTTTGAACCCTATAAGGAGCAAAGAATGAGTTGGGTTTGGTCATTTCCATCCACTTATATCTGCTTGTTCAAGACTGAGTCTTTTGTGCTGTAAATGTACAACACCTAGCATAGGGGGACTCGTGGGAAACAGCAACAGTGAGCATAGGAGTCATTAGCAGTCCCCATAGCAATGGATCTTAGCCATCCTACATGGCTGCACAATGTACAGTGGTACAGCTGCCATGAATTTAAGAAAAAAAAAAATCTCCCTTCTAAGTGCAATTTCAGCTTGCTCCGTATTTGCATAAAGGTTTTCCAGTTTCCATCTGAAATGCTATGACTCTGTGAAATTCCATTAAACTGGTCTGCTGTCTTTTATCTGCCTCTATTTTCTACACTATTTATACCCATTTTCATCCTTGCCTTAAATGTTAGTGACTGACCATCACATTTTGTCTGTGGCATCTCCTTTATAGCTGTGATTTACTTTTGTATTCCTGTCAATCTTCCCTTTATTTATTATTCTGAACTTTATTTGAAACTGTGTCTTGCTGTTGAATAGCAGGACATGAAATGCCAGGTACTGACAGCCTTCAGTCTCAGAGCTAAGATCTGCTGAATGAAAATAAATATCCCAAAGTATAGGATCATGTTTTCCTCTTTGAAGTTCAATTAGATCTCTGCACTTTCCAGGATGTGAGTTAAAGCTTCCCAAAGAAGAAACAATTCCTACAGTACTAAATGGCGTTTCTAAGATGGATTCTTCTCTAGGCTGATGTTAATTTCCTCCCAGTGTCCATAAAGAGATCATGTGATAGTAAAGCCTTTTGCTCATGCTTTCAATCATTAAAAAGATCTAATTTATTTCTTAATTCTGTGCAGTTTGGTTTTGTCTAAAATAAATTTAACAGCACTTTCTAATGTGTGTGCATAAGTAATTACAAGATTTGCTTGGGCTTTCCTAACTCTGAGCTCAGCACTATACAGGTTTTTCTTTTACCTCAGACAACTTTTTACTGGAGAACTTTAGGAGGAAATATTTCACATAAGTGGTGGTGAGGCACTGGCACAGGTTGCCCAAGGAGGCAGTGGATGCCCCATCCCTGGAGGGCATTCAAGGCCAGGCTGGATGTGGCTCTGGGCAGCCTGGTCTGGTGGTTGGTGACTCTGCATATAGCAGGGGGTTGAAACTGGATGAGCATTGTGGTCCATTTCAACCCAGGTCGTCCTATGAGTCTACGTTTCTATGAACTTTGAAACATCACTGTTATTTCTCCTTGCTTTGTCAGAAAGAGACACTGAACACGTACGGAATGTGTGGAGCTGACATATCCAGAGATGTCTGTCTATCCATGGAAATGGGATGTATCCTCTATGCTGCCAATATGCCTCTACACTGGTCTGGAACATTTTTCCTTTATGGAGAAGAAATGCTTTCTCCAAAACCCTTCCAAAATTTTTATCTGTCAAGATCATTAGAAAGGTGCTCATTAGTGCAAATTGTGGCTCGTAGGGGGCAGATAAGTAATACTAAATTCACTGTATACACTTCAGTCAGGCTGTTATATCATGGATTACCAGTCTTCAACAGCCATTGATACACTGCATGATGATCTCTGGTCTTAGGTTACTTTATTCTAGGTTATATTATTCTGTATTACTGACTGAGATATTTTCCCCTAATGTTTCATCTCATCCACTTTATACTGGGACAAAACATGACTTCGGAAAGCTGGAAACACCCAGAAACACATTGCAGAAGGGGTATCATGTTCTAGACAACACGAACTCCAGTAGGGTCAGAGTGTAGGGTCACAGTGGCAGGAACCACCACCACCAACACGGAACTGACTTAATGCCAGCGCAGAAGCCATGCCATGGTAGGTAGGACCATCCTTTCCCAGACAAATAAGTGAAGTTAAAGGGAAGAGTCTTGATTTAACTCCATCAGGGTAGATGACTACACACAAGTATCCATCTTCTTGATACGCCAGCAATATTATTATCAAAAGAGGAAATATTCTGAAGCCATGCTCTAGACACACTAAACTGTGAGGACATCTATATGGTCAAAAGATGTAAGTCTAAAAACTGTTAGGCTCCTCCATTCAAAAACAGAGAAGTAGCCAAAATTTGGTCATCAGAGATGCATACGTTTTCACTGATACAAGCAATCAAGCAGATTGCTTAGCCATCCTCAAAACACAGTTTTAACACTGACTTGATTTAGCCATGGAATGTAGCAGCTTGTTGTGGTGCTGTAAATGCTTTATTCTTTATATTACCCAAGTTAACCTGGGTAACATGGTCTGGTATATCATGCTGTTTTCAGCCAGAAAAGTCCACAACACAGAAAGTAATTGATCCAAATAAAAGAACTTTTGAGCTCATGGTGTGACTGCTGAGGTCACACTGGAAATAGGAAAGAATGTTGAACTAAAACTGGAATGCTGGGAATTAGCTCTAATTATCGTAGAAAATAAACAGAAAAATGGAACAGATTCCTATGGCCCTATGAGGGGTCCATAACTTGGAACTGATGCTAGAAGAACTGATATGAGAGAAAGAAGCCTAAGGTCATTGAAGTCTTGGGACTGCTTCTCACACCACTGAACCTACACTGTTCTAAGCCTGAGACATGATCTAATCAGACCAAACATTTTGTGATCTAATGGCCAGAGACAGACGATGACTTCACCACTTCCACTGCTTTTGGCCAAGTTTGAAACGAAAGCTAGAAGGCAAGTTTTAAGTTCCTTCAGTCTCTCCCTTGGTCCCTGTATCAACACTGCTGTGAGAAGTGGCTAGAAGTAAGATTCTAAACAGATCCCAAAGATGAGAGAAGTTTGATGGATCTCTGGTTGCCCAGGGGAATGAGCTAAGCCTATTTTTCAACGATCAGGCTGTAAGTGTAAATTCATGTTTGAAACACAAGCTGTACAAGTCTTACGAGGAGCAGCTGAGGGATTGTTTAGTCTGGAGAAGAGGAGACTCAGGGGAGACCTTAACTACCTGCATGGAGGTTGTGGTGAGATGGGGGTTGGCCTCTTTTCCTGTGTAACTAGAGATAGGACTAGAGGGAATGGCATCAAGTTGTGCCAGGGGAGATTCAAGTTGGATGTTAGGAAAACTTTCTTCTCCAAACAAGCGGTCAGGTGCTGGAATGGGCTGCCCAGGGAGGTGGTGGAGTCAGCATCCCTGGAGATATTCAAGAAACACACAGATGTTGTACTGAGGGACACGGTTTAGTGGGAAATGGTGGTGGTAGGTGGAGGTTGGATGCACAAACTTGGAGGTCTTTTCTAACTTCGGTGATTTTATGGTTCTATGATTCTACTTTCTGTTTTACTGGGAGATTTTTCCCCCACCTTCCCATGTGGGTTTTTTGTTGTTTTTTTTCTTTTTTTCATCTACCAACCACAAAGATATTCTGACTTTTTTTTGAAGAAGTGGACTCCCAGCAAAAGTAACTACAGCTCATCTCAAGTATTACCTTTTTTTTCTCCACCACGTGGGGGTCTCTACACCACAGGGAAAGGGAGTGAAAGGGTATTCCTGAATAGTTTTATTTCATATATTTTGGCTTTTTTTTTTTTTTTAATTATTATTTTTAATAATAAAAACCCTTCAAGACTTTAAAGGGAGAGTTCACCTTGGGAATGGATAGGTTAAAATCTGCACTCAAAATTCAAATGGCATCAAACACTTTATGTTGTGCAACGATGAGTTTCTTGTTAACACTTTTGTGTTTTGCAATTCACTTATTCCTTCCCAATTCACAAAGCAGAGCCTCTGATAGCCTTGTGTATGAGCTCAGTGCTGCACATACTTTATTTCCTCAGAGAGAAAACTTCTCAGCACACAAATAAAATGGGGAAGATCACAAGTTCACAAATCAGCATGCTATGGTTCTGGGAGGCTGAGGATGAAATCTCTGTTGGTACAAAACATTTCCTGGCTTTCAATGACTATTAAGAGACAAAGTAAGGCTTTTGGGAATAGGTTTGCAACTTGAGTATTGAACCAGATCAGATTTTGATGCTATCTAGTGAAGTCTACTTTTGAAGCCCATAATTTCAGTCGCCCCAGATTAATGTTTCTCACTGAACTCCAAGAGATATGAGCTGAAGGCAGATCACTTACACTGGCATACAGATTGTTGCTCATCTTTCCATTAAGTCATTAAGATCTAAAATACATGGATGTTTCATATGGCATATTCTGAAGTTTAGTTCTCTTGTTCTCCCTTGTATGTATTCTAAACCTAAGAAAAAGACATACCAGTGACTCCCCAGGCATTAATGGGGAGCAACCCTCATTTAGAGAGGAACAGACCTATTCCATGTGACAGCTGATGTAACACCCAGCTTTTACAGAGACATCCTTACCCCTAAATGAAGAAAATGATGTTCAAGAGGGGGAATTATGTGAACATTTTTTGAGGATGGATTTTTTATCTTGATGGCCTTGGGCATGACATGAATTTAACATGAGACTTTGTTTTGTAAGGTTGACACCAATAAGCCCAAGGAAATCAATTTTTATCACACATATTGTGTTAACCCTCTTGCTGTTTGACCAATGGGATATGATGTTGTCTGGTAAGATATATGAGAACGATTTTTCTGTGTGTATGTTTGCACGGGCATGCAATAATCTGCACAATTTCAGATGGGAAAAGGCACTGGGAAATAAAGATGCATTTGCTCTGGCTTTCCTCTTTAAAAGTTCATTCCTTTTGGTCTCCTTATCTACTTATTAGAATATAGAAAATACTCTTAATTCAATGAACTGCACAACTTTATGGTAGTCTATTGGGTGCTTTCCAAAATATTTTCTCCACTGTTAATTCTTACAACAAAACTAGTACTAAAAAATCCAGCCACTACCATTAGCTGATACAAAATCTTAAATATAAACATCACTTGTAAAGGGGCATGAATTGACCCATACTCCTACAAGCAGCAGCTTTTCCATTGACTTCAATGTGCTGTGCAGTGAATTTAAAGCTTTTTCCCTACAAAGAGAAAGATGGGTATGTGCACCATGCTATTTTCATTTTTGATCCAACTTTCCAGACTGTGAAAAGCAGTACAGCCATGGAGGACTGCTTTTCAACTGGTGGATAAATAGCTGGTCTTCTGCCTGCCCTATGGAGACCTGCACTGCTTCCCCACTGCAAAGAGGCTGGGTTTATCTAGGCATATCTGCAAACCATTGAATCACAGAATCATAGATGACCTAGGTTGGAGGCAACCTTAAAGAGCATTCAGTTCCAACCCCTTGCTGTGGGCTGGGTTGCCAACCACTAAATCAGTCTGCCCAGGGCTCCATCCAACCTGGCTTTGAATGCTTCCAGGCATAGGGCAACCACAGTCTCTCTGGGCAGATGTGCCAGGGTCTCGTAACCTCCAAGTAAAGAATTTCTTCTTGACATCTAACCTAAATCTCCCCTGTTTTAGTTTAAATCCATTCCTCCTTGTCCTGTCACTATCAGACCACAGAAGAAGTCAGTATCCCTCCTGCTTTAAAGTATCCTTTATTACTGGAAGTTCACAACAAAATCTCCCTAGAGCCTTCTCTTCTGCAAGCTGAACATGCTCAATTCTCTTGTCCTCTGCCACCTCTTTGTAGATACAGTCCAGAATAGTGCTGGCCACTCCAGGCTGCAAGCACACTCTGCTGTCCAGCTCATGTTCAGCTCTTCATTCACCAGAATTCTCAAGCCTTTCTCAGCAGGGCTGCTCTCAATGAGTTTTTCTCCCAGTCTGTACTCATACCTGGGAATGTCTCAATCCAAGAAGCAGTACCTTGCACTTGGCCTTGTTAAACCTCATTACATTCTTGTGTGCTCACTTTTCGAGCATGTCCAGCTCTCTCTGAATGCTGTCCCTCCCCTACATTGTGTCAACTGCACCACTCAGTTTAGTGTTATCAGCAAACATGCCAAGGGTACAGTCAATGCCACTATATTTGTCCATGATAAAGATGTTAAAGAGCATTGGTCCCAAGATGGACCTGGGGGGCACCACGTGTGACCAGCCTCCACCTGGACTGGCTATGAACATCCAAATAGTTTGATCAGTATGTTGCAGATGCGATCATTACTGTTTTTTAACAGGTCGCATAGGCTAAAGAGGCAATTTTCTTTCTTTCTTTCTTTTTTTTAATGTTAAATGCCACAGCTCTGTAATTGCCTCTCTCCTGAGGAATCTGTGATCATGATGCCTGCTGTGACTTCTGCAGTTATTTGGCAGAACTGAGGAGCTCTCAAAAACTAAAAACCAGACAGCTCCAAAGGAACATGAATTACCCAGATATGGAGGCAGCTAAATCAATGAGGACTCAATTAAGCTTTCTTTCAAGGATTTTCACTTAACTACAATTGGAACAGTCTTCTGCATATGTTTCTCTTCTCTAGGACAACTGTTCTGCTAAAT
This sequence comes from Lagopus leucura, assembly GCF_019238085.1. Lineage (NCBI taxonomy): Eukaryota > Metazoa > Chordata > Aves > Galliformes > Phasianidae > Lagopus > Lagopus leucura. The sequence continues at coordinate 1,715,500 of NW_024962254.1, forward strand.
TGTTAATGCTAAAGGAAGTTTTAAGGCAGCAGGGGACGGCATGAAACTGAACTTGATCAAAAAACATCAAGGACATTTACAACATTTCCAGCCACAGTAAGTGTGGCTAGGATAAGTGCCTAAAATTTTGGCAGTCATCTCTAGAAGTGAAACGTATAAATCCTAACTGAGTGCTGAAGACCTAGAAAACAAATTCAGATCAGCAGGGAGCTGGGGTTGAGACCCTTTAGCCCTGATCTCCAGATTTTCTGTTCCAGGCATGGTGGTCAGACCACTAAGAAATGCTAAGGGGATGGATGGTGAGAAGATCTGTCTCCCTCTCAAACTGTGCTTCCGCACTCAGTGCTTTGGAAAAATGATCGATGAACACTAAGAGTCAGGCTGTGAAATCTCTGTCATCCCTTTGGATTGCTCCTCCCTGTTCATTCTTCACTGTGAGATGATGACTGCCTATAGCATCTGCATTGACCTGCCCTCCTTTGGTTTAGTGCTTGTGGTACTAATAGGAATGGGAGGGTGGTTGGACTAGGTGATCTTGCAGGTCGTTTCCAACCTTGTGATTCTGTGATTCTGTGACCTGGTCACTGGGATTCTCTCCCAGGAAATTGAAGACACATCTCTAGACACTGGAGTAACTCAGAAGCTGAGAAAAAGTTCTCTGCAACACTGCATCACAGTTAGAGAATCAGCATTTCTTACAGTAAATTGTAAATGTGTAAATATCTTTGTGAGTGTAGACCTCATGAAGTCTGGCAGCAAATCAATGGACAGTAGTATTTCCTAAAAATCACAGAGGAGAACAAGGGCAGTCATAAACTCAAATGACATGTACTCAGAAACACTGCTAGCAGCAGCAGAACTGGTGAGAGAAGCGCTGGATGGGATCAAACTGCTTAATTTCATGAGATACAAGCATCTGAACTCAGCCTCAATCTTTGTGCAGGAATGCTCTCTTAGACTTATCAGTCTGTAATTTCTTTCTTTTTTTTTTTTGTTGAGTCCCAGTAAAATCCCAGTTTCCATTGCCAACTCTCATCATTAAATGTACAGCCTATGATTTTGTATCAATCCTGACAATTCAGGACCAAGAAATATTCCTATTATTGCTCTTTAAGGAATCTCAGCTGTGTAAAAAGTGAATGAGTGACTGAGAAGGAATCCTTGTCTGTACACAGGTCAATGTATAATCATTATCAACTGTCCAGAAGAAAATAACCAGTATACTTATTACACAGAGTTGTAATATGCTTTGTATAATCAATTTTCAGATGATTCTAGCAAGTATCTTGCATGCCAAATGTCAACTGCCAAATAATCTGCTTTAAATCTGAGAAAAGCAAAGGACAACATCAGATAACATAATTACTGTAAGTATGATTGTGGATCCAAACATAATACTGTTTTGATGGGCCTGGGATTGTATTGATGCATCACTGAGAAGGCTGGATGTTGTGTTGAGGGACATGGTTTAGTGGGAGCTATTGGGAATAGGTGAACGGTTGGACTGGATGATCTTCTAGGTCGTTTCCAACCTTGGTGATTCTATGATTCTATGATTCTATGACTCACCTGCAGCAAGAATGTCTTGCTTTAATGTGTTTTGCTGCCTCTTGATTAGCCACAAATATTTGGTCCAGCTTAAATAGGTCAAGCTTGAGACTCCATTACATATTAAGTTCTGTTTCATGTTTCAGCACAGGGGCATTTCCCTCTTCTTGCCATACCCAGACAGTATGATGTTAAAAGAGCTGCCTTATAATGGCTTTATTAGCTGCCATGCTTGGGGAAAAAGTCCTTTGCTAGGGCTCATTAAGAGGTGAAGGGAGATAGCATGACAGAAGCTGAAGATACAGAGGATCTGTAATGGCAGGCTCTGGAGAAAAGGGGTTAAGATGAGTGGTTCCCCAATTAGCCTTCTTGTGCTAAGCATTGCCCCTGACTTTTTAGCTGAACTGGATTATAAAGGACCTTTCTGTATTTGCTTGTACATCAGCACAAGGGTGCAAAAGGTAAGAGATTTCATTCTCTCTAGAGAGAACTCAAAATGCCCATTTCATCTGCATACAGGTTCTCATTGGGCTTATCTCTCTACCCTTCACTAAAGGACTTTATACTAGGCAATCTACCAAAGAAGAACAGCATACTGAGGGGAAGAGGACTCTATGCCTTGTATGAGAAAGGGAAGCATGCTCAGGAAGCATTTTTCTAGACTGAAAATTCTGTGGTGCTATGGATGTACTGGCAGTGGGCACACACATAATGCTAAAAAAATAATTTAAAAAGGCACCTTATTACTTCTGCAATACATTGTAGAGCAGAACACGCGAGAAATTGAGTTGCACAGCTTGTCTGTGATGAGAAAGGCAAGGTGGAATGAAAAAAGATACACAAGCAGGAAAAAGAAGAATCTAGTATTACTATTATGTGAAAAAAATAAAGGGTTTCATGCAGCAAGCTGTATTTCTCTAAGGTTGCTTCTAAAGGCAGGTGAAACTCATCTTCTTAATGGAAACATGGAGTCTAAGGTTCAGAGATAGCCTAGTCTTACTTTCTATGTATGACAATGACATGGTGTTTCTGACAACAGCAGGGGGTTGGAACTGAATGATCTTTAAGGTTGCTTCCAACCCAAAATGTTCTACGAGTCTGTGATCCAAAGACTTTCTCCAATCTCCTTCCATACTGGCTGATAGCTCCTAAATGAACACAGCGTACCTTTCAGATAGCTAATAGCCTTGACTTGAAGGTGTTATGAGCTGGAAAACCCACTGTAGGCACAGTCCTATGTATTTCACTGGCAGTAAACACAGTTCTAACTGCTTCGCTGAGCTGGGGCTGATTTATGCAAGTACTTAAGTATTTCACTTAATAATTTTTCCACGATTTGTACCTATTTTACAGAACAATAAAGTCTGTCTCTCTTAGTTTCTTTCGAGGACCCCCTACTGCCCACTCTGGGCACCGGTTCTACATGTACTAACACACTTGCTCACTCTGTTTTAATCATGCAAGAAGGGTACTACACGTCCTGTGAGTAAATCTGTCTTTCAAATCAAGTCATCAATTCAGTAGAAAGGTCTGGGTTAGAAATGGAAGTTTACAAATCACCTTAGCTGTTATTTTAGCTGTGAGGCACAATAACCTGAATGTTACAAGCAGCTTGGTGAGGAAAAAGGTCTTGGAATGATGCTCAAGTTTGTCTCAAATAACCTCACACTGCCAAAGAAAGTTTGCACTAGATGGATTTATAAAAGTAGTATAAAGAAAGCTTATAAATCATCTGAACACGACCCTGCAGGTTAACAATGGGAAAGCAAGTTCTATTTGCGTGTAGAAATGAACATTTTTCTAAATCCATCCCTGTAACCCCTAAACCTCCACATAAACTCAGAATAATGACTCAATTATGAACCATGCTATGAAATCACTAGAAATACACTGCTTCCTTCTCCCTTCCTGTGGTCTTATAAATGCACTTCACAGAGTATGGAACTGAAGACATTACTGTGGGAAAAGTCTGACACCAAATGTATCCTCTCATCAATGCACAACAGCTTCCCCCTCTGTATTTGTGGAAGTTTTGATCTGTATAGTTTTAGCCCCAGTCAAGGAGGACTCCTTTTTGCTGTATTCCTCAGCCCAGTCAATGTTACCACATGACAAGCTTCCTAACATGACCTGAATGATTATTGTACAGAAGCTTTTTTTTCACATCCTTTTCAAGAGCTTATTCAGTTTGCCCTATCCTTGGAAGTCACTTTCTTACAATACTTGCAAGCAATTAACCTGGTTTCTTATACACATTACAGTAATTCCTCAGTGAAAATGTTGTTTGTGCAATTTTTCTACTACACTCAGTCTCCTAATAGTTTTTTTTTTTGTGTGTGTGTGAAAATTCATTCCATTTCACTGCCTAGCCAGAGCTGCCCTGGATTTTTGGCCTAGTTCCACCCCATCTATTTAAGGTGAAGAAGCTGATATTGCTGCAGTCTTTTATTTGTGAGCACAGTATTCACAAGCCAAAAGATTAATGCCCTATAGGCTCTGATTATTTAATGTATTATAGCATTCTTCAGTATGGCATCTAAAAGCTAGCTGCATTTGGAAGTAAAAAAGAAAAGCTCTTGAACACTTCTTCCTTAGCCTCCACTTCAGATACCAGATGCAGATTTTGAGCATGATGCCCATTTAGACAATTCATTTAGGAACAGTCATTTAGGAATGAAGGAATTTCACATTTTGAGACCTTTACACAAAATTGCCTATAAAAATCTGCTTTCTTGGTGCTTGTGGTGTCCAGTCCTTCTACTCAGTTAACTTCTTATTCACTCGATAAGGGACAGTGCTTACAATGTTTTAATACAAACCTCATGGGACACTCATCCTGCTCCAGTTGAGTTTAGAAAATCACAGCACTTAAACCTTGAAGGGAAAAGAGATCTAAAGATCTGGTTTCTTGTTGTTTACAGCAACCTAAAGAATATTTAGCTATCTCCTAAAAATCAAAACAGAACCTTTGTTGGCTCTGAGGATTCATCAAAAACCAACACCAGAACAAGCAGTTATATGCAGACCATCAATTACATGCATAGCAGTATAACATACTATAGCAAGCCTACGTGGCTTTAATGGGGTTATTTATTATATTGCTCTGTGCTCAGCTATAGAAGCAGAATTATTTATGTAGTTGAGCTACGGCATTTCTGCTTCCAGGAGTGCCCTACATGAGCTTCACAGGAACGCATCTGTAGCGTTATTTCTGCAGACCCGAGTCTGAGTGTTTTACAAAGTTTAAATAACCCCCAAAACAACCCCAGTCATCGCTGACGTTACCGATTGAGCAGTCGTGGCCGGTCCAGTTAGGATCACAGCTGCAGAGGCCGGTATCGGGGAGGAAGGTCCCATGACCAGAGCACTGGTCCAGACACGTGGCTCTTGGGGTCTCGCAGTTGGTTCCTCCCCAGCCAACAGAACAGTGACACTCTCCACGCACACACACTCCTCGTCCTGAGCAGGTAGGATCCATGCAATCCACTATGGGCAAGAAAGAAAAAAGGAAAGCAGACAAAAGGAGTAAATTTCAGAAAAAGAAATGACCTGCTTGCGATCTACAGAAGCTTGTTTCTATAGTTATCTCAAGGCTCCAAGCAGAAAGCAAAGCCACGCTATGCACAAAACAGATGCTTCAAGGAGATACTATCCCCAAACTGGAAGAAGACCTAAATGCCCCATCTCTGGAAACGTTCAAGGTCAGGTTGGTTGGGGCTCTGTGCACCTGGTGGAGCTATGGGTGCCCCTGTTCATTGCAGGGGAGTTGGCTCAGATGGCCTTTAAGAGTTCCTTCCAACTCAAACGATGATTCTATGATTCTAAAACACATGAAAAACAGACAAAAATATACGATGAAATGCATTCTTTCATTCAGGCCGACAGTAATAAATGACCTTCCAAGTAAGAACAGGCTAATATCAATTAAGATTAGAATAATACTCTTATACACATATTGCATCTCCACTTACTCTATTAGAGTATGTTAAATTACACTTACTAATGAATTCAAAGCTGAGCTCTAGTTTTTTGAGTGAATTTTACAGAAGGACTCAGCAGAAGTTTATGCCCTGATTCAGCAAAACATATGCTTAAATTGAAGAATATGCTGAGATCTATGCAGGTTTTATAGACAGTTACATTCATTTAAGGTTAAACATATCCTCTCTTTTTTTGGAGTAAGAAATAAAATAAAAATATTTTCTATTGTGCATTGGTATTCTTCTATTTCTATTTTTGCTCAGTGAGTGCATTTTTTAATGGCTTCTGTTTTTAAAGAAGAGGTGTTTTAATCACAGTGATCATTGAGCTTCAACCCCCCTGCTATGTGCAGGGTCACCAACCACCAGACCAGGCTGCCCAGAGCCACATCCAGCCTGGCCTTGAATGCCTCCAGGGATGGGGCATCCACAGCCTCCTTGGGCAACCTGTTCCAGTGCCTCACCACCCTTTGTGAAAAACTTCCTCCTGAAGGAAGATTCCTCCCAAAGGAGATTGGAGAGAATTCAGTTGGGTGCAAGGTACAGCAGCATGGTCCTTATGTCCTGAGTTACGTGCTTTGTAGGCAACTGTCAGCTCCTCTACCCACGGAACAATTTCACCAGCAAGAGCAAAACATGCAACACATCAGACACCCTCCTAAAAAAGAACCGGAGGAGTTGATCACCTGTTTATATATAAAAGCATGTAAGACAACCTAGAGCAATTCTTCCCATCGTTGGCAGTACCCTGGGGATCAGTGACAAGTGTCAGTCTGGCTTGGAGCAGGAGGAAAGCTGCTCAGCTCAAATGCAGAAGAGCAGAACCCGGCCACTGCACATACAGCAGGTTTGCAGCTTCTATTTTTCCTGCAAGAGCTAATAAGAATCCCAGTGATCTGCTTAAGATCCAGAAACCTTGAAAAGAAACACAACAGCTGCTCTGACAATTCTCTGGATTCGCAAAACCTCCTTGCTCTGACAAGTAATGGCTCAGCAATTACTATCCCAAGGCATGCGAGAGCATTTTTAGTTCCCTTTGATTCCTGAAGCCCTGATCATAGCTGGAACAATTCTCGAAAACGGTAAGAGGCTGGAAAGGATGAGTCTATAAATCTCCTTCAGTGCTAGCGAGCTGGGAGCTAGGAGCCAATTTTAGCATGAGACCCTTGGAGCCCTGGCCCCGTTCTTTCTCAGCAGTAATAAGCAGGATAAGGACTAAGAAAGGAACTAGCAGCCTCGTAGGCTCTCAGCAGATGGTTTGAACATAGGGAACAAAGATCACAGGCTAACTGACAAGAGGCTACCTCCAGGCAATTCATCATCCCCTCGGAAGGTCAATTGGGAAAAAGGTGAGTTTTACAGAGGGCTCCATCACGGGAGGCAGACAATCCACCAGCCCGGCTCCAGCACAGCCGATTATAGGAGGGGAATGTGCATGTCAGAACCCCCCATTTATCATAATCCCAAGGCCATTTTTCATGTTGAAATGAGCCCTTTCAGAAAATGTCACACACAATGGCTACTTTAATCTCAGTCTCACTAGCTGTATCTCTTTAGGCTTTCTGCACTAGCACAAGGGCCCTGGGACAGGATTAGGGGCTTCTGCTTTCTTCTTCATCAATTGCTTAGTGGCTTTGGAGTACAATGTTATATTTTTAGGGAGTTCTGCTTGACAAATTTAGCTGCTCAGGAGAGAAGCCCCTGAGAGAAGCGGAGATGAGGGCAGGAGGGCAGAGCTGACAAAATCTCCTATACTTTGAAAAACAAAAGTTTTACATATATCTGTGTTGCTGCTTGGAAAATGTCCCAAATGGTCTCATTTCTGGTTAGAAAATGCCCCATTTATAGTTCAACCTTGTGCAGAACCTTTGCCAAGAAGATAAATCATGCAGCAGGCAAGGCTAGAGTCTCTTCTACACTTTTCCCCAATATGCTTCATGCTTCATTGGTCACACGAGTTATTAGGGCTTTTTTTTTTGCAGTACCCAAAGAGTAACTTCTCAATTTTCACTGATTAAATTTGCTCCCCTCCCTTAACATCTTGCTGGCTTAGCCCATGCCTTATAAAATATTGGCCAATAAACTGAGGAAGGAGAAAAGAAAAACTCCTGTAAGATTGTTGGCCAGTGTTTTATAAACACTGCTGAACTTCTGTGGGGGGAAAAGAAAAGAAAGAAAAAATGCTGGAATGAAAACCCACTCTAAATACTGAGTAAGGAGTGAAGCTGCAACGTAATCGATGCCAGATGGTGGCTTTTAGAAGAGAAATTAAAAAGTAAAAACAATTTAAAAAATGGAATAAATCAACTTTTGGATAGATTTAAATAAATATAAATTTGTATATATAAATGTATGTATGTTGTGAAGAGTTCTGCATGGTGTATTACTGAGTTACCACCCCTCCTCACTACACAATATCACTTAGACCTGGAATATGAGAAACAAATGCCAAGTTAGAGAAACCCCAAACAGCTCACAAGGAAAATCATGTTTTCTATGCTCTTTTTCAGGTTGTTACCTAGTGGGACTGATGCTGTCACCTACTACAGTGACAGCATGGAACCGTGGAGCGCTATCTGACTTTTCTGCTTGAACACGACCAGGGAAAAGAGGCTCCTGTTAAAAAAAGGACAAACCTTACTGTGTGATTTACACACATGCAACATGACTTGCTGAAGGCAAAATGAGTATCTGTTCATTTCTGTCTATTCAGTAAAGATATGATCTTGTAAATAATGAGATCTGTGGAGATGTTTTAAAGGCACTTCAGTAGACACCATCTTCAGGGTTTGCATGCCCCATGACTTCCCTGATTTGTGCCTTCTTAATCCACAGTGCAGCTTTCTCAGGAGGTGGCTTACAGTTACTGAGCTGATATTGTCTTCATTTCTAACACTATGTGTGTATTTCTAACACAGAAGCCGCGGTGCATCAGAAACATCCCACTCCAACACACAAAATGCATCTAAAGAATTAGATGCCATTCCAATGTCTGAATCCAGCTCAGCCTATTTCCATCGTCTGTAAAATAAAAGCCATTTCAGAGAAATCTTTATCTCACATGCATGGGGACAACTATAAATTAATTCAAGATCTAATGATTCTTACACATGTATCAAGCTGATGTCTCAACTCTAGCAGGCGGTGCAGAAGCCTTCTAGCTGCATTTATAGAAGCATAATTTAAACATAATTACCTTTCAGGTCCTCTGTATAGAATTCTGACAACATTTTTCTAAAGCACCAAAGAATATTCTGTAAATCAGACACCTTCGGATGCATTCTTGTAACTGTCCAAATGCTTTGTACACTTACAAAACTGTCCACTTTTTCAGTTAGCAATAAGAAGCAGTCACAGACTGGGGAAGATAAAGGTTTATGGTGGCAGGTTGCTCAAATTCCTATTCCTGCTCAAATAGACGAAAGATAAGAGCTAAAAGGCATTGCATTTCTGAGTCACGAATCTAAATGTAAATGAAAAATGTTTGGGGGTTAATGGAAGAAAAAAAATATGTACATAAAGCTATGAAAGAGCTATTAAAATCATATCTGATTTTGAAGCAGAATTTAATTCAAGTCTTGAGCATTTTTAAGCTTTTAAGGAACCGAATACTTTCATATGCCACCATTTTGTATATGCAAGCAACTGAAATCACTTGGCATAGCACAACAGAGAAGAAAGCACTGTAAAAGTAATTACATGTTCAGATGTGTAAATGGAAATGATGCTTTAATAAGAACATCTGAACATATGATTAGGTGTTCTGGTCTTTCAACTAGATTTGTCTGTCTGAAGCTTTTGATGGCTTTTCATTGAATTATTGAACAAATATGATATCTAACGACAAGTTATTTCAACATATCATTTTTATGTTGCATCCATCTATTGTATCCCTAAGGTGCCTATTACTGTTCTGCTTAAGTGCCAGACCCATTGTGAATTGCCTCCATCCATATAATTACGTAATGACAATCGAAGCAAAGGCTAATTGAATGCATCTTGCAAATACCTTCCTCACAGCTCTCGCCCTTGTACCCTGGGTTGCAGATGCAGGTCCCCATGATGCACGTCCCATGGTTACTGCAGGTGACATCGATGCACTGGTTGGTCGGGACGTCACATTCTGCTCCTTTCCAGCCACTGTGGCACAAGCACCTCCCTTTCATGTACTGCCCATTCCCACTGCACAGCACTGGACAGGATGCTGGGGAAGGATGATAGAAATCACGTTAAAAACAACTGTACACAATTCTCACTTCAAAAAAGAGCACAGGAGTCCAGCATGGGATTTATATTCTTTGTACAGACTCTTTCAGTGGGGTATGTTGTTCTTTTCTTTGCCAAAACCAATTATTTTACAGGGAAGACATCCAGCTGTCAACTGCATTCTCTTATGAATGTTTAAAACAAACAGTGCTCTTGAGTTAGAGCACCTCTTTGCTTTGTGTCTACAATACTTGTTTCACTAACTAACCTCAGACCTTTCTTGCGTTCTGACTTCCCTATGCACTGGTGTCTCCTTTGGCAGCACCACTGACCTTAAATTGCTTATCTCTGTTCCTGACTTGCTGCCAGCCTTCATATTTGCCTCGACACAGCCTCTGCTGCAGATCTTAGCTGTACACCAATCACCCCCCTGCTTTGCTGTTGTAATTCTCAGCTTTACAGTTTTCACTTTCTTTGCTCAGACTCCAGAATGCCACGTTGATTCCATTTCCCCTATTTAGCTCAAGTTATACCATCAGCTGCAACTCCAGCCCATGTTTATGACCTCTGCTGGACTCCATTCATCATCTCACACAATGCCTCTTGGCTTTCCAAGCTTTCTGTAACAAAAGTTTTTAAATATAAACTCTGATATTGAGAGGGATCCTCCTGGGCTCCAGCCAGTGATGCTTAAGGGGAGAAAAGGAAGACAACAAGCTCAAGCTGTGGCATGGTGGATTCCAGAATTTTAACTGCATAATCTGAGTTAACTTTGAAAAAAGTCAGGCAGAAGAGGGTGGGATGAACTGCAAGATTTAGAGCTGGCTCCCCGTGAAAGAAGGCATCAGGGACCAACCCCAGCCTCCACAGCCTCTGCTTTGGTAACTGCTATTCTCCAGGCTTCCTTCGGCTCCTCTCTGAAGATCTTTGCTCCCTTTTCCTTTCTCTGCAGTTGCCACCTTTGCCTTGTCTTGTCCTCTGTTCTGATTGTCCATGGAAGCCCTCAGAAGCAACACCTTCCTGTCCACTGTCCCTTGAAATTCTGTTCTCAACAATTGCTTTCAGTGAAATTCACCTGAAAGGACATACTCAATTCAGATTTCTCTCCTTCACTGTTGCACATCATCCTCTTGTGAGAGCAGCAGGACTTCTCATCTGCCCCTCACAAAAGCAATCAATGAACATTTTTATGCAGGATGAATATGAGAGGAATAGTCCCATCTACAGCTTAATTCCTCTTTGTTGGGCATGTGATGAATTCAACATGCTTCTTTTGCTTTGCTCCTGGCTCTGAGTATGTGCAGAAAGAGCTGTGACCATGGTTAAGGGAAACACTCCTCTCTTCCCTTACTACCTCTTCACATTGCAGCTGTGTAATGCCCATCCATGTTGTTTTCATTTATCATTATAGACAAGTCTGAGTCTTACAGAATTACAGTGCACTCTGTACAATGCAAAGCATTATCAGCTCTGACTGTTAAACTGGTTTGAAACGCAGTGAATTATAATAAAAGAAATGTAGAAGAGAAAGGAATTTGACAACTGTTATTACCAAGGAGTGCTCTGTTCACTTTAAAGAAAGCACACTGCAGTGGTGTGCATCACTTGCAAGGAGAATACAAGGCAATATAATATACAGTATAAGAAATAAGTTGTTTAAGATACACTGTGTTACAGATATGCTTCACAGCAAACTCACTCAGTAATTTCACTTTTCAGCTAGGCTGATGGAATTTTTTCCCCCTCCTATCTCAAATTTCAAATGCTCAGTAATGGAGCCTGCTCTTTCAAGGCACTGGAGGAGGATCCTTAGCAGCTCTTTGCCACGAGAAGAAAGAATAATTGCCTTTAACCTGTGAAAAGGACTTACATACAGCTGATCACTCAGTACGAGATCAAATAAATTGCTGGCCATCTTTAATGAGACTGGAGAATACCTTCAGCATAAGCTGGAAAGTGCTGTGCCAATGTTAAGGCAATGGGAAGAACAAGAGCTCCTTTGTAGCATGCCATAATGAATAAAGACAAAGAAGGTTTCTGGATTTCTTTCCACTGCTACTTGCATAATTCTTTTCCACGCATAAAAACATATAATTAAATTGATCGCTCTGATTCCATTCCAACAAATTTCTAAGATGCCCAAATCACAGTAATTCTCTAGTGTGGAAGCAACAGCCCAAATGCACACCACTTCAGCATCATAGAGCAAGATTATTCATTTATTTGTTTTACTCTGCAGACAGTGTTAAAAACACCTTCTTTATGTTCAAGGAGGCCTTCAAAAGGCCCATGAAAACATCACTGGTGATTTGCTCTCATTTATGTTGTTTAAAATAATTAGTTAAAAGATACAGTTGTTTTCCAATTATGTAATTGGTTAATAATGTAATTATACATATTTCTGTTTCAAAGTTTCACACTGATTTGGGAGGTGAATAGCAAGGTTGAATGGGAACAAAGGAGCCCAAGAAATCTGTGACCTAGAAATCCTGGCTTGGGCAGAGAACTTAAGAATTATTGTTCTATCCAGAAACTGACACACAGCTGCAGACAAATCCTGTAGCAGTCTTGCATATGCTGCAGTTGCTGTCCTTGAAGGGATGTTTAGGTCAAAAGCAGCATTTTCTATTCCCTTGAAAACCAAAAGTTATCCAATGTTGGGAGCCTCGTATATTAAGTTCATGGCAAGCTCTCATTGAAAAAGCCTTGAGGGTGAGAATGCACATGCAAATTCCATTTTGACTCTCCAAGTATTTGTCTGTCTTCATAAAGGTAGACAGCAACCTGTGATAGGAGCCCAGCTCAATCAGGCGTGTTCATATCAGCCAGAGTAAGCAACCATGTGAAATGGGAGATGCTCATGTGGCCACTTGGAGTCCGGGGAAACCAGGAAAGGAGGAAAGCTCCCCTGATTCTGACTAAACATTCACATATTCTGCCTGACAATGAAGGAGCTTTTCATCCTGCCCTGACTCTGCAGGGAGCCCTCAGGGAACAAACCCCGAACTTCTGCCTCTAGCTGAAGTCAGAAGGCGTGAGAGATGGCAAAACTCCTTTTGTCTCCAGCTGCATGGACTTACAAAGGAGCTCGGAAATGCAAACCAAGCCCAACCTGAGTCAGCAAGAAGTCTGACACCAGAGCTCTTGGGGATGCAGGCAGCCACATCCATCTTACTGGGCTGCGACCTCCAACACTCCACCGGGTTCAGCCGGGGCCCAGCCTGCGGGGCTGCATTAGGCCTTATCTCCTGGCTGGGCTGCAGGGACGTGGCTCCCAGCCTCACACAGGCACAGCAGACCTCAGTGGGAGTGGGAGCGGACGCGGGGTTGGGCAGAGTTTAGATTTCTCTCTTGGGAAGGAGCCCAGCCTGCTTCCCAGACAAAGCAATGGGCTGGGGTGAAGGCCTGACCTGCTGCCTTAGCACAGCTCCTTGTGTGGGCATTGACTTTTTGCAATATCCCCCATACACTGAATTATAAATCTGCACTGCGTCTGTTCAACTCTTCCAGCCCAAAAAAACAGACCTTGAAAAGACTGAAGCACAGCATTCTGGTATTTTCCACGTGTGACGTTTAGATTTCTCTGTCTGTAACATGTTCTCACTGAAAGTGATTCAGTTTGTTTTTTAAATGTTTAACTAACCTAAAAATTTCAGGTCAAGTGAAAGTCCTTCCAAAACGATTTATTAAAAAATACTTTTCACTTGAGAAGAAAAATGTACTGTACTGTTTGCTGGGTAAGCCTCCTTCCCAAGGCATCCCAGTATTTCCACTTTTGACTAACATACCCAGCCCTGCTTCCCACTGCTCTGCTTCCTCCCTTGCTCCCTGCAGCCATCAGACATAGCTGAGGCTATTCTGCAAGCACTGCAACAATGAAAAATGTACTGACCTAGTCTACAATCAGTGTCTTAAAACAAAGTATTAAAATGGTGCACCATAGAGTGATGGAGAAGTCTGCCAAATAAGCAGCAACACCACATTTTTAAGTCATGTTTTCTAAAGTAATTCCCAAAGGGAAAATTCCTCTTGTGACATTTTGCCTGTCCATGCACAGACAGGGGGTCACGTTGTTGCTAAGGCCACAGCAATCACGACAAGTAACAAAACAAAATCACAGATCTGACCTGGCTCCTGCAGCAGCCCCAGGCTTGGTAATTTGCAATTGGCAAAGTGCATAGGCATGAAGGTAACTTTGAAAAAGAAAAAAACAACAGAAGGAGAGGAGGGAAGAGTTAATCAAGGAATTTCCTACCTCTACCACAGTCAGGGCCCAGAAAGCCGAGAAAGCAATGGCAAGTCCCAGACACGCAGTCTCCATTCCCGTAGCAATTACTGGGACAATTATCCACTGATTCTGAAAAGAAACAAAAGTTAGATTAGGCAAGAAAACACCACTGAGTTTGGGATGGTTCTGGATGACAGGACAGCTGAAACCTGTAAACAACCATTGCAGCTGGGAATAGAAGCATCAGCCTTGAGCTCCTGTAATGGGAGCTCATCCATTCATAGCAGTGGATGGTTCAACATCTCACATCAGTGCATAGGGACTGCAAACTGCGACCGAAACCACAGCCACTCAGCACCCACCAAGTGTTTTCCTCACTCAGGACCTGAGAACTTTTCACCCTGCTTATTTTTCTGACCATTTTCCCTTGCTGAATGTACTCGAGAGAAACAACAGACACAGTTCTCCCTGCAGAACATGCATTTTTGGTCTGATATTGTTGAGCGGAGAAACTGAAATGCGGCATTTATTTGCACCCAACACAGATGATTTATGATAGACATATTCCCCTATGAAGTTCACTGGTGGCAGCCACTTGGTTCATCCTGTCTGCTTGCTGTTGATGGATTATTTCCACAGTATTATACAAACAGACTGAAGTGCTGGGGCTAACATTCTATCTCAGTGGAACACAAATGGTATTGCTTCACTCTTTCTTCTGTTTCTAGTTAGCATCTTAAATTCCCTGACTTTAGAAAAACAGTGGCTATTCATCTTCCACGGAAAGTTAACAGGTAAGCAAAATGATATCTAGCACTTTTATTTTATTGTGAGGACAGTTTAGGGCTAAATTTATATTTGGGCTAAAACTTATCTTTCTTTAAAGAAAAACAAAGACATCTTTTGGTAAACATCACTTTTCAAAAAGAATGAAAATCATTTTCTTGACTAAACTGTAAGCAAGCGCTGAGTAAATGCGATAGGGCCTTGGAAAGGTGATGGAACGCTGTAGTTCATTCCATACTATTATTTCACATTTTCTCTGGGGGAGATGTATATCTGATTAAAACTGGATTCAGTTATACAGGAGGGACAGCAGCGGTGCATCTGTCATGGAGCAGGGTGGAAATCTTGGCTATGTGAGTAATGACTGCAGTTTCCTAGTGCACTTCATGAGGTTTTGTGGTAGCAAAGATATTTGTGAACTTCCTTTGGGTGTAAGTGAAAAGAAACAGCTGCAATAGAGATGTGCAGATTAGTTTCTAATTGGGAATGAAAGGAGGGTTGTTTCTGAACGGGTGTTCTCTGAACAACACGGCTTTCTGAGGGACATTTTAAAGGACGTACTATAATTTAATCATTCACAAAAGGCAACAGCAGGCTTAAATAATGAAAACTGCTTCAAGCATTTGTGCTTTAAGTCTTGGCAGAAGACTTTGCACAAGCAGACACCTCCATGCAGCAAGGCAGGATTGAGAAAGTGCCACCAGTTTTCTAGCACTTTGGTTAAGTTCATATTTGCTGTGTACAGAAACACAATCCCAGCATGTACCAACATGTTGGGATTGATCTGCCACCTTTATCCCAGTCGCAGAGCAGCTGCTGCATTTCTTACAGTAAACAAATAGCAGCTCCAAACCTGTGCGTTTTTACAGATAGTCAAAGTGTAGATAGTCAAGTGCACCATCTCTCACTTAGCAGCAGGTATAGAAACAAATTAAAAGATAACATAAGCCTGTACATGTATGATCTTCAGAACTTTGTGATGCTTTAATTTCACTGCTGAAAACTAAATGTGATTTTGCTTTAGGCCTTTTTTCTTTTTAAAGCCTTTTTGTCTGTTTCTCAAGAACTGTATCCAGAAATGTAGAAAGCAAAATTACTTACTGATGCACACACACACGTTTATACAAGTAGGGAACATACAGACTGTGAGCACTGCAGAGCAACACAATGAGATGGGCAAGCAGATTTAATAGCTGTGGCTGAAAGACCTGATCGTTTTCTCCCACCATGTGAACTGTTTTTTCCTGCCTGAAAACTGGGAACATGAGCAGGACTGTGTTATTCTGCATTTGTGCAGCACTTAGCTGGGGAAACCTCACCATCACGCTGTCATTCTGGGCTGCCGACTGCAAGCTGTAGGAACAGTGCAGTGAGGTTACATGTGCCTGACCTCTGAAGTCAGTGGGGATACCTGTGTCAGTGCTTGATGCAGGACAGACTCCCCGTGTCATGACAACACCTATGGTATATTGAAAACTCCAGTTTTTTTCAAGCTCTTGCTTTAAAGGATTAAACTGAGACCTTGAAAAGAAGCGAAATATCTACAAAACTTTCTTGGTGTATGTACGTAAAATAGTAATATTTATGCAAAATAATATAAAAAACCGAAGGAACATCTGAAAAGTAAAGCAGCATCTAACATGGCAGCTGTTCCATTGGCTGAAGGGTAATCTTTGTCACTGGAAATAATACTTTCCATTTTACTGCATTTCCATTGTGGTTCAGCTAATGTACTTGATGAACTTGTGATGCCTACAGTAGGACATGACTGGAAAGACTCAGAATACCAAGCATATGTCTACTGTAGGGTAAATCCAACAACCCATTCAACAGAGTAGCTATGTATAATGGGATCTTAAAGCTCAGAGTTATCAAAGAGATGTTGTCTATTTAGCTAACTATATTTTCCTGACTCTTAGGGTGAATCCATTCGATGAACTTCACTCCGGTTGTGGCCCTCTCCTTCCGTGACAAGTTCAGACCTAGATTTTGTTATCATAGACATCAAGATTTGGTCAGATCCCATCCACAGAGACCAACACTAATGCTTTACAAAAGTTATTCACAAACATTTAGTGGTTCATCTACAGCTCTGGCATTTAACTTTGAAAGACCGCATGCTATGCACACATATCACCTCTCACTGACTCCTTAACCCTCGATTTCCCAGGCTGTTCTCTGCAAGTATGCCCTAATTGCACCATGCCATACTGTGAACCACCGAAAAGGAATAAAGACAGGTGAAAGAAACCCACTGTAACTTCTTCACTGAAGCACCCTGGTAACTTTTAATCATGCCTTGACCACTGTACACTATTAATTGTAGAAGCATAGAATCATAAAGGTTGGAAAAGATCACGAAGATCATCAAGTCCAACTGTCGACTCATCATGATATGACAGAGAGGCTCTTAAAAACCCTTCCTCCTACTTCTCCACTGTCTCCGAGCATTTTGGTAGCATTTCCAGTAAACTCTAATTTTGTGTACACCCACTTTGCCCTGGAATAACCTGACTGACAGGGACAAAATGAACTAAAGAGGAAAAGAAATTCTCCCCGTCCCATGGCTGGAGCACTTTCTTAGCAGCTAAGAATACTAGCTTGCCTGGTGTGACTCAGGGCAATTAAGGTCACTGTGCACTCTCAGAAGTTCTTCACTTTTGAGAACAAACTGAAAAAAGCGATGAAGATGCATGCAGTATATTCTTGTACCAAAGCTGATACAGCACCTTGTAAGGTATTGCCAGAAATGAAGTGTTAAATGAATGTGCCTTTTTCTCACTGACTGCAGAACAAATGAGAGCAAACACGGCTTATGAGCAATAAGTCTGTAAAATCCTGAGCATGCTTCTATTTATATTCTTAGATATGATCACACGTTGGAGTTTCTTTTCACTTTGAACACTGCAGGCATTAGTAAATCATGGCCACTAAAGATCTGATAAAAACCTCTGTCTTCAGACCAAGACTGAATTTAGTCTTAGATGGAGAGCTGCCTTGCTTTTCTGGCCCTTCTGATGTGTACACACACATAAACGCATGCACATACACTGTTCCAATACCTCACTTTCAAATGAAATGGGATGTTATAGGTGATTTAGCAATAAGTCTAGGGAACTGAGTTGGGGGAACCCTAGAAAGCATAAAAAGGCACATGGACAAAGTTAGGTATTTGGTGCAGATGCAAGCATTTAGCTAAGATGTTATTTAATGGGGCACAGATGATAGATGAGATGAAACTTAAATTCCAGGGAGCCCTAAGTTAGAGGCACAAAGCTACTATCTGGAAGAATGTCTTCTAAGTACAAGCACAGTTAGCGTAGCTACTAACGAATATCAGTGAAAAACTACCAATCATTAATTAAGCCCAGTAATGGCCAACCTCTAGTTTCCATTCTACATCTTACTCTGTAAGCTTTTACAAGTAATTATCTTGATATTTTCCAATCCATACAAAACTCCATGTGGCATTTTACAAATGGCACCATGGGAATTGCTTCAGAGAATCATGACAATGATTTGTTTTGTTTTTAAGAGTTAAAGTTCACTGTGAGACCATGACAATCCTTTCTTAGAAGGAGATATATGTTCCCTGTTTTCAGTCTGACTCCCACAGCTTTCTCTTGGGTTCCAAATCTCTGAAATAATCTGATTGTCACCAGCTGGGAAGGGCAAAGATTATAAATTGGAAGGTCAAACACGCATGATGTTTTCACATGATTGTGCTATAATGTCCAAATAGAAGTTTGAAAATGCAGCTTCCTTGCCATCTTCCAACAACAAACAGCAGGAGGAGCAAACCTCCTGGAAGCAAACAACTCACGCCGGGGATAAATGAGCAAAACTCAAGGCGGTGTGGCTTCAGATGGAGACTGCAGAAGCTTGCGTATGGAAGTAATTGTCCTGCCAGCTTCTAAATCTAATTAGCAACTGAAAAAACAAGTCATATCCTGAATAAATACTGTAAACATGCAGATCTCTGCTGAGAGAAGCAGTGAGTAACATAATGAGACATGGTACTTGCAGACTCACACTGCCTCGTTCTGGAGAACAGTCTTGTCTGAGGTACACAAGTATCCCTTACCCCCGTCCAGCCTACCTCACTTCAGAGAAGTAAGATGTAGAAAAGTGTTGCCAGGTTAATAGAAATGAGAGATGGAAGGGGTGACAGCAGACAGGGAGGGCACTGTCCTGCTCTGCTCTGCCCTTGTGAGGCCCCATTTGGAGTAATACAACCCCTGGCAGGGGCTCCAAGCACAAGAAGGATGGGGTGCTGTTGGAACGGGTCCAGAAGAGGCCTCAGAGATGCTCAGAGAGCTGGAGCACCTCTCATATGAAGAAAGGTTGAGGGAACTGGGCTTGTTTACCTTGGAGAAGAGGAGGCTCCAGGGAGACCTCACGGCGTCACTCCAGTACTAGAAGGTTGCTTATAAACAAGAGGGGGAGTGATTTTTTACATGGTCTGATAGTGACAGGATAAGGGGGAATGGGTTTAAACCAGAAGAGGGGAAATTTAGGTTAGATGTTAGGTAGAAATTCTTTACTCAAAGGATGGTGAGGCCCTGGCACTGCTGCCCAGAGAACTGTGGGTGCCCCATCCCTGGAGGTGCCCAAGACCAGGCTGGATGGGGCCCCGGGCAGCCGGAGCTGGTGGGGGGCAACCAGCCCATGGCAGGGACTGAAACTGGGTTGGTTTTAAGGTCCCTTTCAACCTAAGATATTCTATGAGTCTGTGATTCAATCGTTTGGTAAGTGTGAAACAGATTTCTCCAAGCAAAAAACCCTTCTGAAGTACTCTTCATGGAGCTTCAGTTATCAAAGAGGAAACCAGATCATTGTCTGGAGCAAACCAGCATGCATCACACTATCTTACAGCTGCTGATGACTCTTTGGGATATTTGCTGCTTTCTCTGGGGATATTTTTTTGGGATGAGCGATCTCACAGCTGGTAGATCTTAAGGTAAACTTGGCTGAAATATTTACCTCATTGCTTGCTACCCCAGTACAGTCACCACTTACCCTCTGAGAAGCTATAAACTGGCACGATGCTGCCCATACCCACAATTAGATTTCACATTATACTATCTGTCACTGAACAATATCAGAGAGCTCAGTGGGAAATTGCTAATTGTTACCATTCCCATGTTTTCAGGCTGGTAATCACAGACAAATACACCACGTGCTTGATATGACAGACTCGTGGCAGTGACAGAGCTCCCAGGATAATGGTCTGGCTTACCATTACCTGCATGAATTAATGGGATCCATGTGAAATACAGTAAACATATTAAGAAGATAGACAAATGACTGGCCTCTTGATGGACTTCTCTTTTAGATACTTACCATGCTTGCCAGGCAGCGGCACAGGCACTTTAACAGACACCCGCCTTATTTATTTACTATGCAAGACCCAACTTAACAGCTTGTTTCTGTATCTTTGGGCCAGAGGCCAAGGCAGATGTTTGCCTGACACCGAATCCTATTAGAGGTTGCAGTAACACAATTGTGTGTTAAAGCTAAATATTTTATAGCCTACTCTTGCCACCAAGCATCATCATTCCCTAGACATTTAGAGGCAGCTATCTATTGGCAAAGAAAAAATAGTTATCTGGCTGGCAGTTGAAGACAGTAGCTTTCTTGGGAGTCAAAAAGCACCAGGACAGCTTTCTACAAACTGATTAAATGCCATTCAGTGTGGTGTGGTTGTATGAATTCAAACATAACCACTTCCTTTGATAGCCTCAAGAAGCTGATCTGAGACTGGCACCATTTGGTGGCAAAAACGTTGAGGAATAGCACTACAGTAGAGCAATTGTACTTTAATGAATTGGTGTTAATAGCAGTCTCTGGAATTTATGCATTATTCAGGCTTTTGGCCTCTTCTGTGAGTAGTCTACTCTACCTCTGCATAAGAAATTGCCTCAAAATCTTTCGGTGACAACATAAATGAAGCTGCAGGGCCTGAAGAAGTTGCCATATCTACAAAATAAAAGCCTTTCCTTATAACCTTCCACCCTTACAGAGATGCATTAATTTAAAAAAAAGTAAGTAAATAAAAAAAACCCTACTTTTGGACAAATATTTAGAGAATTGTTGACTGTATCAAATAAATATATACAGAAAGTAAGAGTTCCTGACTGTCCACTGGTCTATTCTTTGTCTTGTCATGTTCCCCCAGCTAAGGAAGATGCGTTGCAATGCAGGTGGAGCAGGGCAGCAGGTAATCAGACTTTGGCTCCTATCTAACCTTGAAATCCCCTATGAGAGCTTCAGCAGTGCAAAGGGGCCACGATGAGAGCACAGCATCACACTGCAATGAATTACATCTCATGGGAGGGTGAAGGACTCTGCATCACTTCCCCTTACTCTGTGCTGCTGCACCAGCTCAGCTTTAGCAAGACACGAGCTATTTTTCTTAGACCCAGTGCTTGTCCAGGATAAAACTGTCACCTGCAAGCTCATTGCAATCATGTCTCTCCTTCACAAAAATGCCCCCTGTCACTGCCCTGACTGTATTAGCAGTAATTTGAATAGGAAGTCAGGCAGTATAACATTAAAGGCAAAGAAGATTCTGAAGCGCTGTGAACACAAGCTAGCATTTAATTTACTTCCCAGTTGCAGAGCTTGCAGCCTTGTTTATTTTTCAAAGAAATGATGCTACTCGATTGGATTTCACTGCAGGGTAGGTAGGATTCTAAGCCCAGAGAACTGTCACCTGCTCTTGTAATCGTGATAACAATGCCAAGAGAGACGTGGAGGTGAGAGGTGATAAAACACGCTTCAGATATCTGAAACATCAGCCTTGACATTTTGAGCCAAATAAAAAAAATAAATAAATAAGAAAAAAATAAGGCTCTGAAAACAAAGAAAATGTGAAAATGCTGGGTCCAGTGCGCTCTTGATCCACCTCTTCCTTTCTGAGCAGAAATGTGCAAGGACTGATTCCTTCTCATGGCGCATTCTCACCTGCTGAGATTTCGATTTTTTTGCTTCATTTGTGTTTTATAGGGCTTTTATATTTCTAGCTCAAGTGATCCACACCTGGCAGCCAGGGATGTGATAGTCTTGACAGCATCATGGAAACTCACTCATTATTTTTGAGTGCTCTTTCACAGTTTCCTGTTCTGTAGGGCGCCTAGTGCGATGCTGATACTGCTAATGCCACTTGATGTTGTGCCAGGTTTTGACTATTTTTTCTTTTCCTGAAGGCTGGGAGGTCTGTTTTAATTAAAGATCCATGCAGACAACCCTGTTTTGCTCTCATATCCCTATGGAACTCTAACCTTCAGATGGAGGTATCAGGATGCTAAATCAGGAGAAGGGCAACGGGCAGGCAGTCCTTTTACACAGCTCCTTAAGTCAATCCAGGCTCTGGAAAGTCAGAGTGAAGTACAATAATCACAGTATCCAATAGCACGTTATTTTCCCTCTATCACTTAAAAAAAAAAAAAAAAAAAAAAGCCACTTCCAACAGCAGATACCATACATCTCCATCAGAGCACACTGTAAACCACACCAGCAGTGCCTCTGGAGTCTGGGTTGTTTTAAAAGGTGATGGTGAAGCACTAAAAGTTTGGCATTCAGCATCACTTTGAGTCATTTACTGAAACCATCAAGATCTGCTGACTGCCAAATCTGACAGTACATCATGAGAGTACAGTTTCCCTTGAGATGTCTGTACTTCTGTTTCTGTGGCCTGGCTTGAGACATCCATCCAGGTACTCCAATGGCCCCGCCACAATAACATCAGTCCTTCTCACACTATTTCAAGCACATTCAACTCCAAACCCAGCTGTAAGTACTACAATAACAGCTTTGCGTGGACTATTTTTGAACTTCTGTTCTGCAGAAAGTGGGACCAAGTGGGAATAGTGTGGGGAGTAAATAATGAGCTGAACAAGCCTGCTCGCTTCAGAAGCCTATACCACATTTGGTCTGAATTTGGTTTCCCCTTGGAGAGAGAACTTTATCTCACTGGTTCATTCCTTTCTCTTACTGCTTCCTTTTTAAGAAATCTTTCCAGTGCAGAATGCCTTACAATATAAAGCTATCAGATGGTTGAAAGCATAAGGTGTAATGGGATTTCAAAAGCACTTGGGCATCGCTCTATGTATACTACCATTTGAGTTAATGGTAAAATATCCTATGACTTCACTGGGATCAGAATAAAGGAACCTTTTAAAAAAGCCTGCTAATGTATTTCTGCAGTTCGTAGCGATATACAGAGATCAGTTTTCTTCCCTGAGAATATGAGCAATGCTGAAAGCACGAAAGGAGCAATGAAATAAAGTTCTTACAGAATTGCCTATTGACTATCTTAAAAAACCCTTTCTCTTTAAGTCACCTGAAATGTGTCACAGGTTAGAAGTTAGTTGGGGAAAAATGTCAATGGATGATTTTAAAGAAACTGGCCCTTGGACTCAAGCTGTCATCTTCCTCCTTCTAAGATGCACCTTAGAAGAATGGTAACTTCAGTGCCTACACATACGACAAGGCTGCGGAGATCTAGAAACAACCTTGTGAAAGTTCCTTTTCTTCCTCGCTTTTCATCTTTGCAGCTGGAATATTTTTAAACCTGAATTTCACTCCAGTAAAACTCTCATATCCCCAGTTTGCCCAAGGGAATGCAAGGAAATTTTTTTTTTTTTTTTTTGTTCCTTCCTACTCTCATAAATTGTTACAAATGAATACAGGAAACAACAATTATTCAGCCTTCAGGGTTCAACTTCTGGAGCTGCACTAGCAAGCTGGAAGTTACTTTGCATTCAGTACATTAGAATTTCTGCTATTGCAGCTTGGGGCAAGGCTAAAGCTGGCCTTGAGTTTAATTTTAAACGATGTTGTATGTTGGTGTACTGTAGGGAAAAGACTGCAAACCAGTCTTGTATACACACAAAAAGGACCTCAAACATGGAAGTGTTTGGTCGAAACAGGTGCCCCAAAACCCTGGCAATATTATGATTTTGAGTGCACTGAAGACTAAGTTTCGTTTCATACGAAGTCTTTAGCAAATGCATCCATCCTGAAAAACAGGGATGCACTAGGTAGAGTGGCTGAGATGCAAGGTTGAGGCATGCTACAGACAGGTGCTATAGGCACACCTTCAAGTGTGATGCCCAGTGCTACAGAAGGGCTTGAGTGTCTCCTAGGCCTTTTGTCAGATCAATCCCATAACCAAGAATCATAGAAATCATTAAGGTTGGGAAAGACCACAAAGCTCATCTAGTCCAACCATCAACCTACCTCCACCATGCCCACGGACTGTGTCCCTCAGCGTCACTTCTCCACAGTTCCTAAACACCTTCAAGGACAGTGACTCCACTACTTCCCTGGGCAGCCGGTGCCACTGCATTACCATTCTTTCTGAGAAGAAATTTTTCCTGACATCCAACCTGAACGTCCTCTGACACAATTTAAAGTTGTTACCTCATCATCCTATGACTGTTACTTGGGATAGAAGCCAATCCCCACTTCATCACAGCCTTCTTTCACAAAGTTGTAGAAAGCGATAAGGTCTCCTCCGAGCCTCTTCCCAGCTTGGTGTCACCTGTATATTAACTGAGGGTACACTCAATCACTATGTTCAGATCATCAGTAAAGATAATAAACAGGGTCAGCCCCAGTACTGACTCCCACAGAGATGCCCTTGATTTCCTGTGGCCATTACAAGCTCGTGCTCAGGTATCTGCCAGAGCAAAAGCAGAGTGCACAGCTCTGTTCCTGCCTGTAGCTGCACAAACCTGGTCGAGGCATACTCCCTCACTGAGCCCCCAGCAATCCTCTGAGCCAGAAATCAGTTTAACCTAATTTATTTAACTCTCTTTCTGAGACTGTTGTAGCACTTAGATAAAGAAAGCAGCCACACATCTAATACACAGAACAGCTGTTATCATTTTAAAAGTCAACATATGCCAGGAGTTACTGCACAGACCATGTCCGCGTCCCCCCTGGCCTCTGTGTGAAAAGGGAGATTGGTGACTCCTAAGGTGCCGAGGTTGTTGGCTGCTGTTCTCTCATGTGGTCAATTAAACGTGTGCACAGATAAATACAGCCTTTGGAAAACGAAGTCTTAAAATAGTCTGCTGGAGCACAGAAAGGGTTCTCGCTTTGTGTGCCAAAAGTGGACTTGTAACTCCCACAACTTATTACTGTGCTTTAGCAGGGGAGCGTTCATGGAAAGAAAAGTCTGCACAGAGCTGCCCCAGCAGCTCAGGAATATAAGGCAGGGATAAAACAAGCTCTGCTTGCGTTAGCCTGCAGTCTGGGTTACGTGGAAAGAGCTATATACAAAAGTGCAAAAACAAAAAGCATATGCACCGCTTTACACATTTCTCCAGAGACCCTCTGGTACCAGTGTATGTCGTGTCATTAAGGCAGAAATCTGCTGTTCTGAAAAAATGAACCAAAAAAAGGGACAGAAATAAAAGAAAGAAAGGAAAAGGCTTTAAATGCAGTATTAAATAAACCATTCCATGACCCTAAAACTGAAGTAATTACCCCAATCAATAAACCTTTTGTACAAGCTCTGTTGGATCAAGAGAACTTGCTGCTTCAAACAGCACGCTGACAGCAAGTGCAAGGCTACCACCAGCCCATCTAAATACACATGTAAGAAAAGCTTTTCAAAATGACCAATCTACTTTTTTGTTTGTTTGTTTTGTTTTTTTTTTCCTATTGAATCAAAGCACAATCAAAGCCAGGTAAAACCGGATCACTGGAGACATCCAGGCAGCTTACTTCTACTGAAGTGAATGCTTATTGGCACCCAAACCATTTTTACAAACATAGCTCCATCTCTTCTGTACAACAATATAAATCATAGAATTATTGAATCACCAAGGTTGGAAAAGAGCTCCAAGATCATCCAGTCCATCTATGTGTCTGTTTGTCTCTCCTTTTTTCCCATCCAAAATTATCACTTGTAGTTATTCAGCCCTATTGAAAAGGAACATACCTATACAAACTAAGCCAGAACAAAATAACAAGCAAAAGCTGCAGTGCAATGTTAAATGAATGATTCCATCCCTGCTTTAATTTTAACTTCACACACTAAAAATTTATGCTGCTGGCTTTTTCTTGCAGGGCATCAATGAAGAAATATGCTGTATTAGGAAAAAGCAGTGGTGGAAGATTTCACCGCCAAGTATCTGACCTTTACAGGCTTCTTATTATTTAATTATCTTTGAGATGTGTCCCTAATTTCTCTTTTATTAGAGATGCCCAAAGTCTTGAACAGCAGAATCCTGAAATAATAATTTGGCCTGCCATTAAGGCTTGGGAAACAGGATAATTATGTAAGAATTGTTTTAGACACTTGCAGAGAGGAAAAGGTCACCACAAATAACATCTAGATTTGAAATGAATAGTCTGACTCCAGGTTCCTTGGAAGAGCTGTGGCTCTTCTGCAGGGCAATAAAACTCAGCACTGGGACACACTCCTGCTCTGGGCTCCCTGCAGTGGGAAATGAGACTGTTATCAATTTTTTGGGATAGACACACAGATGAAAAGACTTAGGGCACATTAATAAAGTTATCAGCTGCTAAAATTTTACGGGCTGTGTCACCATCATCTAAAACCATCACTACTGTTTTACTGAGAATAGGAAACAAAAACCTCTGAGCGTGGGGATTATAAACTAATGTGAAAGGCTTCCCCACCTCACAGCCCTACTGCCATGTCCAGATCTGTGCTCAAGCTACAAGGTATTTTTTTATTAAGCTCTATAAAGATTAGTTTTACGTGTACGATGAAAAAGTAACGTCTCCAATCACACTGCTTCACTTGTTTGGAGAGGGGAACTCCTATAAAGCTCAGAGTTCACTCATTTCCATCTCCCAAGGCAACTACCTACCTACCTGTCCTACCTACCAGGCTGGGCTGAGTTTGACTCTGATGGAGTTGACAGTCTGCTGTTTTCTTGCCATCCTTCTGCATGGGCCAACTCTCCTTTCACCAAAGGACCTTGTCCTGTGGCCAAGTGGAAGACTGGCCATAAAATCATAGAATCATTTAAGTTGGAAAAGACTACTAAGATCATTTAGTCCAATAATCAATCTATCACCACCATGCCCAATAACCGTGTCCATCAGTGCCACATCTCCACAGTTCTTGATAAGCTCCAGGGGTGGTGGCTCCACAACTTCCCTGGGCAAATGGCTTGAAGCTATCTGCGGATAAACCACGGAATCATAGAAATGTAGAATACTCCAAGTTGGAAAGGACCCTTATTGCCTCCTAGCTGAACTGAGTGCATGCTTTCTATGCTACCTGAGACTTACAAACTTTACCAAATTCAGAGAAGTGTAGCAAATGTTTCTAAAGGAGGGCTAAGAAAGAAAGGGACAAACTCTTGAGCTTGGTCTGTTGTAGACAGAACAAAGGGAAATGGCTTCAAACTAAAAATGGTGAGACTTAGGCTGGATGTAAGGAAAAAGTTTTTTACAATAAGAGTGATGAGGTACTGGAATAGGATGCACAGAAGTGGATACCCTCTTCCTGGAGACATTAAAAGTCAGGCTGGACAGGGTTTCAGCACCTAATCAAGCTGTAGGTGTCTCTGTTCACTGCAGGGAAGTCAGACTAGATGGCCTTTAAAGGTCCCTTCCAACTCAAATGACTCTATGATTCTATTAAAAGCTAACTGAAGCCAAAGAGCAGAAAAGAAAGCATCAAACAAGGATGCTGGCAACAAGAGAGTCATCAGAAAAAGGCACTGACCATCTCATGGAGCATCTGTCAAGCAAGGGCTTGTAATGGGACACAGAGAGCTGAAGGCAAAAAGCTATTTGCAGAGCATGCAAAGCTCTGCTGTTATGTTGCAGGAGAGAGAGATCAATAACATCAAAAATGAAGTTGTGATTTTCCTCCCTGCCAAGGCTCTCATATGTCGCTAATTTTTATTTATTTATTTATTTATTTATCTATTTATTTATTTATTTATTTATTTATTTATTTATTTATTTTCAGTGCAAAGCAAGCAGAAGGAAAGAGCTTTAAGTCGGGGAAGGCACAAGCTATTAATTGACTGTAGAGGGCTACCACAAGGCACAGTGTGGAACAGGGGATGGATGGGGCAAGGTGACCATAGCATGCAATGACCATATTCACAAAGTATGTGAGAACAACACCACTGGTAACTGAGCACCTCCACAGAACAGCTGGAGTTCTATTAACAGGGAAAGAGTCCTGATTTGGCCAACTACTTTGATGGACGTACTCGCAGGACATGTTCAGAAGAGGGTGACAGGGACATAACATCCATTCTTCCTGAAGACCTAACTGTACAAGAGGGGTTAAGTAAAGCAACAAGGGAACTAGCTAGGGGAAAGCATACACCACAGAGGATACAGGATCACACCCCATGCCTGCACACTCTCCTCAGTATTTACATGAGATCAATTTAGACTTTCCCAGATGTTAGTGAAGCAAGTGTAAGTAAAGTGAATGGCTTTGAGACTTCAGTGGATCATGCCTGGGAATCCGCTCTGAACCAAGAGTTGACAGAGTTTAAGTCAGCATACACATGGGCAGTGAATGTAAGGGAAACAAACCTGAACGGGGTACTTTCAGAGCTGTTCAGGTCCCCTCTCACACAACCCCATCCCCTCAGGAGAGGATCCAATGCCAAGCTTGTCCGTGCCTTGTAATTCCTTCTCTCCTCCCTAAGCTCGGTCCTGCTGTGAACCCACAGGTATCCTTCATGTGTGTGAGCTGTACGAGGGCTGTGATATTTTAGGCTGTAGCAGGAAGGGAGCTTGCCCTTTGATGCGTGTTGTAAAGCGCTGTATGTGCTGGCAGCCCCTTATAAATAACACTGCCAACTTGCTTGTGCTTTGATAGAGGAAAGTACTTACAGCAGCTTTCTTACGGATAGTGGAGGGGGCGGGAGGAACAACGGGGCTTATCCTAAACTTAAGCACTGTCTCCTGCAGGAGATAAAAGCGAGACAAAACCTTGCATCCTACCACGGGTGCTGTACATGTGTTCCTGTGCTCGTTGGGTGACACGACGGCAAACAGACGCTCACTTCTCAGACAGCTGGTGCTGCTTCTCCTTTTGATTTCTCTGGGGCTGCATGCAGACAAACCTGAGCTCAGCGGTAACAGCTGCTGGAAGACCTTTTCTCTCCAGTTCCATAGATGTTTGCAGCCTCTCAGACATTTCTTACCCCCCACGAGCAGATTTCGGCCAAATCTCTGTCTCAGATATGCTGATTCCAGCTGATTCCTCAACCCACTATTTTGCTCCACTTGCACCAGATCGTTGGGAATAAATCACCACTATCAGGGAGTGAATCCACAAAGTGCTTTGCAGAGAACTGTTTGTATTAGGAATTTCAGAAAGTGCTTCCAGTGTCATTTACAAAAAGAGTTAATTTATTATTGAGACACTTTGACTGTCCACGATGATACTTGATGATTCTTGAGGCCCCTTCCAACCCGGGCCATTCTGTGATTCTGTCCATTCCTTTATAACGCCTTGCATTGTAATTTGGAGGAATGGACATAAATATGTTATTAAAAGCTAAAAACTTTTCTTGAATCATTTTATTTCCCTCCACCTGAATTGCCTGTGCACTGTAGAAGAACAAACTGTGACAGGCATTATATACTGCATTCTCCCTGGATTCACAAGCAATGGCATGTAACAGGCACACATTTTGACATCACATAACTCTGTAGCGATGATGGTTCCGCAGCCTTTTAGAAAACGGGCTCAACTGTCATCTTTTGCCCTTAAAATCAGAGCTAATGTTCCTGAGTGGATTTAGTTATAGCTATATCAGATTCCAAATCGGTATGATGGACAGCCTCACCATTTATGAAATTAAATGTGCGATCAAACTGGGAATACACATGCTTTTCTTCATTTTTCTCTGGTTTTCAGTAGGATAATGGAAGGCCCAATCATTCCAGACCAGCGCTGCACAGTAATTGATATCATCAAGCAGAGCCCGCAGTGATTTCACTGGCTCTGAAGGGTTCGGTCTGTTAGAACAGAGCAGATAAACTTGGAAAATCAGCATCCTTTCTATTCAGCATCGCACTGCTGAAGTGAAAGCTGCTGTCCTTGACTCAGGCGAGTCCTTGCTCATAGTGGAGGAATGACTGTACAGTCTGGCTTTATGCACTTATCATTCTGATTCTCACTATCAATTCTGTGCTTTCTCCTATTATTCATGATTATTAATTAATGCTTAATGCGTTTTTTCCCAGCAGTTCCATCACCCTCGCAGCATCTCTGGGGAAATGTCACACCTCATGGCATGCAGCTGAAGCGTAAACTTAGGTTGGGTCACAATTAGAACATCAATCAGAGCCCAGGACTTCCAGGCTGCTGGTCTTCTTCTCCCATCACCAGGTCCTTCTTCTTCCTGCATCCCAGCCATACCTTTCAAACACACTCACGCTGCAAGCGCTATGGCTGCACAATAATAATGGGAGATTTTTCTATGTGCTCCTGCCACAGAAATCAAACAAAATAGCAGCTTGCCTCTGACAGCCAACACAGCTCTGCATGTTCCTCGTCCCACACAGGTTGAAGGGTTCCCATCAGGTGTGCCTTGATATATTTGTTTGGCACTGCCACTTTACACCCTGGTTCATAAACACGGTGTCAGGTTGTTGTATCCTCTTTACCTTGGCACCAGCAAAACATCACAATACTACTGTACAGCAGTGTGGATAGACTTAAAACACAGCAGCTTTGTCTTGGCAGACCTCATGAATACACTGGAAAGGCTCTGAAGCAATACAGTGCATTTTCACACAACACCTGTCCTGACTATTTTTAAGCAAGCTGCTGAAATCGAGGTTAAAGAGAAAGGTACTAACCTGCTTAGGATATTAGGCTAATTACGATCACATAGGATAATAATTTAGGATAATTTACGATAATAATTAGGATAATTTAGGTTAGATGTTAGGAAGAAATTCTTTGCTTAGAGTGATGCCCTGGCACGAATGCAATAGGTGCCCCATCCCTGGAGGTGTCCAAGGCCAGGATGGATGGAGCCCTGGGCAGCCTGAGCTGGTGGGGACAGCCAGTCCATGGCAGGGGTTGGAAGTGGATAGCTTTAAGGTCCCTTCCAAACCAAGACATTCTGTGACTCTACGATTTTTATCATATTTCTATAAATGCTAAACAAATTCGGCCAAATTCTACTGAAGAAGGCCCTTCTTTATCTAATTTTTTACTTATCTCAAAATGAGTGGGTTTTCCTGTAAGCAGCTTTTCCTGTACACAATGGCTTTGTATTACTGTACAGCTACCAAGCGATTCCCATGGCAAGGCTCTCTTTTACTGTACAGCAGGAAAAAAACCCAACTCCCTTGTGCCAAAAGATAGAATGATTCAAGGGCAACAGGGAATCTATCATGGACTGTTCTGCTTATCACATGGTCACAAAGGTAAACAAAACAATATTGCCTTAAAGACAATCTGACATGCTTTTCACCCACACTGCTCCCCCACTGCTCAAAGACAGGTTAAGGATGTTTTGCCTTTTTTTCCCTGTGTTAGTGCAATGAGGCAGGGAGAGAAGTCTGGCTGAAAGCTCATTTTGCATCGCTTTGAAAACAAACACGTAGTGGCTGAGCTTTAAAAATGTTTTCTTCTGTGAAAGCTTTAGTGATTTCCTAAGCTGGGGAATTTCAAACTGGAAAAAAAGATCATGCTCAGAAGGATATCTGGACGCTGCTCCAGGCAGAAGGTGGAGAATATAGGCTCAGTTCCCAGCACTGCTGCAGCAAAGTAAATCTGCTAAAGGAAAGTGATGGAGTCACCATCCCTGGAGGTGTTCAAGAACTGTGGAGACGTGGCACTGAGGGACGTGGTCAGTGGGCATGGTGGGGATCAGCTGAGGTCAGACTTGGGGATTTTAGAGGTCTTTCCCAATCTTAATGATTCCATAATTATAATTGAAAGTAAATCTGTGCTCTACAGAGCACTCTTCAGTTTCATAAACTAATGTGTTACTGTTTCTGGTGTCGCTTAACTGTGAACAGTATAAAACTTGTGAAGTTCCAGCTTTTAAATTTAACACAGCAGTGCTTTCACTTCCGCATTAGGTAAACTTTAGAGTTTAAAGTGAATATTGGGATCTTAATGATGGCTTTAATAAGATCTAAACTTTTAATTAACCTGCCAAGACAAATTACAACCCGTAGCTCTTAGGCAACTATTGCAGACAGCTGAGACTCAACACCAATACTTCTTTGGGGAGAGGGATTAATGACAGCTTTGGACTGAGTCTGCTTTTTTAGCAAAGAAAAAAAATCCATTAAACAACCACTGTGGCTGGAAGAAAGCTGAGCACGAGTTTTATGGAGCAATCTTTAAATTACAACCAAACAAATCTGGGGATATGAAAAGGTTCAGCGGCGAGCCAGATTTAAAATTTAATACTACTGACTCAGAAACAGGTTGTGCTGTTTATGGAGTGAAGTAAGAACACGTGGTGTGCACAAGCACACAAGCAGCCTGCAGGCAGCATCCTTCCTGCAATGGACAACAGCTCATCAGGGGACTTATTGCCAGAGCAGCCCAGAAAACTGTTAATCTGTACTTCTTAAGAAATCTGAGATTCCTTCTGTAAGCAAGGAGAAATAGAGATTCCCAGTGTTGTGGTTCCAATGAGCAAAGCCGTGCAGTGCTGTTTGCTGGGTTTAACCTCAGTGCTCTGCCTGAGCTCCTACTGCAGTGATTTGGACAGTGCTTAAAGGCAGGGATGTCAGCAAAACTGCTGCACAGTGCCACTCTGTGCTCTTCAGTCATCCCTCTACCTCTGCTCCAGGAAGAATAAATTAAAAAAAAAAAAAAAAGCTAAATAAAAAAATAAGATCAAAGGAAAAGTGAAGCAGGGAATTTCAAGCTTGTAATCCAACGCTGGCACCAGGTGGAATCTCGTTCCGGATATAGTTATTAAAAAGGCATACAAAATACTTACATGCTATTTAGGGCCTAACAGCACTCAGCCAGTTGCTGAATACATCCTGTACAAACATTCGGTCCAAAACCACACAAAGCTACCATGCAATTTGAGTATGTGCATTAACACCTGGCCCGAAGGCAGACGGTTTGGGAATAAAACAGGAAACGCTTACCAATGGCAGTGGTAAGGAAAGAAACCACCTCCGACTCCTTGCCATCATTGTAGAAGGCCAAATGCCATATGCCTGAATCCAAGTACTGGATAAACCCTGTCTCGTGGCTGGACAAGGGCACAAAGGTTCTGTGTTGCCGTTGAGGTCCTTCCAAGCCTCTTGCCTCCTGGCTCAGAAGGCGTCTTCCATCGAGGAGCTCGACAAAGTCAAACTGAAATACAAGAAAGAGAGATGTCTGTGTGCACTGCAGGCTTTCTCAAGCTGTTTCAGGAAAGAGACATATATTTTGCATTAAACATTAGAAATGTACATATTCAGACATATCATAAGCAGTTTTTTTTCTGTTAGTGTCTATTCAAGCTGAGTAATGTTCCTAGATTACCTGGCAAACAAGTCTTCTGGAAATAGAAGCATAGAATCACAGAATCATAGAATCACCAAGACTGGAAAAGACCCCCAAGATCTCCCAATAAAACTGTCCATCTACCAGTATTTGCTCACTAAACCATGTCCATGTAAAACCATGGACCACTAAACCATGAAACCATGTATGTAATACATAAAGAGTGAGGACATGAATGTAATTTCCAGTAATTAGGCACAAGAAGAAACAATCTTTATTTAGAATGTGATTTGGGCACAATGACCCTAAGAACATGGGGGGTGGGAGATTCATGATTGAAGGTTGGGGATTCATCATCCTTGAGGTCCCTTCCAACCATGGCCATTCTGTGACATGCTCCATCTGTAGAGACACAGGGAGGGAAAGAACAGTAATGCACTGGCATAGGATGCCCAGGGAAGTAGTGAAGTCACCATCCCTGGAAGTGTTCAAGAATCATGCAGATGTGGCACTGAGGGATGTGGTCAGTGGGCATGGTGAGATGGGTGGGGCTGGACTTGATGATTTGAGAGGTCTTTTCCAACCTTAATGATTCTATGATTCTAAAACTGAGGTCTAGGGATGCAGCCAAACTGCACAGTACGAATGATGAGAAACTACTCAGAAGCTTATTTGTTATAAGGGCATGTAGGATGAGGGAAATGTAGGATGAGGGGAAATGCCTTTAAACTGGAAGAGGGTAGATTTTGACTAGATAGAGGAAGACATTCTTTATTGTGGGGGTGGTGAGACACTGGCACAGGTTGCCCAGAGAGGTTGTGGACGCCCCACTGTGGAGGGGTTCGAAGCCAGGTAGGATGAGGCTGTGAGCAACGTGGTCTACAGGGAGACGTCCCTGCATCTAGCAGGGGGTTGGAACTAGATGATCTTCAAGGTCCCTTCCAACCATAAACATCCTATGATTCTCTATTCTATTTTCTTTGTGCCTTGGTTAATAAGACAGAAATAAATTACCTAGCCCAAATGGATAGTTTGCCAGAACTGCTTTTGGTTATCGAGAGAAATATGAATGTAAGTCAGAGAAAGATTTTGTAAGTAAATTGTGGCATACATTTTGCAGAAGTATTTTTCTTAGTGAGCGATGCTTTTTTCCTTAAATCAATATCCAAGGTGGTTAAAAGATCATAAAAGATGAAAAACAGGTGAAGTAATGTAAAAAAAAAAGTCCCATTTACTGGATAGCTTTCAGAAATTTTCCTCAAAAGAACTTTTTTTTTTCCCCAAGGTAACTTCAGGTGAACAATCACTTCCATTTCGCTATTAGGATTATAACTACCTTTTGTTCCCCATTTAAGTAACACTGCACTGACTTTCTGCAATAATTGTATTTTGTCTGATGATATATGAATGGGACAAGTCGGGTACAATCCTAGCAGACATCACAGTTATTAGGTGAGCATTATCTAATCTGAGTCTTCTCTTGTGGTAGGTGAATAGAGCATTTTGTGAGCAGAACTCAGCAGTCAGGGCACAGCCTTTCCTGTTCCTCAGCTCCTCTTGCCTTCACCTCTCTCAATTGCTCAATCAGATAAACATGTAGATTTTGGCAGGTGCAAGGAAAACAAAACCACCTGCTTTTAGACCAGTAAGTATTGCTGTACTAAATGTCTGCACGCTTTGGCTGAACCCATCAACAACATTTAGACTCCTTATCCTTGTTGACTTTAAACATGTGGTGTATTATTAGGTTGTCTGATATGGTCTTCAAATGCCACCAAGATAAGGACTTGTTGAGGTTTTCTCTCTTCTGCAGTTATCACTAAGTTATTTCCATCACTTTTGTGAGGCAAAAACTATACATGACCTATCTTGAAGATCAAAAGACAGAATTTGTCACAAGGGTATTTCTCATTTCTACATTTTAATTACTTATTTCCTTGAAATAAACAAGACCTCACTTTAATTTATGTTGTCTTTATTTCAGCAGGTGGATCATTCGGATTTGATGCTGCAGCACTTTTTGAGAAAGCAAGTGAAGGGCATTCCTTTTGGCTGTCCGTGAAGTTAGCTTTGTCAGAAACAAGAGTTGTTAGGCAGATAGATCAGATTTCTAAAAGCAGACTAAAGGAACAGGTAACTGCAGATATAGCAGGTAAAGTTCATCTCAAAGTGTTGGTATCTCCGTGGTAGTTTGAATTAGTTTTCTAGAACTCATTCAGCAGTCAAAGAAATTCGAGACGCTTCTAGAGTGCAGTTTGCCTCATGCTGAAGTTGAAATCCAAGTAGCATCTAGTATATTGTGCCCCACGGCATTTATTTCTTGCTTGAGATGAAAACAACTTGCAGGCATCCAGCCGCAGTAAGTTGCTGTTGTTACAGCCCAACCTGGGTTATGCTTACCTGGGGCTCCCTGCCAAAAGTAAATTTAATTCTATTCATATTCGTAAGATGGTGCTTTGGATGTTGATGACTTTGCAAAGTTGCTACGTTACTGGCTGTAAATATCACAAGTGGATTATGCTTTATTATGTTTTAATAAATTCAGATATTTTTAATACACAACTGGAGTTATTGAAAGCAAGAAAATTGTAGATAAAATGCCATTTTAATCAATTCAAATTGTATAAATCAAAAAATGTATCCCACAAACAATGATAGCCAATCCCTAAAATTTACTATTTAAAAATTGGCCTAGGTTGAAAACAGTTTAAAAACCGATTTGATTTGGGAAAATTAATAGACCACAAGAAAACTGTTTAACTTTTATTACCATTTGTTGAGAAGAATTAGAAAAAATGCCTAAATTTTTGCCTTCTACAGGCTCTGTTTTTAAGACTACAAAAATCTGGAGCTTGCATTTTCTTCCTACTTGTAAGTGTCCGTGGTTGCTGGCAACCACCAGGAGAGGATGGATGGTCAGAGACAGACAGTTTGCCAAAGAGAATCATACAAACACAGAATCATCTGAGTTGGAAGGCCATCTGATCCAGCTCCCCTGCACTGAACAGGGACACCCACAGCTCCATCAGTGCTCAGAGCCCATCCAGCCTGAGCTTGGGTGTCCTCAGGGACGGGGCACCACCACCTCTCTGTGCAATCTGTGCCAGTGCCTCACCACCCTTACTGTAAAACACTTTTTCCTTATATGCAGCCTAAAAATCTGGAAAAGTTTCATGTTTTAACATGAAAAAAGGAAAAAGACTTTAAATATTTTGCCAAATACAGGAATACGTGCAAAGGCACCAACTCAAAGACCCTAAAAAAAAATGGATTATGTAGAGGTGCATGTTACAGAAGATGGAAGACGGATTATTTAAACAGCAGAAATATCTGCTTATCTAGTTTGGAAGAAAAGCTGCTTGCCAGTTCAAATTTTACTACTGCCAACCCTTTATTACATTCTTCCAAAGAGGAGATTATCAGTGCTTTAAGCACACATATTGCTGAAGTCCTGTTTATGAAATTCCTGATAAAATTTGGAAATCTAAAACTGACTGGTTAGTTTTATGGGGTGCAGCAGATACTCTGGATTATGCAAAAGAAAAGATGAGATTTGTGTAATACGTATTAACTATGAAAGACCAGTCTACAGTTTCAATACAGAAAACAAGTTAGCTGTTTTATAACTCCTAAGGCAAATAAGTTACGGTGAGATTAAATGCTAAGATTTAAACTTCATATAAAAATGTACAGAAGGAGAGCAACGTTTTAATCACAGCAGATTTTTTAAAATAATAAATTTAGGAAAAAGGGCCATTTCAAAACTAAATTAAATATTAACTACTGATATATCAATATTGTTTTAATATCTGCAGTTTCCTTAAGTTATTTCTTCAGGGTCTGGGGACCTGTTTCTAATACTGCACCATGACTCTTATTGTTGGAATAAAAAAGTCTATTTGGTAACTTTTGATGATGTTTTGGTCCAGATGCCAATTATTAGTAGTAGTGGTATTTGTACACTTGGCAGCACTTGATTTGTGCCTATTCAAAAGCAGCACTTACAAGATCTCTGTAGAAATGCACTGCCTCCCCCAGCATGTAGTATGACCAACACGTGCTACATCCCACATTTTATGTCTCATTTTCAGCTGAGGATTCAACTGATACGCAGCTGCACTGTTTCAAATGGGAAAGGTCCCAACACTGACAAATCATTCTCAAGATCCCAACCAAAACGAGACTGCAGAACGCAATGCAGAGATGGTGCAGTTGGTGTGGGCTTCTTAATCAATTCAAATATGGTTGGGTGGAGAGTCCTGCTAAATTTTGGCAGTTTTGCTTTTAGTTCAGTACTCTTTAGTTGAGATTTAGGTGTTGCATTTCACAATTGCTATTTAAACAATTGAAACCATTCATGTAGCAAGTCCTGTTCGACAGTAGATATTAATAATCATTATAAACAAGGAAAATCAGAGCTAACACAGAGTTCCACTCTACAACTGCTATTGTTGTGACCATGACTTTTTAATTTAAATAATATAGAATATTTAACTTCTAAATGTCTGAACCTCTCCCTAAAGAGAGACTGATCAAAAATGGGCAATAACGGTACTGTTGTGTCACTGAATTTATGACCTGCTGATCCTATTGAAATATTTTAATTCTGCAGAAAGGCAGGCAGAGGAAGCATGGATTTATGACACCTTTTTGACACAAATAAGTTGCAGGTGTGTTAATAAGTAGAAAATACCATATTACCCAGAATAGTTGCAGTAAAAATCTTTGTTTGCTCAAAAAGAAAATAAAGGGTATTTCTATAAATCTTTAATAATGATGTTGGTTGCTGGACTTCCAGTTTAAAATGGATGGCAAGGGTAAGTTACAAAATTACTATAAAGCTGGTAATACTTTGATAACCTGCTGATGCAAGTGGGAATATGATTTTTTGCACTGCCTAATAGAGTCATGTCCTAATGCATTAATCAATCTGGTTAAGAACAGCTTAAAAGCTGAGATGGAAACCAGAGAAACTAATTGACAAAATCTTCATTTAAGGGGATGGTTCTTCAGAGCATTTTCTAGAAAGTGATTTCTTGACACATTTTCTGTCTCAGTGTGTTAAGAAAAGCTACTAAAAACACTAAAAATCCTACAGAATAGTAACTGTATCTTGATTCCCGCTTAAATACGCCTGTGGCATCCTGCAAAAACTCGATTCTGTTTGTTATACACCAGTTACTGTGCTCTGGCCAACCTCAGTATAATCTGACAGCCAGCACGCATAATGTGAAGAGCTGGCTTGAGGCATTTCAGCATGGACAAGGAAGGGAGATCTTACTCCCATGGGAGTGAGAGACTGGGGTTCTGCAGCTCTAATCATGAGAGGAGAGAGGCTGAAAGAGTGGCACGTGGCATGGAATATGGGGACAAAAGATGGTTCTTTCTCATGGATGAAGAGGGTAGCGACTCATGCTGCTAGGACCCTCAGCAGGACCCTCAAGCAGCTGATACCCTCAGTTTTTTCCCCAAACTGGTGTCAACTGCTCTGGCACATCAGACTAATGTATGTAAATACCTTGCAAGTGTCATTTGATTATCTTTCTCTGGATATCTGACCAGATTTTTATATCATGCAAGCATGCAGCAAATCCTTGAGAGAAACAGCTGAAATAAAAAAAACATGAAAACATAAATTCTAAGACAAACGTTGCTTGATTGAAATGAGGTCCCATTACCTGTGTATGTGATGGTGGAAGGCCTTTTCTGCCATAGATGCCAACCAGAGCAGCCTTTCCTAAAGACACATTGAATTTCAGATGCACTGGGTGGTCGATGAACACCTGAGATCTCCAAAAGATACCAGGAGGGATCTTCTGTGTGGCTCGTCTGCCAACATCAATTTCTCCAGAGTCTATAAAACTGTCGTCTGGAAAGAAACTACTGGGCTTTCCTGCCAAAATACAGGAACAAAAATCTTGGATTAGCCTTAGATCCTAGAAGTAATCCAATCATACTGCTATCTCTGACATTGATCTTGAGAAACAGACTATTAGTGTCCTGAGGTCTTCGGAGTACTGTTTGTTGCCAATCCTTTTCATTATAAGAGGAGAACTGGCAGGGTTATTCTTGGCTTCGGTAACTGTTTTGTTTGAAAACATGAAAACGGGAAGAGTAAACTGGAGAAAAATGGCCTGTGGTTCAAATATTAACATCAGAGCTTGTTCTAATTACATTACGTAAAAATAAATCATTTTACATTATAACATAAATGAATGTAAGTTCACTGATGGAGAAATCATCATTACATTAGCAGAGAGAAGTGAAGAAATAGTGAAGTAGACATATGTCACAGAATAGAATGGCAATGTGGAGAAGAGCAATATGAATGATGTCTAAATGGGGAAAGAAAAATATTTCTTTATTAAATTCACGTTTGACACTGGTAACAATATTTTAAATTTGTTAAACTGTCCAAAAAAAAGGACTGAGAAAACAGATGAAGGAAATCATGCCCTGCATTAGAGTAATATCGACTATGAAACCTGAGAGGTTTTAGTTAGATTTCAATCTGCAAAGTGTGTTATGGTTATTCAACTTCCTTTAGCAGCTGAGCAAATGGAGGCAGCTGCTTCTCAAAGCACCCACCAAGTTAGAGAGCCTGGGATGGCAAGCAGCATGTGTTTTAAAGTGAGGGAGACAGCACGGAGCTCAGCATCCCTGGAAACAGCTGAGAAACTCCAGATTAGACACCTATGCACTCACAGTTCTCAAATTCGGTGGCTGCTTTGAAAATATTTCAATTCAAAGAAAGCCCAGGGATGGGGGCAATGTGCAAAATAAAATCCCAGAGCACTGTCTGTTGGCTATTTTGTATACAGAGT
Organism: Lagopus leucura; assembly: GCF_019238085.1. NCBI lineage: Eukaryota > Metazoa > Chordata > Aves > Galliformes > Phasianidae > Lagopus > Lagopus leucura. Next base: position 1,755,520 of record NW_024962254.1, read on the forward strand.
GGCCATATAGCTTCACAGAAACAAGATGAAAGCAATTGCTTAGCAAAAAACCTCTACATAAGGGCACTTAAAGAAAGATTTTGGCTTTGGTGAGGAGAGCACTGTCAGGGACTAATCATTAATTTTATAAATCCAAATCAACTGGTTATCTCACTGTGCTGCCATTACAGCTCGCTACTCTGTGTTTCACAGATCAAGCAATTCCAACAAAATGAGAACAAAACTTTTCAGGATTGTATATTATTTTGTAGAAAAATCATTGAGAGAATTTGGGGGAAACAAAAAATATGAAATAAAAATATCTTCTTCTATCCATCATAAATTCAAATGAAATAGTCTTAGAACTTATTGCCACATTGAAAACATAGAACAACCCCTCCTTGTATTGTTTCAAATCGTAACAGTTCCTTTAAACATCAAACTTCTCTGTATACCATCCCACTATAAGCTCAATGGGAGAGACAGAGGCAAACTGCTAGCTGTCTCTAAAATCCACATCTAAATTATCCTTATATTGACAGTTAACAAAAGAAGCATCTGGAGACATCTCTTTGTAGAACGGAGATATTTTGTTTTTTACCAGAACTTTTGGTCCAAATAAGTCTAATCCTTGGTTATTGCACTAAAGTCAGCAACTGCTTAAATACGTTGTTGGAGTGTGAACTGATGGCATTTTTCATTTCTGTGCTATCTCATGCATACAGTTTTCTGCACAGCAGCATACTCTACAAAGCAAAGGGTGTACGTTCTTTCATAGAAAAAAGCTACTGGTTATTTTATTAAATTCTCATTTACCGTTGTTCATCACATTCAAATAAAAACAAGGTGGGAATCTGTTGACTTTCTATCCTTTTCTAATCAAAGTGCATATTAACAATCAGAAGCAGCTTAGGTAGCTGGCCATTCTCACAGTCTCATTTGTGCTGGTAATGTACAACTGCACAATGAACATCGACCAGTTTGATTCTGAAGGGGATTACTTTATGAACTGGATTGCAATTATTTATTTGCTGTACTAAAAATTACTTCTACCCCAGTTAGGATTCAAGCAAATGGTTCCCATGTCTTCGTGCAAAGTTTCTCATTTCAGTTCTATTAAAAAGCAGCTAAAGATATCACATGTTGGTTTTCAAAATGGTAGATATTTTTTGCTGATTACCACTGACATGCTTTATAGATTCATAGAAATTCAGGTGAAAATCTACAGTATTTGATGTGTGCTCTGACTGTTCATTAATAAAGATGGCGCACCAGAGTGAATCCAGACAGGTGAGAATTTAATGCATTAGATGTTGACGTGCCAGAGAGAGCCTGGAGGAAATTAGCACAGTGTGTATTCTGCAACACTTGCTTTCTGTACAAGCAAGAAAACTGCTTCTGTGATTGAAAGATAAATTCACGGAAATAATTGTTTGCACACACAATTGCAAAGCTTATGTCTCCTGCTGGAGGACAGCAGTATGTCTGAAGTGTGATGGGCACCACGCTGCCATGTCTTGCTCCATGGGTTCAGATTTCCCCACAACTTTCTTCACAAGGCTCAAGTCAACCCTTGTCTTGCCAGCCTCAGTCTACAGTGGGATTAGGCCCTACGGAATGGATTCTTCATAAAGAAAGTACAATAAGAAAGCAATTTCAGCTTCTAATCAGAAATTAAGTTTTAATCAGAGCATTTGACTGCTTAAAATTAACTTCAGGTCTGAATTCTTAATTGGGCTGTCAATTACTTTGCTCTTTCCATGCATTACCTTGAACTTTTTAGTTGCCGTAGCAACTACTCCTAATTTATTTGGTTATCAAAATAAGCCATTTCATTTCGGCCCCTGCTGAATCTGCTGGTATTTTTGATAGCGAGGTACCCTGACTCATCAAAACACTTAAGAACACACTTCATACTCCTCTGACTTCAATCACAGTTAATTACGCGCTTAAATGTAAGCATGTGATTAAGTGCTTTGCTAAACAGGGATGGGCTTAAACGCCCATAAAGGCTGTGCTGGAGCACAGCCATGGATGAGAATTGGCAAGACGTTGGTAATGATTCATTCAGATCAGCTGTAAGACTGACTGTTCCAAGCTATTTCAGTGTGATCAAGAGAACTTTCAAATACATTTTAATCCATTTTGTAAGTAAATTTCAATCACATACATTCTGAATTAGAATTGCAGCCAGGCTGCACTGCTAGTCCAGAATTAGTTGCGTAATAACTTGATGGGGAAAGAGCTGTGTTGAGGCTGGATGTGATAAGTCCTGCAAAAAAGAGATCTTGTCCTGATGTGTTTATTCAGTTAGGAGAGGACTCCCTCCTCTAAGCCAATGGCTTCCTAAACATCTGTATGAAGCACTGACTCTTCCAATGGAGGAGTCTTCCAATGACATTCATAGAGGGTTTTCCAGATTTCTCTTTTAGCAGGGGTATTTGGCAACACTCAAAAATTTGTTGATGTCACTAAGCATGGCTGAAAAAGAAATCAAGTGGAAGACTTTGATTAGGCCAGTAGTTTTTCATACTTCAATTTATTTTCATTTTGGCTTTTAAAAGGAAATAAACACATCAAATTTCAAAAGTGAAACACATGGCAAGGAGAAAAAGGATCTGCCATGAAGTATTTTTGAATGCAACATATAATATCTGCAGATTGCTGTACTGTCTGGTAAGGTTTGCTGAGAATATCTTGCTGAGTTGATTTTTCCTTGTGGAACATTGTCGTCAGCCATCGGTTGTGAGTAAATACACTTGTAAGGAACACACATAATCATGGCCTTTATTTGGACTGATAAAGGCAGATAGCTTTTACAAAACAATAAAAAAACCCAACACCCTATAATTAATTTGAATTAAATAGACAAACAGAGGCTCCCTGCCAAATTCCAGGGAACTCTGGAAACTTTTGAATTCATTGAGTTGCCGGAACAACTGAGTATGCTGGAGCATACTTCTTTCTCTTACCCACAAACCCTCACCTTCCAACTAAACACCAAGAATAGCCAATGACTGCAGTTTTGCTGGAATCTGTTGGACGTGCATGAAGAAGTTTGACACACAAAACAGCTTTCTGGAAATCTGAATCACAAAGCAGCTTTCTGAAACTCTGAACTCCTCATTTGTCCTATTAAGTCTTGGGAGGGATAAAAAACGTGTCCTTTGCAGACCTTATGGGTACTTTCAGCTGCGCTCCCCCTATATAGACCATAGTAAGATCTAAGGCTGCTGGATAATGCACTGCTGAACTGATAAACCATTAGTTTCTTCTAGTTTCAGTTAAAATTGCAAGCTGACACCATGATGATGCTTTGAGGAGAACAGATCTTTTACCTGGACATCTTTGTAAAGAGGTGTCCAACCATGGAATATCAACACTCACTGTGCAATCTACCTGATTCCACTTATATTCTTTGGTTCTCAAAACATTTGGTACATAGTGGCAATGAGAAGGCAAAACCAAGTATTTTTGTTCATTAAATGCTCAAGGAATCTAATTTTCAAGTCTTTTTTCCCCTTGGAAATAGCCATTTGAGACAAGAGTTTTCACAATGGACTTCTGTACTCAGTGAGATAAGTACAGATAGTTCCACTTGAGAACACCTTGGAAGCGTGATGAGGATTGTACGCACTTTTATCACATGAGTATCAGAAAGGCATGAAACTTAGAAACATACGGAAACAGGACGGACTACCAGCTCTAGACGTGAAAGACTGGAAAAAGCACCTGATAATGGCAGTACTGAAGGTAATGGAACATGAGATTGGATGGCTGGAGTTCAGAGGCAGACAGAGGACTGACAACATGGACACACACCAACCATACCTTCACTGGTTCCTTTGCCTTTCCTGTCAGGTAACTCTAACCCTGTGCCCCCCGAAGGATATAAGGAGACGTCCGTTGGCACTGGCCAACTGCTGGCTGTGTCTTCCGTGATTTCATACATCTGCCCTTCCATCGGCTGCAGGTGCCAGTTTAGGCCAAACAGGTGCATGGCTGTGGTGAGCAATGAGAAAAGTCATCTTTTTCTGTCTGTGAGAGTTGCAGAACTACAGGGGCACTTTCTAAACCTTCACTCCACCACCTTGTTAGTGGTCATTGTTTTAGGACAAAAACGGGATTCAGGGGGTTAGACAGCTCCTACAGATTCTGCCACACCAACTTCATGGGTCCTTCCTCCCACCTAAGCCATTTTCGGAGCAAGTCTACCATTCCAGCAGAACCACTCCCAGCCTTTGGCCTATGTGAGGGAATGATCAGGTGCCATGTTTCAGAAAACTCCCAAGGCTTGGTGATGATGCAGTACACACAAAGATACAAGGAGTATTACTTGTCATTGTAACAGTAAATCCTAGGAAATGACTCATTAGTTTGCTTTGCTGCATTTGAGGCATATTATATATGTTCATTGCTTTTCTTGGACCCATCAATTCAACACATTCTTACAGATATCTCTGACAGTTTTTCCTGAAAAAGACCAACTGAAAACAAGCAATTTTAGACCAATCTTGCACACATTCTTTAGTGCTCAGTACTAGGAATGCAAGAGACTGTGATTGAGCACTCCTTAGCCCTTTAGCTGCTCCTATTCAGATCAAAGATACATCCTCAAGGTTTGAAAACAAGAAGTGCCGTTCAGATTTGTGTGATACCAAGACATTGCTCTCTGTAGGTTTCTGGGCCATGCAAAGTCATCCAGTGCACACACAAATCTGTTTCAAGGATTTACATAAAGACAAGTGAAGTTAAAGAACAAGACAAAATACTTCAAAAACAAACACATGTATGAGGAGTATGGAAAATCGTATGCCTACACAACTTATACTTGTCCCTTGAAAATATAAAGCAAAACAGTGTGGCTTCCCATATCAGTTCTTCCTTTCCCAGCATAAACATTTCATATTCAATCAGTATCCAGTTTAGCTTCAGGCTTTCTACAGCTAAATGATCTGATATTCTCTACACTTGGAATGACATTTCTTTTTAAGGGAATGCCTTGATATTTTACACTATAATTTCTCCACGAAACTGTTCAATGGCACTAACATCATAGACATTTAACATAAACAAAAAGAGTCAAAAAACATAAAAAAATAGAGTATCTCCATTGCATATCGTTCTCATTTTATACATAAAGATACATCTGAGCTTGGCAAATGCTGCCAGGGACAAGTGGTTAGTTTATTTAAACCTGTGTATCAGGAACAGTCTTTTCAAGATGATTGAAAAGTAATCTGAGAAGTTCTCCAAAAACAACATGTTTAGGCAATTTAGCAAAATCAGTGACTTTTTCCACTTCAGTTTCAATTAGGTCATCTATCACTTACTAACACAAGTAAACTTGTCTTTGCACTAATACAGCATCACAAAAACAATGAGAGCAAAACTCTCATTTTACCATATAAACAGGGGCTGATTGTTAACAAAGTCTTGATCATTAAGAAAGAAAATACTCGCTTAAAACTCCCAGGCAGGAAGGAAAGTCTCTCAGAGACCTGGTCACAACTCAAACATTCTTGTATAAGCACATATACCAAGAAGGAATGCTATCAACTCAACTGGTAATCCAACTAGAACACTTCAGGCAGAGTGGCCAGTATTTGGATCTGAAGGGAGAATACTTGGCAGGGCCACTGTGCAAGGGAAGAGAGGAAATCAGACTGGGAGGAAGACATTTGCTTCAAGCATTTGGCATTGCTATGTTTGCATTGAATCTCTGTGCTTATATGGCCTTCGTCCTCATCAGGGTGCCTGGAGAATTCCCAGCTATTAACCTCATAAAATAAAATCAGGTAGGAATCTGTTGTTTTTATTTCATGGAAAGAAAATTTAGTATGGTGAATAAGGGGGTTGACTCAATTCACTTGTTCAGGCATTAGAATGAGGCTGTGTGTTACATCTGTGCTCCCAGGTTCATAAGCCCTAACAGAAATTTCATTCATGCCTCCTTCAGAACTTTCTCTACAAGTTCAGTCCTAGATGCCACCCAAGGATGCTGTCCACGCTGGACCTCTCCATGGACTGGATGTGTGACCCAGATGCTGTTCTGGAGTGAATGTGGTCCAAGCACACATGAGATCCCATATTTAACCACATGGACATTTGCAGTCACAGCAGAATTAAACCTGGCCTGTTCACACCTCCAGACTCAGGCAATACTAGACAGCAAGCAGTCCAGATGCCTCTGCTTGCATTATGTGCTTAATTCCAACTCCATCTACCAAATATCTGCATCCCACAAAGACTTGCATGAGCTTACACGAAACATCACTGGCTCAGGCATAAATTAAGCAATCAGTTTTTCACTAGACCATTTGAATTACTCTATCCTTTAGTTATCACAGGGTAAGTGCCCTCCTCTCCTGCAAGAGAATGAAGCCAGAGAAGTCAGCATTGTTTGGGGTGCAGTGGGAAATCTATGAGCATTTCTTCCAGACATGCAAAAAGCATTTAAATACACCTAAGAGGAAAGGACAAAATAAGGACAAAATTTTGCTTCAGACAAAGGACAGAGCTGGTAGTTTGGAAATGCAATGACTCTTCCCTAATTATCCATCTTCTTCAGTAAGTGAATCATGGTTCCTTGTCATCACTCCTTCCTAAATGTTTGCACAGCATCCTACAAGGTCCCAGCCTAGAAAACATGACAAAGTTATACAAAACATAGGTGCTCTGTGTGTTACTACACACAAATAAAACCATCTATGTTATCCTACAGGAACGTGTTAATAGGACAACTTTTGTCTTTGGTCAATAGATTTTGTCTGAAGCAAAAAGCTTCTTGCGAACATTGATCCCAAGTCTGCATCTAGTGCCCTGTTGAGGATTTCTAATTCAATGCTGCCAAGTACAATATAGAAACCTATAAATATTCACACCCATAGGACAGACATCATGCAATTTCTGCTGCAGGTAAGTAATAACAACAAAAGCCTTTCTGAAACCAAAACAAAAGTGTCATCTGCTTTGGAAACACACTATGTATGCTACTAGGAAATCAGCTTGCTAAGTGCGCATCATTGCTTTCTTTCAAATACCAGCAATATTTGTTTGCAAGCTGATGGAAAATTCAGTCTTCTTGTTCCCTCAGGGTGCCATACTCATGCTAAAATGTCTAGCAGTACCAGCAGTGGATGATTTGGGTCTAAAACTCAGTGGGACATGTAAAACTGTTGTGCACACAGTTGTTTAAAGGTTCGACAAGAGCACAAATCAACCTTGTTCTGTGCTAAATTGATGCAAAGTTCTTTTGTATGGGAAAAAAAAAACAACACAAGAAAGATCGTAATCAGGGAAAAACCCTGGAACCATGGAGGAGAAACACAACTTTGAAGTGTTAATGTTTCTAAAAGCAAAGTAAAGCTGTAAAAATAGTTTCAGATTCCTGATATTCTCAGTCTCCAGGTCAATTGAACCCACTGCTGACATTTTCTCGTTGGCTTTTTTTTCCCTTTGCTCAGTTAGACAGAAGATGTGGCTCCCAAAGAGCAAGTGCCTTCCTAAAAGCCCCCATGTCCCTCTCCCCAACGTGATGCTCGGCTGATAAGCAGATATCGAAGGCTCCCCATGTATAAAAAGAGCACACTGCAATTAACAATCATTAAAGTGTACCCTTTTGTAAAATACCATGTAGCTTTCACTGCCTGGGAAGCCTCGCGACATGCTCTTTGCAGAAACCTAGGTTACATTTCCCATGGTTAATAAAACTCTTTTGTCTGCTTTCCCTTGAAATGGAAACAATACTTAGGAGAAACCCTACATGTGTGCTCCCTGGGCCGTTTCAGCACCAGCAACTTGTGGTAAAGTCATCTGGGACATCTGGCCCATTATGCTCGTGCTTTGACATCACATCTTTGACTTGCACATTTTAAACAATACTGAAGCGCTAGCAAAAAGGGCCCTGAAATTTGCTGATCAGGTAACAGCATGTTCTGTGGCAGAATAAACAACCTTATCCTCCGTCCTGAGGCATCTCTGGCTGCCTTCTCGGGGGTGGGGGGGAGAGGAGGAAGAAGGAATGCAAACCCCACAGTGCTTTCAGGGTGTGACTACCCTGCCGAGTTCAGCATTTCAGTGTGTTGCAGCAATTCATTTGCTGCACTCAGATTCACTTGAGCAAAGCAGATTTACAAACAGCTTTAGCATCAGCGGAGCTATTTAACCACCCAAATAAATCAAAGTTCATATTGGTTTCACCAGGTATTCAGGATCATGATTCTTTAGGTTTTAAAACATTCTTTCTGCACTGCATTATTCCTATTCCACAGCTCTTTATGGAGACCATAAGCTGATGATGTTAAGCCAAATAAAGAGGAACATCCTTTTGAAACTTGCCTTCAAGAAACCCAGGCTTTTGGATATCTCACTGTTACTGCCACTTGCTTATGACACAGCAGAACACTGAGGTCAAAACATCTTACTCAGCGGAGTGGAGAACAAAGAAACTGGAATAGCATTTAGGATGAAAAAGGACAAACAAAGATAATAATTCACATGGTCAACAAAATGGACATCTCTTGGGACAGGTTGATGGAGCGAAGGAGCAAGCAGAGAGAGGCGGATGATTGTGATAGATCACAGGGGGAAGAAAAGACAAGACATGCTTACTGAAGCATATGAGACCCCCAGAAACCACACCAGTCAGCAAAAAATTGAAAAACACGCTGCTGGCCCTTTATTAGCTTGTTGCTTTGCTCAAAGCAGCAAGCTAAGTATAATAAATAACCGAACCAATCAATTATGATGTTTGAAATTAAGGCTGCGGCTGAAGCCACCAGCTGCTTCTATAGTGTTGTTACACGCATTCTTACAGTGGCTCTGCTGCTGCCTTCCCTGCTGCCCCCTCAGAGCTCTCTGCTGAAGGTGCTGATGCTGGCTGATTCCTCACCTGGGTGAAGCTCCTAGAGAAGCTAATCAATGGAAAAACAGGTTTCTCAGAATGGAGAACAAACCAAGCAGTGAGTCAGCAGCAGCACAAGCATGGTGCACAGCCTGGATGGACAGTGAGCCCACAGAGCATCCAGGCAAGATGGAAAGACTTTCAGGCTTGCAACTTGTAAAGTTCATCAATTCTCTTAGCACTGAGAGTGCTTCGTATTTTGAAGCGCTAGTCACCAAGGACAGAAGTGTATTTTGCATAAAGAAGCCAAGGGAGCGCATAAAATGGGAAAAGGCAGTGTAAGAGGGATGAGCTTAGTGAAAGAGAATAAAAATGGGAAAGAAAGAGGAAGGAGGAGAGAAAAATGCACAAGGAGAGAAACCAAGAAAAGGGAAGGTTAGGAGAGAGCAAAGGAAAGATGGGAAGGGAACAGCAAAAGCAGCCGGAGCTCAGTCAGTGGTTGAGAAGACTTTTTAAGTGGGTTGTTTCTTTACTCTCCTGTCTTTCTGTGGAATCAAGCATAAGATATGTGGTGGTTACACGATCCTCTTTAACCTTCAGGCTTGACAATCAGCCTTATAATAACACACTTTCTACAATGAGACCTGAGTTTTGTTTTTTATCCTAATTGGAAAAAAAAAAAAAAAGCTAACCCGAATTCCACCACTGAATTACTCAGGGCTAATTTTGACTCAAGTAAATGTATTGCTTTCACTCCTGTCTCTGGAATAAACTTGACTGTAATTATCTGAATAACTGTGTCTCTCTACACTGAAATTATATGATTTCTGTAGAAGTGGGAGAATTGGCTGTTGCAGAATTAATCATGTTTTTGTGACATTCAGTGTTATGAAAAGGAGCCTTTCAGCATGAAATAATCACTGGTTTGTCAATCTTCAATAAATCATGGAAGAAGCGCGCACGGTTAAGGAGAACAGAGAAGTAAACCAGAGAAGAAAGAACTCTCATGGTTTGCAGGAGTAAATCCTGGACCCTAAAGACCCACAACTTCAGGGTCTTCTGCTGCACCTTAAGGTGAAACTTAAGGTCAGTCCCAGCGCTGTTACCTGTGAGCAGAGGCCAACCCCCACCTCGCCACAGCCTCCTCTCAGGCAGTTGTAGACAGCAATAAGGTCTCCCCTGAGCCTCCTCTTCTCCAGACTGAACCATGCCAGCTCCCCCAGCTGCTCCCCATAAGAACTGAAGACATCTGAAATTGTTTCCTATGGATAAAAGCCTTCCTTCCATGGCTTAAAGCACTTACTTGGGGAACGGAAAGCCCAACTTCAGAAATCATGCTCTGCCCAAATGGATGTGAACTTGCACACCAGGACAGGTCTGCAGCCATATGGGAACAGAGAATCCAGCTGAATTGCTGGGCAGCCAGAAATGCAAAATTAATAGGCCTAAAAGAAACAGAGCCCAAAGGACAGACTGAATACATGTTGTTTAAGTGAAAAATCTCAGCTTGCGGCTGGGAGGTCCCACAGCTTCCCTTCCTGGCCTGTAGGTTTATTTGTCACAGGACAATCATTTAGAAAAATAAAACAAAAAGACACAAAGAGGGACATTTAGGGTAATGCCCTTTATTGTAAGCTCCCCAGCTGGTCCCCTTTCTGATTGCTCAGTGATCCAGCTTCAAGGGGAAAAAAAGGGTTTATATGCCTTCTTCGTAGGTAAAGGCACTGCTAGGCAAGTCTGCAAATTCTTCATGCTGAGCAATAGAGTGTCCTTATCTGCCTGTCCCAGGGTGGAGGGTAAGGATGAAGGATTCAGACACTAAAAGAGATAACTCTAACTTTGTGGCTTTTTTTTTCTTTTTGCACCCTGAATGTCTTCAAGTAAGAGGCAGGTGCTTTTACAGCCATCTCCTTGTAGACACACGCTATGGGGTACTTCCACTAATCATCCCAGTACTGCTTGGCCGTTCCTCTGCACTCAAAGAGATCTCAAGCAGTGCAAGCCCCAGAAGCAGTTTTTTCAGAGCTAACCTGGGTTTCCTCCTTCCACCAGGCAGAGCACAAAGAAGGAATTCAAATGATCCAGAGCTTCCTACCTCTTAAAATGTTGCCACCAGAGTGGGAAGTGCTTCTCGGGAAAGCAAAGCATTGTGTTAATTGTCTTCAACCCTGGCTGCAAATGCACGCACTTGCTTTGAGTTGACACACACCAGTGATTCTCTGACCCCTCCTCGCTGCAGAGCCGTATCAAAGATTTCCAAGACAGAAGCAGATGGTCTACCAAATAGTATTAGATCCTTCTTAGGAGAACACTTTATATTTTAATTTAGCTCTCAACTGCTCTTAATAGGGAAGGAAAAAAAGCTTCCAGCTGAAGCATCACATTTCTTTGAAACCTTCAAGGAATTGACTGGAAAGACGTGTTATAAAACGAAGCAGTTAAACTCAATGTTTGTTCAATGCAAAGAGTCAGCACTTCCTATTCAATGTCTCCCTAATTACCCCTGGGGATCAAAGACTTTCGAGCGATTGCTTGTTCATTCAAACCACTAATAGATGATCACTGGCCTCTCCAGTGCTATGGGAGATTTCCGGACGTTTCTCGTTTTCTACAGGGAAGAAAACTGTCATTTAAAATGCTTAGCATACTTCTGTGGGTATTTTTGGGATGATTTTTTAAAGTGTCAACCTGTGGGGAAAAAAAAATTGACATAAAGGTGTTGTGGCTTAACCAAGGAGCTGTCTGCTTAAATACAATCTACAATTTCCTTCACCATTGTGAAAGCAGAATAGGAAGTTGAAAGATGGATCTCAGCAACACTTCGCTGCTGCTAGGCAGCTTACAGAACTAAAGCAGCTTATTTCAGCCCCCACAGCTCTAGTAAATTTGGTGTTACACATGCTCAGCCCTTTCTCTGTAAAATAATATTTTCCCTTCTAGATACCCTTTCTGGCAGAGACCATATTACTATAAATATGACCGAGATATTTCTTCACTATCAAAGTCAATTATAAGATGGTCCCACTGTACCTCTAAATGGAGTTTTAATTTGTGCATATAATATTAGAAAATAATAGTTTTCCCATTGGGGTACTCACTTCAATTAGAGAAATGAGGACAGGCAGCCCTACCAGAGGGCCTGCTACCTTGCTCTGCAATTACTAAAATTCTGGGCTAGTCTGTTGTGGACAGTATAATTTTACAAACAACATTTCATTACACACCTATGAGCCATGAGACACTAATTAAAAAGGGTATAATTTACATAGGTAAATCAGCAACCTCTTGCATGCTTCTTTTTTCTCATTATGTCTACCAGATACCGTGAGAAAACCTGCTTTCCCACATTGATAGAAAAGGTTGCTTAAAGTCTGAAAGATAGTATGTTGTCCCAAAGTCTCAAAAGCTCCCTGTTTTCTCTGCCTCAGCATAACAGAGATAGGATCACAGTTTAGATAGTGTCTGGATCTGATGGTGGTGAAGCCCTGGCACTGCTGCCCAGAGACTGTGGCTGCCCCATCTCTGCAGGTGCCCAAGGCCAGGCTGGATGGGGCCCTGGGCAGCCTGAGCTGATGGGGGGCAACCAGCCCATGGCAGGGGTTGGAACTGGGTGGGCTTTAAGGTCCTCTCCAACCCAACACCTCTGTGATTCTATGATTCTATGATTTTATGATTCTGTGATCTCTGTTTACGTGCTGAGATCAATGTACTCATGTAGAATTTGATCAGAGAATCATTAGGGTTCAGAAAGACCTCTAAGATCATCTAGTCCAAATGAGGAGTGATGGTTTGTCTGCTTGCCCACCCTTCTGAAAACACACCATTTTATCATAAGGATGAATTGGAGAGTGCTGCTTATGGTTTAATCCTAAAATCAGCTGAAAACTGCAGGTGTGTTTCTCATCATTGTGCAGGCTGAAATAACACCAGAGCCTCACCTGGGTTGTGCTAGTTGCTGTAATAGAAATGAATAAAAATGACAATCTCAGAATCCCTCGACACCCAAAGCACAGGTTTAACATAAGCTGTACTTAGCTTGAGTGAATCTAGTGACTTCAAGAGCATGATGGAGATGCTTTAAATTAAGCACAAAATTATGCATTTGGCAGATCGGGGCAGAATGCTCACAAGCACCATCAAAACTGAGCCCTAAAGCAGAATCCCATCAACTCGGTGACTTTGGGGAGAGATTCCCAACAGATTCATCTGTACAAGTATACAGGAGCATCTCACTGTTTAACTGCTCCGGATATGACAAGTATATGAGTCCATTTAAAGCAGACCAAGAATATTTTATTTTCATATTATCTTTACATGAATTTGAAAATCAAGCATGTTGCCCCATCAGTTCATAAGGAGAGGGAAAAATTTGTTTTTTTTTTCTCCTTTATTTTTCTTTTATTTGCTTGTACATCAGCTCAGCAAATGGATACAAACGTACAGTCTGACAGTGCCACAGCACGACACAGTGAATGACACTAATGACACTAATTAATGACACTAGGAATTTTTATCTGTCCAGGTACCATGGGTTAAACCCAGCACAGTACTTTCTGGTACCATAAATCCCAGCGAATGGCTCAGATCTGAAAGATCTCTCAGTAACAACACAACCTGATGATTTGTTCCCTTGGACTTAGAACTGGTTCCAGCACATAGATTAAGGCAAGTGCTTGCAAGTGCAACCCACAGCATGCTCTTAAAAGGCCCACAGCCATCTTTACATTTAATTACACCTCGAAAAAGCATTTGCTAAGGAAACTCCAAGTTCGCCAAGTCAAGCACTCAAAAGTGAGCAAAGAACAGAATTAAGATTTTAGATCAGCCCCTGTATGCATATGTACTCTGTAATAGCCTTTAATTCCCCCATCACAGGCTATTTTTTTTCCACTGGTCCAGTGCTGAGCAGAACAATTGCAAAGAGATTGCCACTCAACCCTGGCAATTCCAGCATTGTTGCACGTTCAATTGCTTTCTAGGGATGCCATATGTACAGCCTGGTTGGTAGCAACAAGAGGGGGTTGGAAAGGGAAGGAACACACTCAGCGCAGACAGTTTTGCTATAGTATTCTAAATAGGTCCCTACTGAGCATGTCTGAACTCAGATTTTTGTGTTTTAAGGCAGCCAGCTTCATATGGATAAGAGATATGACAAAGCACACACTATTGCTTGTTGTATCTAATAGAAAAAGATGTCACCATTCCCTGGTACCCGCAATAGCGATATAAAATAGCAGCAGATCCAAAGGCAAGATTTTGCAAAAGAGATTCAGAACCCATCTTCCATGAATCTGTTTAGGATACATTCACCTATAATCACTCAGGCCATACTAATTTTGTCTCATCATGGGTTAGAGGCACAGCATTCTGCTTTGATCTCTCTTCCCCAAAGACTACATCAATACTAGCAAATCAAACAATATGAAGACATGTTACTGAGGACTGAAACTCAACAGACCACAGCTCAGACTTGGTCCTTGCTAGCTGGGATTCCTATGCACAGGAACTCAACGGTTGTCCGACCAGGCCAAAATCATGGTAGAGTCCCTTCTACCAGAGATCATTCTCTACAGATGGTTTGAGTACAAGAGGTGTCCAAGTTGGACCAACTGGATGCCCAGAAACATTTCTTTCACAACCTGGAGTAGCCCATGCCTCAGCAGGGCTGAAGAGGTATACTAATACAAAGAAACTGTTAATGACCACTGGGATTAATACCATTTGCAGTATCACTGTATTTTGACTGTGAGGGTTTCTTCCACCAACGGCCCATGGAAGACCATTTGATGCTTGATTTCATTATAATTTCTACCATTACTAAAAGAGATTCTGCTCCACTGATTGCCAAATTAGAGCTTCTTTTTAAACACTTAGTGTAAGCATAGCCATCATCATGCTAACTGCCTGGTTCTGCTTTGCTTTCTAGAGAGTCTCTTTACATAATGAAGTGATGCTTACAGTTGTAGCAAGCAAGCAAGGTGTGATGCTGCTGCTGCGCTTCGTGCTATCGTATTTGAAAACAGTTAACATATGCTGTTCTCATCATCTTCCCAGGCACAAGCCTCTGCCTGCAATAAGGACACGCTTGGCACTGAAGGTATGATAAAATCAAATGAAGAGGTAGGCAGGAAAGGACGGGGATGGTGAGAGAGTTTATTAGATTTTCATTTAAACAGAGCGATTCAACAACCTCTACCTACCTATTTATTGAGCATCAGATTCTGAAATCTCAAAGTAAACTGCATAAGTGGTCCTTTTGGAGCTTTAAAGCTTCAGCATAAGCAGTGGTGTTGAAATCTTGTCACAGAGGGAAAGAGTGGGTTGGACATTTCTATTTTTCACAGGTCATCTAACACGTTACCTACACTGTGTACTTAACAGCACCACTTCACTGAATGGTGTAAAGATGTGTACCTAACACATACCTCACCTTCAACTACAGGCAAAAACAAACCTTAGAGAATGCATCACTGCACTTATTCAATAGAAAGGTATGACCTGGCTGCAAATGAGGCTTTGAAGATGTCTTCTAATTTATGCTGGAAAAGGAACAGGAGATAAACCCTAAGCTATAACTACGGAATGTTTTTCACTGCCACTGACATCTCTGAGCTTACTCTTATGACTGCTTTCCCACACAAATGTGTGGTATTTAAAGACACGGAAAAAAGCACATTGTTGGAACCATTTCTTTCTTTCTCCCTCCCCTTAACTGCAATTAAATTATGTTATTTCACACTAATTAGTATGAAATAAAAACAAAGACTGCAGAAGAACTCACGTAGATATTTAGATCTGTAGGATTGATCTCTTTTCAGTGTCTGTGAGCAAAGGTCAATCTAAGCCATGAAATGGAGATTATAGCAGCACATCTGTGCCACTGCCATAAAGGCGAGGTCAGCACTTTTGGTTCAGCATGCTGTTATTTTCTTTTCTGGGGGCTTATAGCAACTATAAAAACTCACTAAAAGCAACCGATAAAAGCTTATAAAAGCTTAGAGGACACATCTTTCCGTTTAGAAAAAAGAGATGGAAATTAAACTCATACCTCTTTGTATTAAACATTCTTAAATTTAGGAATGGATCAAACATCTCGAGGGCTAACTGTGATGTTGTGTTACTGCTGTCTGGTTGTATGACAAACCTTGAGATCAGATAGGGCCCTCTGGAAGCACAGCCTCACTCTGCTTTGGAGCAGTCAGAGATTCAATCATATTGGTGGTCTGCTTCGAAATGGAACTCGTCCTCCCTGAGATCCCACAGTGATGAGAGTGAATCAGACTCAGACAAAAGGACCTCTTCATTCAGTGTCAAAATAAAACAATGAGCAGAAAGAAAGAGTAATATATGAAAAACAAAACAATAGGAAACCAGAGGGTAATCTATATAAATCTCAGATCGTGCAGGAAGTTGATAAAGGAAACTGAGAACTTGAAGACAAAAAAACACATAGCATTAAAAAAAGAAAAAACAATAGAACATTTTTAAAGGGTATTGAAATCCAGTAAGCTGAGCAATGATACAGCTATTTACTTGATGGAGACGGGGAAATTGTTAATAATGTTTTAGTAAAGGCTAAGATGTTCAGTAAGTATTTTTGTTCTGGTTTTTGAAAACAACTAAGATAATGCAATTATTTCACAGGAAATAACTTTTTTTCCAGTCCATTAATAACCAAGAATGATATTAAACTACATCTATTCAAGGACAAACATTTTTAAATCTGTAGGCTCATTTAACTTGCATCCAGTAAATGCGATGAGCTAGCAGAGGAGGAATCTGACTCACTGATTAATACTGAACCAGCAACCAAAGATTAGAACAGGGTTAATGCTGTACAAATATTTAAGAAGGGAAAAGAAGAGGATGCAAGTCACTTGCACTGAGTAGCCTGACATCTATTACAGACAAAATAATGGAAAACATAACATGGAATTCAACTGATGAAGGATGACAAAAGTGAATGTATGTTAATTCAGGTCATTTATACTGCTCTTCTGAAAAATAGATACTAGGAAGCAAACAGTTACTCATATTTTGACACAATAACAATTTTGTAAAGCTTCTGATGCAACTCGGTGTGACTTTGCCTAAATTTGGTACGATTTTCAGATTCAAGAAACAAACATTTAGAACAGTAAAAAGCAATACAGAAGCAGTACGGAAAGAAAGAAACGTTTTCAGTAATGGGCTTCCTTTCAGTGATTTTAATTACCATACATTTATGTGAGTAACCAGTCAGAAGAGTGAGCTCAACTAGGGCTGCCATTGTCACTGACTATATTCCTCAGTTATCTCCAAAGGGGATGAAAAGCTCACTGACAGCCCTCGAAACCAGCAGCACTGGGGAAAAAACCACCAAACGGTGACATTTCTGATGCAATTTAACAGTTGATAGTGGGCTTGAAGTTATTCAACCTTAACACCGGTGTTATATAAGTAAAGATAAAAGCATGGATGTATAAACATGCAGATGACTCCTCGATGACTGAAGAGACAACCACAGTGCTGAGGACGGATCAGATAAACAGGAGAGCTGGACAGCTGCCAAATGGGAACGATTCAATGTGTTCTGTGCTATTGTCAATGGCTGACATAGATACATAGAGTCATTGAATCATTAAGGATGGAAAAGAC
This sequence comes from Lagopus leucura, assembly GCF_019238085.1. Lineage (NCBI taxonomy): Eukaryota > Metazoa > Chordata > Aves > Galliformes > Phasianidae > Lagopus > Lagopus leucura. Next base: position 1,772,981 of record NW_024962254.1, read on the forward strand.
CTCTAAGATCCCCAAGTCCAACCCATCCCCACCATAATCCTCACTGCTGCACCTACGTGCTTCTTTAGCATCCCCAGGGACAGTGACTCCACCACCTCCCTGGGCAGCCTGTGCCAAATCATCACCACTCTTTCTGAGAAGTTGTTTTTCCTAATATCCAAAGTAAGTCAATCTGAAACTTTGCTGAGCAGAGCACATAGCAGTGAGGTACAAAGCTGAGCACAGGTTCATAGAATCGTAGAACGGTTTAGGTTGAAAAGGATCTTCAAAATCATCCAGCTCCCACCTCCTGTCCCCCACCAGCTCAGGCTGCCCAGGACCCCATACAGCCTTGACTGCCTCCATGGATGGGGCACCCACAGCTCCCTGGGCAGCCTGTGCCAGTGCCTCACTGCTCTCTGAGTAAAGAATTTCATCCCAACATCTAACCTCAATTTACTCTCTGAGTTTAAAGCCAGTCCCCCTTGTCCTATCACTATCAGACCATGTAAAAAGTCGGTCCCCCTCCTGCTAATAAACTCTCTTCAAGTACTGGAAGGCCACAAAGAGGTCTCCCTGGAGCCTTCTCTTCTCCAAGCTGAACAAGCCCATCTCCCTCCACCTTGAGAGGCGCTCCAGCCTATGATCATAAGTTGTGTCTGCAAGGCAGGGACATCGGCCATTGGAATGCCAAGGCTGAAAGTAACTTGAGGAGTAGCACAAGAGGCTGGTAACAAAAATCCAAGGTTTTTTTCATCCCCAGAAGAAGCTGATGAGATCCTCACAAACCTAGGTTGGGAAGCTATGATCTGAAGTGGATATGTGACTTACTGGTGTGCAAAGGGTGGGTCACCAGCCCAAAGCGTCCTAAGCGACATGATTTAAGAGTGTTTATGGCTTTTAACACTAACATTTACAAAAGAAGTTTTAAATAAGAATTAAGGGAATGCACCCTTCCCACTTAGAATCAACACTGAATCCATTAATAAAAGATGTCTGGCTTGAATGTGCTCCTTAGCACTGCAGACCTTGCAGAAGTGCTAACCACTCACAAAGCAGAAATTGCCATCAAATGGAATAACTCGATTTTAATACTCCTCAGTTTTACACCTATCCCACTTGTCACATCTGGCAACTCAAGCAAAATCAAGCGTGTTTCTTTTATATTCCCTTATTCTTTTCCAGCAGAATTTTCTGTGCCTCTTTTTCAATAGTGGATACACCATTGTGTATTTCTCCTATTCCAACATTTTTAATGTCAGGTTGCAAATCATAGTCAGGTTGAAGCAGCAAATGTTCTTTCGTGGAGATTCTATGGGAAGTTTTGAACGCCCACCTGAATGAATTGATCTTCACAAGAATAGCTCTGAAGTGAGATCTTGTATCTTTACAACCTTTATTTTAAGGCTGCAATTAGATCACCTGCATTTCTTTTTCCCTGAACTATAAAGCTGACACTATCCAAAGAGGCACAGCACAATCCAAAACAAAAAAAAACCCATACACATATTGCAAACAACTCTTCCTGACTTTGAAGATGATGATAAATAAGACGTGGGTTATAGTTAACATCACCATGCATCTAAAGCAGCAGTGAAAGATAACACAACGGGGCATTGCAGGAGTGGAAATTAATAGCCCATCTTGGATTAATTTTGTTTCTCATCCCTGATAATTACTGTTTTGTGTACAGGTACAGTACAAACAACCAAATACCTTTTCTTGGCCATGTCAGGCAAAACATATATGTCACATTCTTTAGTGCAGCTACACTGAGATGCACTTTGGGGATGTGTCAGTGCTTTGTACAGCACCGTGTGTGTGCATGTGGAGAGGAACAAGGGGTAACGCCATGAAGTGACTGGGGCTGAAATGTTCCAGCGAGTCATTAACTCACTGTAGGTCCGACAAGGGAAAGTTTCCTTTGACAGATCCCTGCTGGCAGCATCCTGAGCTCCACATTGCTCAACTAGCACCTGGCAAGCTGTGCCTGCAGCAGCTGCCCTGCCTGGTTCCTTAACAAGAGCCCAGTGTAACCGAGGCTCACACAAAGCCCTGTGATCCCCACCTCTGTTGCAGGACAAACCTTGGAAGAGATTCCCGTGACTTGGCTGAAATGAGGCTGAAAGCTCACTGTGACAGCATCTCCCCGTGTGCCAGAGACACGTTTCATGATTTCTTAGCTTTGTTGAGATCACGTGCAGATCAGCAACAGAACTGACACTTCAGAATGGATGGAAGAGTGTATTTGCTGTCTTCAGCCAGGTCAACCTCCAGCATCAGGGATTCCTAAAAATACTTTACTAGCTTTGGTCCAGCTCCTGCTGCAGACACAGGGACCGATGCCATCGACTCTGACTGCATTTAAACAACTGCTAAAGTAAATGAGATTGCTCCAATTTAAGAGGAGCATGTGCAAGTGAAGGATAAGGCCCATGCTTTCCAAATATCATTGGGTATAGGGAGTTAAAAAGGGTTTTTTCACACTGTATCAATGATACATAATCAGATGTTATGGGAATCCACTTCAAAATTGAAAACTGAAGAGCTGGATGCAATTTAAACTGTAGAATTGTCATTGAGGGACTGGCACTAAGCATGCTTGTGTGCTTTTGGAACTACAGGAGCCAGATTTAACAGAAAAAAATCCACATATTCAGGCACTGCTCTGTAACATTAAAATGACAGCGCTGGGTTGTGATGATGATCCCTTTCAAGCAGCATCCGGAAATGTTAAGTCTTACAAGCATCTACTGTACATAAAATATATTATGGATGACACTATGGCCCTTTTCAAAATGGATTTCACCATTTTGTAGACTAAGGGTAAAATGAAGTAAATGAGACCCAGAATTACAAAGTGTGCTGTGTGCAGTAATTTGGGGAATATGTGAAAGAACCAAAAATGGACCTGGAAGCTCTTCTGTAGGTAGCAGATTGAGCTCATAATGTAAAGGCTTTGCTAGAACAGATTGTTGAGCTTCTGCATTTTATCTAAGATAGGATGGAAAACATTGAAAAATCACTATGAATCAAAAGAACAAATGGTAAGAGTTGCAAAGCAGAACTTAATCTGGGATCAGAAGGGAAACACTAAAGCAGTAAAAGAAAGAAACTTGGTGGGGTAACAAACTGCTTTGTACTTTAAGTTGAATAAAAGCCTTACTATTGGGGCACATAGCCCAATTATATAGCTCAATTTTAAGAATTAAGCATTAATAATGTCTCCTATTGTCCTTAAGTGGGATGTAAGCACACATTCATAAGTATATTACACATTCATAGCTGACCAGCTAGATAGCTAAGAGTTTTGGAGAGCTGCTTTAAATGGGGTTTGCTACATTTCATCAAAGAATCACAGAGAGACTGTGCAAAGGTTAGCTGACAATACATGGAAAGACACTTTACGAACACATCACAGTCCTATAGTGGTCTCAGTATCACAGCATTGTGTCTGTAGCAAGTAACACTGCTCTTTTCTGAAAGAAGTTGTGTTTGAAGAGAGCTCAGACGAATGGAGACCTGAAAAGTCAGAGAGTTCTGAATGCAATCAAATGAATGACTGTTTTGGCTTCATAATATGTTTTCCAGCCCTAACTTTAATTTAAATCAAATGTCCATCTTTCTTGCTGTTCGTGAAATGTAACCGCAACACATGCTTAAGTATAGGAAAATTGCAAGTGCCTAACTACATCAAATCGTGCTCCCATCTCATCTGGAATCTCCATCAGGCAGAGGATAATACCTTCTGTTTCAGAAGAAAGAATCTATTCTCCTTCACTAATTCATTTAGAAACTGTTCCATGGATCTAGCCAAGCAGCTGCTGGGCATGGAGAGCTGGACGACCAAACAGGTCATTTCTATTGCTGTATTCCGAAATGCACCTCCCAGGCAGTGCAAGCAGTGTCAGAGACTTTACAGAGCTATGCTATCAGGGCTGGCATCTACCAGGTACTGAATGTGCAAGTGAAGCATTTAGAGAGCAGCATACCTCATGGTATTATCTCTGCCATAAGCATCTCTCTCTAAACTGCCCCTCCAAGGCAGGGCTTCGTGCCATCCAGAAGCCACAATGACTGTCAACAGAAGGGACGATCCTAAAACGAACAATTTAATTTCAAAGTGCTGTCTCTCCACGACCTCCTGGAACAACAAATTTGCAGGTCAGTGGCAAGCTGCTTAAAGAGGCCTTTCATTTCTGTGGCTCCAGTGGTGCCATTCCTGCCAGTTTAATGCTACAGTCCCAATCTGCCACCGCTTTTCCCTTTGGTGTTCTCACCCCACGAGACGAGCTGCTGGAGAGCAACCAGGATTTGCATAAGCCGTGTGTGTGCGCAACTTTGATGTGCATTGTTGCTGCTGCCTTGGTGTGTGCCTTTGAATATTTGAAAAGGTGGCAACAAGTCAATCAAAAGCCAGTTAATTCAAACGAAAACCGGCTTCTGGTGCTTAATACACCCTGTTATATTTTGCTTGTCATTATCTCTCAGGACCAGTGACTCAGCCCTGTAAAAGCTTTGGAACGATCACAGCAGTGACACATGATAGCAGCCGTTCAGCTTCCGTGGACTTCTACTTATGCCTCCTCCCTTCTTGAAAAGGCCCAGTGAGATAACTGAGCCTCAGACTACCTCAGTCATTCTTAAAGTAATGGAAACTCTGGCTTTTAGCCTTAAACAAATGATATAGGAAGTGTTTTAGATGAGTTTAAAAAGAAAAAAATGGTTTGGCTGCAGCAAAGAATTCCAGAAACAACCAAATGGCTCACTGTTTCATGTAGCCCTGCTTCTCTCAGGTGGTCACCCCAGGTGTGTCTGAGCATCTGTCACACAGAAAGTGGTGGCAGCAGCAGAGCTGTGGACACCTCCAGCTCCACACCCTTGTTCAGATAGGCAGGACGTGTGATGGGTAGTTTTAAAGGTTTAAACAGAGGACTGTGATGTGTCTGATGCTGTGAAGAGCATTCTCAAATCACAGAATTATAGGATGGCTTGGGTTGAAAGTGACCTCAAATATCTTCTAGTTTCAACCCCACTGTCCTGGGCAGGGTTGCCAAACACAAAGTCAGGCACTAGATCAGGTTGCCCAGGGCTCCATCCAACCTGAAATCCTAGGCATTAATCTGGTGTATTTCCATTAACTAATCAGTGCACAAAAAAAAAAAAAAACAAAAAAAGAGTAAATGCCCAGTGCTGTCATTGGACCAACGAGGGGCTGGGATCTTCTCCAAAGAGATCTCCAAAAGCCCCCAGACATGGTGCCAGGCATTTTGCTCTGCGTACCCCTGTTGGAGCATAGGGAACCAGATGGACCCAGTAGTATCTCCAACCTCAGCCACTCTGTGATGCTGCAATCATTCTGTGATCCTGTGAGCTGATCCAAAGCCCATTCACTTAAATGAAAGTCTCTTCAATGACCTCAGTTTTGGAGAATATAAATGGTCATTACAATTCTGTGGTTATCTTAACTAACAAGAGCAAGGGGAAATAGTGTTCCTATACAGGTCATCCCTTCCTACTCAGGACCTGTAGTACATCACCACTCAGATGATCCCCAGGGCAACACAAGGAGCAGAATACTGCTTAAATTTGCTTAAATGAGGAAAAGTATTTGCAATAAAATGCAACTACACAAAAACAGGGGAAAAGAAAACTAGAGGAAAAACAACCGCTTGCTTTGCAAACAGATCAGGTTATTTAAAAAAATGAAATGGTTTGGTAAATAACAGTGTGGGTTTTATCAGAGTGCTGAAAGCCTCAGCTTAACTTAATGAAAGCACAAACATTTTGACTCCACAATTCTTCTTCTTTGGGCTAGGTGATACAATTCTCATCTGCAACTTGACAGGATGTAAAAAATAATTACAAATGAAAAGGTTATTCATAATTTTTAAATGAGTTAATTAGTAAACCCCACCAGAGTCACTCATTACAGTAATTAATAATTGATTATACTTGAAATTAAACACAATTTTTCATCAAAATCTAATTAAATATCTGCCTTTTTGCTTGTTGATTAGAATACTGGGTCTGGTAGAGACAATCTTTGTTAAATATGTTTATGCTGAGCTGAACCATCAAATTTGATTTTTAATAATTAATAGTTCCTTTAGAAATTAGCAATTATGACCCATAATTACAGCAGTTCAACCTGATCAACGCTGCTGGCACCTTCCCAGTCAGCCACAGAGCCTGGCAGGTGCTGCAGAATTCACCTGAATGGAGATAACAGGATGGGAGAGCACTCAATGGACCTACCCGTCCACCATCTCCACTGTGATTCTAAAAAAGAAGCCTGATCTTTTCAGAACTTTGAAAGGGTTTTATGTGTGAGAATACCAAGCACAAAGCCACCAAAGTCTTCTTCATCTATCAAATGGCACATCAGAACTAACAGGCTCTGCTATCCTGAGTTATAATGATACTCCTCTGACACACTGAGATAATGTCCACGTTCAGGGCATAAGGAGAATACCAGACAAATGAGAAAGGCAAGTCCAAACGTATGTAGCAAATGATGAAAATTGACTGCATATTCCATCAAACTAACTGCTGATTTAATGTTGGTTAATTAATCATTCCTGCTCCTCTTACAGGAGGCATGAAAGTGACCAAAGTATGATACAAGGCAGAAGTGGAGAAATATCAGTCATTACAGACGTGCACATCAAAGGAGCACAGTAAAAGCAATCCTTTGTGGTGGTGCTAATTATACTGCTGTGAAATGAAAGTAAAAGTCTTTCGATCCAGGCTAAGATTTGTAATTCTAACTGCAACCCTTTATAGATCATTAGCGTACAGGACTTCACTGTGAAATCAAAAGGACTCATTTTGCCACGAGACATCAGCATTCTTACCTATGACCACATCTGTACATATCTGACAACTACAGTTTGCACCGCTGACAGCTTAAAATGGGAGGGTAGGAGTGGACCTTTCTAAGACATTTATAATATAAATATCAAGCCTGGCTGAGGAAAACTAATGTTAACACCTCAAATTTACAGAGGGCAAAATACAATTTTTGCTTTTAACATTGAAGTTATTTTGGAAGGAGCACTGACAACCTTTATAAACCAAAGACAGTCAGATCATGCACAGCTGAAGAAGAAAACAGTGCTGCTCTACAGAATTAGCAGATTTTCCCCGATCTGCAGTAGTCAAGGAAGGCTTCATTGGATTACAACTGATACTCAGTCTTTCCTTATTCCTTCAGGTTTACACTGTGAATTTCCAAACAGTTGCTTAAGTGGATGTGCAATGGAAGGCATTTTTCTGTCCAGACTTTGGTTCTGACCCTGCTACCATTAATCCATGGCAAAGAATTCCCACTGACCTGGATGCAGTCGTGATTAGGACATGCACCGTACTGCTGGCTTTAATTTGGATTGGCTGAATACTTTGGGAACATCTGGTGGGTTTGTCTCACTCTAGCACAGAATGGGAGCACAACACCTGACTTATGCTCTGCTAGACTCTTCTGCATGTGTTAGGCTAAATACTGTTCCCTACCATAACATCCTCATCCAGCAGAGGCCTTATTTCCCCATTATTGCGTACCATCAGCTTGAACCTCTTGTCCCCAAACATTAGCATTGTGGGTGATGTTGTAGAAAAAGGCAAGAAGAAAAAAAAAAAAAGAAAGAAAACAGAAATAAACTTACCTATGAAATATGCCAGCAGGATCACCAGTGTGACCGAGATGACAATGGCACTCAGGGCAGCACATTTCCAGTTACAGTACTTATAGGGTTTCTTCAGGTTAAAGGCAGGCCTAGAGAAGGTACTTCTGGGAAGGGGCCTAGGGGGAGGTGAGTACACAGTGCTGGACGTCAAGGGATATCCCGGCGACGTTGTACAAAAAAGGGGAGAAGTGCCTCCAGGTTTAAACAGGAAGTGCCTGGGGGAAAAAAGACCAACAGCAAGTGATTCCACCCAACAGTCAACACAAAGAGGGACGTGAGGTGAGAGGATGGCGACGGCTGCCGGGCTGAGGGCAGCAGTTCCACACAATGCTGGCTAAAGACACGGATGGCATGCATGAAAGAGAAGAATAAAATTCAAATCAAACACAAAAAAAGTCACAGTGCCAACAATGCCACAGAGAACTCGTCAAGGGCAGGAGTCCCTTCTGTGGGAAGGCTGGCGTTAGAGTGAAATGGAGACCTCAAGTAGAGCTACGACAGACTGGTGGCCTGCTCAGCTCCCAGGGACGTGTCCAACTGAAAGGGAGCATGAGTTGAGTTAAAGAAGGGAGAGTGTTCCCCAGTTCATTGATTGATCACTGCATGAGAGCGTTTTTGATACTGCATCGCTGAATGGAGATGAGGGAGGAGAGCTTAAGCCATTCCACAGCACCCAAATTGTCATGAGGGAAATGTTGACGCTGTCTCCATGTTGCAAATTTAAAGGGGATGGGCAAGGGGATGGCTGAAAACACCAAACTAGAGTTCAAGCCTTGTGTAAAGGCAGTGGGGGCAGGCACCTGCTTCCAGAAAGTGGTTCAGAGCATTTCAGTTTGGTGCCTACTTTAACAAGTGTGAATTACTGTCAATGGCAGCAGCGTTTCCTGTCCAGTGACACATTGGGAGGCATCGCGTTTTGCTCATTTTTATGACTGCAGTCTGAGAGTCAGCCTATGAGGACCTTGAGACTTTCTGTGAGACTTATGACAAAGCAAACAGAAACTACTGTGGTCCATGAGCTCCTGAAATGAAGTGTCCCAATGGGAGCTCGCTTATGGGAATCCTAAATGAGAAATCTAACTGTGGTGGGAGATCATGATGTAGAAGGCATTCCAGTTCTGGGATCTAAATGTGACCAACAGATCTGACCATGATCTCATGCTGATGTCAAATACAGATGTCACATGTGAGGACTGAGGATCAGTCCCCATGCAGTTTGCACCTTCTGCCATGGTTTGTAGGGCCAGACTTGCAGCCAGCACAAATCCAGTCATGGATCCATGGGAGTCAGTCAAGCCAGTGGATGTGATTCTTTTTTTTTTCCCCTGGAAGTCACTTATGCAGTCACAGGGGAAATGACATGCAAAAACATCACCATGCAGAAAAGCCACTGATTCATGCAAGATAAGGTGACATATAACTCTCTGAAGTAGGTGTTTGTACTATTACAGCCCTGGTTTTATAGGTACTCAAAGCATGATTGCTGACCGTTAGAGAAAGATCAATTATTTCTACTAACGGTCCAGATCAAAACACTCATTTTTACAAGGGCTCAGATACTCTTCTGTGTTTCAGAAAGTATCTGTTTAGACAGATGCATCTGGTCTAGGCAAAGAGGTACCTACAGCGTTCAAGAACACCAACTAGGTCTTTGGTTAAGTATGGCCACCAATTTACAACTGCCAACGTAACAGTGACATTTTTGGCGCTGTCATGTTAAAAGCTGTTTATAACTTTAAAGTTAAGTATTAAAAGTTAAGTAGAAATGCCAGAATGGGTGTTTAAATCAATCGAAGGGTTGTTTTGATACTACTAGTAGACACTGAACCTTTTGTAAGATAAGGTACCAGTTTAACAATGAAATATCAGGCTGCTATCACAATAATGATTTAAGATCATTTCCAAAATGAAATTATTCTGAGTTTGCATGGGATTCAAAATTGCTGTAGGTACTTCTTACTAATGAAATGACTTTTTCAAAGCAAGAGGAAAGAAACAAATGGACTGCGGTGGCTCATTAGCATATTAATGAGACTACCATTAATACGTACAGGACACATTGCTTCAGAACCTCATTTTTTCAAAGCCATTTTTGAAGAGGCCAGCAATGGTGTTGCCCTTAAACATCACTGATATGACCAAATGCTTTCATGCAAGGATCATAACAACTGTACAGTAAACAGGAAGACCACATAAGTGTCACATACCCATCATTGTAAGCACCGTCATGTCGGGAGGAGGTGAGAATGTCCATCTCAATGAGGTTGTCCTGCAATGTCTCTAGGAATGTCTGCTTTGCTATGTTTCTACATACATATGGAAACATGAATGAAGCCAGTGAGTCATGCATATATGAAGTGTGATCTTATAAACCACAATGGTTATAGTGCAGTTGTGCATGGAATTAGAATGAAGAGCCATATATTTATATGTATAAAATGCTACACATATACATATACAGCCTTAAGAATGTTTCCTTCTCTTTATATGCACCATATATATGCATTTACACACATATAAACACACACACCCATGTGCATGTATAAAAAGAGTTGAAGCCTTTGTTCATTTCACATTATTTATTGCCAGTGACGCATGAAAACTTCTGAAGTGCTGGATTAAAAAATAGATGTCAGTCCAGCACAGCTGTAACCTTGTTATACTCCTGTTACTGTGAAAAGGCACATCACAGCATCTCTCTCATTGTGGCCAACAACTGGAAGTACACCATCCTCATGGATCTCAAATGAACCTGTGCTACGTTTTTGCTGGTTTGCTTGTTGCGGTTTTGGATTTGACAACTTTTTAATTGCTAACTTGATTAATTTGTCCACTTTGGAACAGTGAGAGCTTGATATTTAGAAGTTTCATTTTGAAATCTCTATTTTAACTTCCGAACTTCTTGCTCAATATGAATATTCCAAGCAAAAAAGTTTATCAGCAATAAACAGGTTGAAGTTGAAAAAAGGTTTTACTGGAACCCAAATTCCAACAGCAGAGTTTTGGCTATAATCTGGATAATATAGGCCATAGGCAAGATACACAGGGCCTGAATATTAAAAAGCCTGCATTTGATTTTGCACACAATAGAAATATTTTGCAGTATTTGGCCTTCCAAGCATGTACTTTGATGAGTCACTTTTTGACCTATATATGCTAAACTGTTTTATGCATTTTGAGGAGAATAGCAGGAACATAAAGAATTAAGTTAAAGGCACAGCTGGGAACAGATTTTGTCTTTCTCACCTTTGGTCTTGGTTCTCAAAATCTGACAAAAGTACATTCTTCCCATCTTTTTTAAAACCAAAAACCAGTCCTGCTTTTGCCCATGCCTTTTTTCAGCATCAAAATTCTAAGTCTGAACATGAATAAATTCCCTGGCCAAAACTAGCAAAAGGAACATAACAGCACTGTGGCACTTTCTCACTTATGCAGGATTAAGCGCTTACAGGATATAAGTGACATGATGTGAACTCAAACGAGAACTCTTCTGTCAAAGAAACTGGATTCAGGTAACATGCTATACCAAGGGAAACCAGCCCTGTCACATTATACAAACCTTGATACTGTCTCTTATGAAATGTCCTGAACCTTCATTTCCATTTCTACTTCCTCCTCCTTCCTGCTGCTAATGCCAGTACTTGCTTAGTTCAACTCACTGCTTTTGAAGGCCTCCAGGCTTCTTTGCCAGCACAGATCTACACCTTAATCTGAATGCAAGTAAAGTCACTCCTATTCACAGCTTTGGAGCAAAGTGGATCGACATGCACGAGCTGTGTGCCATAGCATTTGAGACATCAATCCATCCCCAAGTGTTTGCTGCTTCCTCACATTCCCTAGGAATGCAGGAAAGGTTGGATGTTGAATTCAATGCAAAAAGAAGCAGCGTATGTGCATGCACCAAGCATTTAATGGGTAAGGGGCAAGGCATCTAGCAACGCTGATCAATGGAAGTTCATCAGTAGTTAAAATCCATGTTAGATTGGTTCCATGAATTTCACTTGTGTCAAAAGAGCAGGAGAGGAGTGAGTGGGTTGCATCATCTTATAATGTGCACATGTGAAAAAGAGAGGTGATTGGTCACCGATGCGACTAATGCAGGACTGTCCTCGCTGAAGGCTGGGCAGATTCTCCTCCCTTGGAGATTACTTGTGAAAAGCTGTCTGTTTACAAACCACTCTCCCTTCTCACTGTGAGTTGAGTAGTAGAATCTGACCTTACACAATTATCACATAAAGTTTTCTGGGAATGGAAGTCTCCTGCAAGCTGCAGGTTTGTCAACCAGACGTCCATCTAGTTGGCATTTATTTGCTCCCTGCAAGGTCAAACGTAGAGGAACAGAAAGGATGCCTAAGAAGAAGGAAGAGTGAGGAATAAATATTGGGAGAACTGACTTACCTGTCAGGAGTGACCGCTGAGCAAAGATCTTCCCATCACAACCTTGATAATATATTGCTTTTAAAGCAACAAAAAAGGGAGCAGACAGGAAAAGAATGAGGAAGAAGGAAAAACAGAGGAAAGGAAGTGAAAGGAAATGAAAAAAGAGGAGGGGGAGAAGAGGAGAAGCTCTTCGTCTTGCAACATATAGAGTTTTTGTATATGGGATATGCTTGTCATGGCAGTCATACTCGTGTGACATATCTCTGCTTGCCTTTCTGTAACATGTTGGAAATTTCCAGGCAGTGACAAACCACTCAAACTTTCCAGTTCTGAATGCTGCTTACAGTCCCCAACAGTTAAAGTCAAACCTCCTCAAACCCTAGGGTGCTTAAAAATCTAGAACTGTAGGCATGTTTCACAGCCTGTGACAATCTCTGTTTAAGAGACGGAGCTTTTCCTTCATGTTTGCTCTCAGTGTTGACCAATATGAAATTTAAAAAGAAGGAATATTCAAAAGAAATACAATTCCATTTTTGACATGAGATTACAGTAATCTCCTATTGCTATACTTCAAAGGCCTTAATTCTTGGATTAATGTCTCTTGGTCAGGATTTATTTTTTACATATTGGACATTTTATTCTGCTAAGTGGAAGTCATTTCTTTGGTTCTAAAAGTCTTTGCAGTGGGGAAAGTTGACTCCATGGAACAGGTGAAACTGGGCTGGCAAACTGGGAAAGTTTGCCAAACAGATCTGAAGCCTTTTACATCTACAGAATTCTACCAAAGGAAATGAAGTTCCCTGCATGCTTGAAGAGCAGATTATCAGAGTGGAGATTTGTCACAGATTTGCCAATCATCTACGCAGTGCACTGCGACAAAATCATAGGTTATTCTATTTTTTTTTAATGTTTGTTCAGTGAGGGAAAAAAGCCTGTCAGTCATGTTCTGTCAGTGCGCATGTTGGCTGTTTGGCGTCCTTTTCCAACATGTTCACTGTCTTCTAGAACACTGGGCAACTCTGTGCCATCCCATGCTCAGTGTCAGAAACTGCATGTCTTCAAAGCATCTGTTATCTAATTAATAAAATGTTTAAACTCTGGATCAGCTACAAATACGAGTGATTCGTGAGGCATTCTTACCATTAAATGATGCAGATCGAACTCCTCAAGTAAGTAGATGTAAGAAGTGCAGTTGAACTGACAGTAACAATGTGACAACCCAACCTGCAGAAAGAACTGTGTACTTCATCCCCAATGATTTTGTGGGGAAAAATGAGGCCTGTCTTTAAGCACACACTTACTTACAGTTTAATAGAAACAACTCAGTACTAGCCAAGTACACTACAAACTCCTGTACTAATTATAATGTGGTACAATTGCCTCTTCATCTCACTCTTTGATCATTACCAAAATTGGGCAACTGGAGGCAGGACGTTTTCAGGTAAGAGCTTAAACTCTGGCACTCCTCCAGAGAGATTCCTTCTCAGTTGTTAGGTGTTGTGTTCTGAGAGACTGCGGTCAGAGATGAGGATGCCCTGGCACTCTTCGAACAGGACAACGTCTCTTCTCTGAAGAAACTGTCACTTCTGGTTTAGGAAAAGGCAGTGTTCCAGAATTACAGACCACTACTTACGTAAGGGTTCTTGGACTAGCCCTTAAGTATTCTATAATGCAATAGTTTTTTTAAACAAAACAATACATAGAAGTCAGTGCTTGTGCCTATATGCTCAAGAATTAGGAAGACGATTTAATTACTGAAACTGTTGCCAAATCACACTTGCAGTACTTGCTTATAATTTTGTCTTAATCTTTCGGAGCCAGCTTCTTAGTTGGATATTTTAAATTAAGCAGTCTCAGAGAAATTAATTATCCTTAAATGCCATAAAATGTTAGACTGAGGTCTGTTTTGGAAGTTTCAGGGAGCCAGCAGACACAGCTACTTCTCTAAGAGACCGACAGATATTAATTTTTAAAACCTATTTTTAATGCAGAAGCTGGCAAAACTGGGTACATTTTGTCCCAGGATACAGACACAGCTACCGCTGATTTCAATGAGATTCCCACAGGCAGTGTGAAGCAACAAATTTGGCCCCTGGCTCAGTTTTCAGTCAGTAAATCTTTTTTGCTGTCTAAAATCTTTCTGGTTGGTTTGAGAAGGCAAGACTAACAAGGGGAAAAAGGCAGCTAAGTCAGCGCACCATGTTTGGCCTGGAAGATTTCTTTTTAGACTGAAAAAAGACACTGTGCACAGAAGCTCATAGCTCCAGCATCTCCAATGGCTTTTCATCAACAAAGGAAACAGTGAAGCAAAACCTGTGGAGAATGTGAAAACAGAGTTTCAAGAGGGGCGACTCAAAGATGTACTCCCAGGCAGGTGGGAAGACTGAGGCTGAGGAAGTAGAACTCCCTTTTCCAGAATCTACATGTTTGGACAAAAAAGCCTGTAAATTAAGTTATGAACCAGAACAACTCAGTGCAACCTTGCCACAACCTTGATATATTGCAAAGATGGAAAATTAGAAGTTAAATGAAAACATCATTAATTGACTGATGCTGTGCTGTCTGGTACTGGACGCTTGTTGGAACGATGCTGTAGGACAGCAGAATGCAGCAGCTGAGCTCCCCTCATTAGGTAAATTAAGATCAGCCTTTCTGAAAGGTGTACTACAAAAGCATCTGCTTGACAGCTAGAAGAAGGCTGTCTTTTCAATGTGTTGACTAATTTCAGTTTCTTAAGTAGGATATTAATTTATCCTACCACATATAGGATGAGAAGGCATTATATGGAAAGTAAAAAGAAAAGAAAAAAGAAAAAAGAAAAAAAAATCAAAACCATTTAAATCTGTGATCCTAACTCTGATTTTAAATGAGGAAAATAGCCTTACAAGCAGTTATTAAAAGACAGTATTTTCAGTTTATGAAAAAAGAGCAATGTTCTCTTCTCCTAATCCAAATAAAAAGACATGAAGAAGGATAAACACAACTCAAAATACATCATCCAAACACCTGCTCACAAACTGATCAGCTACCTACACAGAGGTACAGACGTTTCATCACATCCTTAGCACACGCAATCTGTTGTAAAGTACTGAAGAGAATGGCCCACCTGGTTTCCAGCGGGATGTTGCTGTTCAGTAACCAGTTGTCCTGAGCGTGGGCTGGTTCTTGAGTGCTGGCTGGTTGTTCCCCTGACAGAGAGTGGTCCGTGGGAGCTGGGCTTGGATTGCTGCGTGGAGTGAAGTTCCCTCTGTTCAGGGAATTGATGGAGGCTGCGTGATGTTGGTTAGGGGTGTGAGCATGTGATATTGGAGGTGGTGGAGTTCGGAGTCGTGAATGATTTTGAAGATTTGGAGGATGATCTAAAAGAGAAGTGAAATCTTGTTAAGGTTCAGGATGTCAGTAGTTCTGTGCTACACTCATTTCTGTGCAGGCACTTTCAAAGTGTACGACGGCTTGGATGCCACATATCTTAAACTAACATGTGCTTGTTCCAGGTGTCCTAATGACACGTGCACTGACCCACTAGCTGGCTAGAGAAATATTTTGGTTTCATGCAAGAAAGTTATGAATGCTTAAAGGACTGCAATAAGGCCATCCTGACAGCCAGGCTAACTCCAACGCACAACTGCAGCGTGCAAACTGCGGTCTATCTGTGACACTGATTTGTGATAAAGCGAGAAAAATACAACCAGCCTAGAGAAATAACACTTAAGAACAATTTTCTGATAGATATACAGCTCCCAGTGAAGTTTGTTCTGCCTGTGTTCCTCAAGAAGTTTCAATAGTTAAGCCAACAGGAAGACTGAGAACACATTTAGTCATAGACTGAGTTCAGAGAAAGCCATAAAACTGTGTCAGGATTACACAGTTTAACAAAATGCAGTAGTCTGTATTGTTAGAGATGTATTCACACTGAGTAAAAAATGCACGTGGCGTAAAAACTGAGGTGTCAGGAAAATAAAGCAAAGCATAACAAAGAAAGATGTAAAGAAAGGTGATGTAGCTGTTTTCAGTAAAACTCCAGATATCATTGTTTGTCAGCCAAGAGTTTGAGGGAGGTAGATTGAAGAAGGCAAACACTCAGGAAAAGATCAACATAGTGCTGATTATCTTGGTGTTTTTAGTTTGTATCTAACTACTTTCACATGTTGGATGGAACTTAAGGGAGTCTGGAAGTTCAAAATATTGATATGGGCTCCATTAAACATTCCGCTTTGATTTTAGTAGACTTCAGCTTGCAAGTTGTTAATCCACAAGAGTTATCTGATGTCTTACCTGAAAAACAAAGGTATCAATCTAATACTTCCCAACTAGACTTTAGTATCATGAAAAACTAACACTCATTTAGTCTCTAATCAGAGAGCTCAGGAATCAGTGTACAATGTCATAAGTTACAGTGAATGGTGACAAAATTACCAGGACATTTAATGACACTTTTGTCATTTGGATTAGGACCTGGATTCAGGAAAAGAACAAGGGAAGCTTTTACAAATCCCTGCAGGCTCTTGGATGTTTAGACACAAGATTAAATTTAAAGATGTTTCCCATCCTTTCCTTCGTCACCCTATGTTAACTCAAACAATCTCATTAATAATTGTAGTTAAATTATTCCAAAACTGTAGGGTGGTTGAGGTGATCTAGCAAAACAGTGGGAAATATTAGTTATGAAGGTGCCTGTTGTCTGCTTAGAATCATTAAGACTGGAAAAGACCACTAAGATCACCAAGTCCAACCCCAACCCATCATGCCCACTGTCCACATCCCTCAGTGCCACATCTCCATGGTTCTGGAACACCTCCATGGATGGTGACTCCACTTTACCACCTTCCTAATTGTATCTACATGTAGAATATGCATCTCTGTTTGGCCTTTTTAAGTTGGATATTGGAACTGGGTTATATATTACATAAGAATTAGTGCTTTTAGGGTTCATTTTACCTTATAATCTGAAGAAGGCTATAGTTCACATTAAAAGTACTGTTGTCTCTACTATACTTTAATGCAACAGACAATAATCAGCTCAAAAAGAAGTCTGTGCCATTAATTTGCTTTTGGGTAGATCATTTCTCCCCAGGAATCTCAGGTCCGACTCCCCATCGTACACCCAGAATTAAAAATGCTATTCTGGACTCCAATGTAAGGCCAACTCTTGTTGAACAAGCTAATGGGAAGGGTGAGTAGCAACCGTGGCTGCTACAGATGAGGAATGCCAGAACCAAAGCAGGTTCCATCAGTTCTGCAGCACCATCTGAGTGGAGACATCCAGCTGCCCTTGCACTGGACATTATTTGGAACTACTGATTAAATGAAACTTAATGAGCAGAGAGACAGTAAAAACAACAGGGGAGGATTACAGATTTTCAGTTTCTAGGGCTGTTCATCCATCTATCCATTCCCAAGAATTTAATTCATCCCAGAAAAAAAAAGCCTCAAAGTCTAAAAAGGAGCAGCATCCCAAAGTTTCCAAAGTTCAGCTATCCATGTTTCTGTTACAGACAATACCCAAGATGAACCCTCTGAGAAAACAAGAGAGACAAACAGGTGAACTTCTGACTAAGTGACAGGTATTCTGGGATGTCCTCCTCCTAGCGTTTGTCTTTTCCTACAGAAGCCCCATTCTCACTGAGCCAGAGCCTGCCACCAAAGACCAGTTATGTAAATTCCAATTTACTCACTATTACTGCAGACACATTGCAGATGCTATTATGGATAATGCTTTTGAATCAACTAAAATGTGTCATTTTCGTGCTCTATTTGCATACCCTCCGTGATTTCATTGCTAAGTAAAGACAGCACATTTATCCTACTCTGGCCCATGTGATTTTTCGTATGATTTTATTGCTTATATTTCTTTTCCTGACATGTAGGTAGCTTTTCCTCCCAGAATGTTCTTAATTTTATTCATGTACAAATTCTGAACACTTTTGTCACATCTGAACATTGCTGCATTTAATATACCTTGACTGGGATTAGCAGCTATCTCCCTTGCCTTATGATCCTTTATTTTCCTCTTCTCAAGTGGAGGAACATTAGAAAAAAAGGTGCAGATGAAAGCACAAGCTATAAAATCTTCCTACTGACAATTACTGCCGCTCTGCAGGATTTTCTTGATGCAACAAAACTACTGAGGTTCTTACCCTCTTTGGTAACAGAAGTCCTAGAGGATTTGCAAAAGATATGGAAACCCATGAAGTGAATTCGTTCTTGATTTCCCAAAACTGCAACTGTCCCTTTATTTGAATATGCTCTCTTTAACTTCTTCCACAATTTCTGAGTGATGGTGAAGTGTGGACGTTTGGCCCCATGGGAAGCAGAACCTTAATGCTGGCAGCAGTGGCTCTCTTACATTTTGTATGTGCCTGTATCTTAAACACTGGGCAGACACTCAGATTGTCCTGCTGCATGTTATATACAAACCCTCTGTAGTTACAGCTACTTAGGCAGAACTGAATTTTTACAGATGCCTTTACATAGGAGGGATAGAGGGGAAGTCACAGTGAGCTTTCTGCATTTAAAAGCAAACCACTGTTGGGACAAATAATTGCAGAAATTCAGAGGACTTTCTAGAGAAGCCAGACCTTGTGGCCTCTGCACACAGTATATTACATTTCTCACAACATTTTAAAATCAGTTATGAGATGGCTAACTATGATTTCTTGGAGGTTATCCTGCTTTACTCATGAACAGACAATTTTCTGCATTTTCCTCCTTGCTGAAGGTTTCCAAAAAAAAACCCCTTGGATTTTATCAGTCCCTCTTTTCAGAAGGACCAGGTAAGCTAACAGAGCACTGAGGAATAACAAAACACCCCAGAAAATAACAGTCTTCAAATTTCTAGCTGTTCCCAGAGTCTATGGAACACAGCCTACGAAGCGATTTTGGACTTGAACGGACAGCAGAAGAGATCTTAGGATCATGGAATCACGAAGGTTGGAAAAGACCACTAAGATCATCTAATCCAACCATCAACCCATCACCAGCACGCCCAGTATCCATCAGCAGCACAGGAGTTCCCACAGCCTTGGATGCCAGGTGCCAGTGACGTAGGATCCCAGTGCTGAAGTTCAGTATGTCTAGAAGATAGCTAGGCACTGTGGAAGTCTAAATAGCTTAGAGTTTCATTCATATCCCTGTAAGGTTAGTTTCCTCTAACGGCTCTTCAAAGTGTGTCTCATATGAAATATGTCAGCATTCAAATGTAACACTGAAATCCTGACTGCGAAAAAACACCCAAAGAAAATCAAGTTGCTCTTGTGTTGCTTTTTTGTTTGTTTCTTGACATTAAAATGCCATTGACTAACACTGGCTTGGTAACCACAGATGAAGCAGGACTGAAAGATAATTCAGTTAATGAAGCTTGTACTTGGCAAATATTAGAGAGAAATGTGTGAATGAAGAAGTGAATAAATGTGAACCATAAAAAGATTGCCAGTGAGGAGCTAATATGACAAAATTTGAATAAAAGCTCTGAACTTCACGTTCCTTTTCTTTTCCTTAGTCTTCAGTGAGCAATGCTGTTATGAAATTAGTCTATGTAACGATTACACTTTTTGATTCATTAGGTTTTGGGATGGTGTTCAGGACAAATGTGCTAACCTCAAAGTTAAAAATGCACTCACTCATATTTTTTTTCTCCTTTTTTTCCCAGCTTGCTCGGTGCCTCCACACATTTGTCATTCATATGTCTGCTGTATTCTGATGGCCTGATGCCTGACCAGTGTCTGGGTTAGACAGAGGAAATATTTCTCCTTACTTGCTGTGGATAAAAACAGGCAGGATGAATCACTTGTTCCTCCCTTGAACTCAGACTGCACAGTAGTAGCTGTGATGACTACCGTGGCAGTGTGACTTTGGACAGCAGTGCTTGTACCCACGCAGAAATCCCTCACTGCAGAGGAAATAATCTGTTTAAAAGTAATTCACTTCTGCATTTGACAGCCAGGAAAGCTAAGAGCCTTGCTCTGGCTCCAGGACCATGCCTCAACCAGCTGCACATGGGGGCTCACAACCCTCACACCATCAGCCAGCTGAAAATACCCCCGCAGACTCTCTGTTCCTTTGGGTGCCATTGGTGATGGGAACTAGGGGACTTCCACTTGTTAAGCAGATGGACCTCCTGACATCAGGTGGGCTATAAAAGACTGAAGCAGGTCTTCCCCAGCACCTTTTAGGGAGCACTGAGAGTTTAAACAGCAATTTGTAGGAAACTCCCTCCTCTAAGAAACATCTAACGCCAGGCTCTGTATAGACTGGGACAGTCTAATGATAAAGCCACCAAAATGGAGACAGAGGTGAATCAGGTCGTCAGTATCCAGATGATGGAGTTACATGTAGATGTCAGTTTTCCCTCCCTAACATTTAAAAGCTGCAATCGGTGGTGCAATTCAAAGGTCTCTTGGATTCTGAATGACTGAATTTCTCCTTAAGATGAATATCCACCGAATTGATCTTCAGACTGGCTTCTCCCACCATCGAGATACCATCAAGTACCTTGCTGTGAAATCTATCTTTTGCTCTGACAACATGTTGCACTGCTGGTTTTCAAAATACTAAGCAAGAAAATGAATCATAAAAGCAAACAGGGAAGCGATGGATAATCTCCATGAAGTAGCTAAACAACAGTTGGAAAGCTACCTTTATTTTTTTTCTCTGTTTTATTTTAAGTAACAGCACAAAAGGGAGCTGCTATTCCACCAAGGACTCCAACCAGAGAAAAGCCCAGTCTTCACCTTGAGCTGAAAATCAGCTATGCATATGTACTGGTTCTCCAAGCTGGGCTTTTTACTTTTTAAAAAGTAACACTTTTTAAAAGGTCCATGTCACTGTTGAAGCCAAATCAGATCATTGCCGTGGCTCACAGCTTCAGTAACTTCATTTGTTCAGGTGAACTTCATCAAAAATCAGGCCCACCTAATGTGATATGTGCACATGTAGAACGAGTTGAAGCTTCTCTCTAGCAGCACGGATAAACACTTTGCTGCTTTTGCAGCTTATAGAAAACAACAGGTGCACAAAATCAAGTCCAAACAAGCCATCTTCTCAGTATTTTTCCCATCTAATGTGTACAGTACATGCAAACTTTCCTCTCAAGTTCCAAAGTGCCTTTGCAAAAGCAAAATATTGACTTTTGGGGTTTAAATCAATTTTGTACTTGATGCTAGGCTGTCAAGCTTTGGCTCTACACAGTCAACGAGAGCTCTGGGTGGTTGTTCTTTCATTAGTATGCATCTGATTGAATTGTACACCCTGCAAGTAATGCTTTTTAAAAGGTCCATGTCACTGTCAAAGGATGCTTTGCTGACTTTTAACCCATGGTGTCCATTATCGAAGTTAATAAAAGGACACTAAAAACAAGGCAGAAGCTTCCTATTCAGACTCTGACAGTTTATGAAGAATCATTACCTTAAACAGGGCAAGGTAAAAAAAACAAAACAAAACCAAGAGAATGCCTGGCAGAGTGTAAATGAGTTAGTTAGAATTGGATAACATGTTTAAGTTCTTAAATAAATTACTTGTAACATGAGAAAGTACCTTCTACAGTGCACATCTAAGTAAATTTGCTTGCAGCTCTGGATGCCTTGGATGGTTTTGCTGCTGGAATTACAAAAAAGGAGCAGCTCTGTCGACACTGATACTATAATGTGGATGCAGTGGCAAATTTTGGAGGCTCAAACCATACAACTGCTAGCATTTATAAGGGCATATAGTGACAAGACGAGGGAAAATGGCTTTAAACTGGGAGAGAATAGTTTTAGACCAGATATTAGGATGAAATTCTTTACATTAAAGGGTGGTGAGACACTGGCACAGGTTGCCCAGAGATGTGGATGCCCCTCCCCAGAAGCATTCAAGGCCAGGCAGGATGGGGCTGTGAGCAACCTGGTCTAGAGAGAGGTGTCCCTGCCTACAGCAGGGAGGTGAAACTAGATAATCTTCAAGGTCCCTTCCAAAACAAACCATTCTGTGATTCCACGATTCTGGTCTAGGCATACAAGCTGCTACAAGGCAGCATTTACATGCAAGGCAAGAAAATCCATTGGCTTGAATGAGAGAGTGTGTGTTCCCTGAACCTGAGTTGCTGCACTTGTCAAATTACAGCCAACAAATGCTTCTAATCAGCTGTGCCTGTAACCAGAACCCACCGTGCAGCTGGGAACTTGCTGCTCCCTCTTTCTGAAAAGAATTGATGCAGAAGGTATTTCTGAATATGTGTACCTTTATTGAAGTGTATTCAGTTCCCCGTGCTTTTTATGTGTAAGTGTATGCTACATAAACCCTAAAACTCATCTGCAGTCAGTCAGGGTACTGACTGTGTACTCTGTGACTGAGGATTAGGCGATGCTTCTGCCACCTGGATGATTACTCCTCACCAGGCTCCGTTCAGTGGCATCCAACTCATGCAGGCTCAGCACAAGCAGCTGGGTGCCACCCCACCCAGGAAGCCCTGGAGGAATAGAAATAACTCTCAGATTTGCTGCCCCCCACTGCACATTTAAGAAATGTGACTGTTATTCCATGTAAGGTTATTCTTCTTGAAAGAAGCTATGCATATTTCTCTGATGTTTTCCAACTTCAGGCATGGAGGATCTATTTGTACAAGGGGATTCATCAGCTTTCTCTGTCTCTGTTGTGTGACTTCCATACAGATGGAGACAAACATATAAATAAAGAGAAAACCACACAGTTCAGCCTTGTCCAACCAGACATGATTACATTGGCAAGTTTCTGAAGATTTTGCATGAAGCAGTTCCCAGAACTACAGTGCATCAGCAAAGGGTGTCTTTGGTTGCAGTAACAGCAAACAAACACAAGATTTTGCCGGTACAGCTCTGTCAAATAGTTTTGTTTTTTTTGTCATATGCCTACATTGGAAAAGCTTTGACATACAGACTTGATCTTTGCTTCCTTTTTTTTTCCTAAAATTAAAAGAAATAAGCAGCCTCTCTTCTGCTCACGCCCTTCAGAATCTATGATTCTAAACTGCTGTGACTTAGCTACACATCTAAAGGGACTGACAGATCCCAGCTCCATCAGCAAAGCTGACTATTTATAGCAGCCGAGGAAATTGTCTGTTTTATATAATTTTTACAATGTTGGCACTGGCAAGTGGCTCATGATCAAAAACCGTCCTGTTGCAAATCCAAAGTGATACAGCTCACATCCAGCTCAACTGCATGACAGAGCCAGGTGCTCACTCCCATGGTCAGGGTGAGAGATTAATATGCTGCAAATCACATTAAGAATTTACTGTAAGGTTAGCTTGGGTTTGGAGTTAGAAGGGGCATGCAATGCCCAGAGCTGCCGGTTGCTGTGCAGCACAGACATCCAAGGGAGGGTTTTGTCCCTTTCTCTTTCGGTTGCACACATCCTGGGCTTGTGAATGAATCAGACTCTGGAAACACACAGTGCCATTATCTCGCAGCAAAGCGCTTATGGAATGTGACACGATGCGGTGTAGCACAATGCCAACAAGCACTAATGCTTTTAATTATTTACTCTAGAGAAAGAAAGGGGGAAATTTCATGTTGGCTGCAGCTGAAATGAACTGCTTTATGTCTTCGGTGGAGAGTTTTTCATGCCTTTGGATCGACTTCTCTGCACGTGCTGCCAGTTGGGTGGCAGAGGCAGCAAGCAGAAGCACTGAGCAGTACAGAGCCCACTTGCCACTTTGTTTTGTTACCCTCCCTCTGCATCTGTCTCCCTTTTAACTCTATTTTGCTGCCTTTAAAGTTGTAACGATGCCATTTCTGCTAAATACCTCCAAAGTCCAGCATCAGCTGGTGACAATTCTGACAGCTGTGGCTGACTTGACGCCTGTCACTGTGATTAATACCTCCCCCCGCCCCATCCACTGCATGCACAAAAGCTGACTGATTCCCTTTGGTGAAAAACCATGGGTGCAGTTAAGTGTAAAATCTCCGCACAGGTGGAGAACCTTATTCCCTTTGGCACAGGAATCTGATTTGTGAGAGCTGGGCTCCATGACCTTTCCCTTCAGGTTCTATTTGACATTCTCTGAAGCACGACAGCAGAAGGCTGCGCTCCAAATAATTCTGAAACAGACATAAAACTTTTATATTTTTATTAACACTTGAAGAGGCCACTAAAAGAAAATCAAAACTATGAATCTGTCAAGACACCCCGGTAATGCTGCACTTTGTTCACAAAGCCACCGCGACAGAAGGGCAGTATAGTTTATCGGTGGGTATGTTTGTCTGTTCATAACACTTCTGTCCCCTAAATAACTCAGCACCAATTAACACAGTCCCTCTGGCAACACACTTCTGAGAGGAAGTATTTCTGATGGCCAGCCTCATTTATCATATTCTTTTTGTTTTTCTTATGCATTTGCAATATAAACCACAGAATCATGTTATTGAATCATGGAATCACAGAATGGCCTGGGTTGAAAAGGATCACAATGATCATTTACTTTCAACCCCTGCTATGTGCAGGGTTGCCAACCAGCAGCCTAGGCTGCCCAGAGCCACATCCAGCCTGGCCTTGAATGCCTCCAGGGATGGGGGCAACCTGTTCCAGTGTGTCACCACCCTCTGTGTGAAAAACTTCCTCCTAAAATATAACCTAAATATAACGTCTCAGTTTAAAACCATTCCCCCTTGTCTTGTCACTATCCACCCTCACAAACAGCTGTTTTCCCTCCTGTTTATATGCTCTCTTCAAGTACTGGAAGGCCACCATGAGGTCTCCTCGCAGCCTTCTCTTCTCCAAGCTCAACAATCCCAGTTCCCTCAACCTTTCCTCACAGCAGAGCTGCTCCAGCCCTCTGCTCATCTCAGTGCCCTCCTCTGGACCCACTCCAAGAGTTCCACGTCCTTCCTGTGCTCGAGGCCCCAGGTCTGGACGCAGCGCTGCAGATGGGGCCTCACAAGAGCTGAGCAAAGGGGGGCAATCACCTCCTCTCCCTAGTCTAGCCACCTCTAGCCATCTCTGTATGTAACTAATAAAAATCAACATTAAATATGCATTAGTAGGTCATGAAGACATTTATACATAGAATCATAGAATCATAAAATGGTTTGGGTTGGAAGGGACACCAAGAATCATCAGTTTCCAACCCCCCTGCCACATCAGGGCCACCAACCTCCAGATGTGGTACCAGACCAGGCTGCCTAGAGCTCCATCCAACCTGGTTTTGAACACCCTATAAAAATTCTAATATTACTATTATTATTCTTTCATTCTCCATGTACCTTTGTATCTATACTATACTACAAGGATTGTATCTATGCTATACTAAAAGGACAGAGCAGCCATGTTATACTTAAAAACTTTTCTTAGTTCTTGTTCTTAACTTTGTTAGTCACATACCAGGAGGCGTTGCCTTTACTGGCATCATATATTAAAGTGATGCTCACCAACTTTTATCTCAGAGAATGGGTTAATTTTAAATGACTACATAAAAAGCTTGCTGGGAGAACAGAAAGACTGCCCTAGCTTTACTGTAAGAATTTGCAAAAAAAAAAAAAAAAAAAAGTGAATCATCCATAGAAAGCTTTGGCTGGAAGGGACCTAAAGATCATGGAGATCCAACCTCTCTGTGACAGGCGGGGTTGGCTCCCAGCATTTCAGGCGGACAGGGAATTGCTCTTTGTTACATTGGTACTCATTTTGGCTTTCTTCAGTATAGGTGAAACAAAAGAAAAACACTGTATCCAATTCTAACGCAGTTGTCAAATGCACAAGTTAACAACTGGAAGAGACATATTTCTTTCTGTCATCCAACTTTGTAGACATAAGTCTATGAACTGCCCCCAGTGACACTGTCCCTGGATCAGTTAGTTCTAAATAGTTCAACGGGGAGATTTTCAGATGCACAAGCAGAAATTAGGTGACATCTCTCATTTACATCCGTGGCACTGCGCACTCACATGTGGTTATGATGAATTCCAATATTTTAAGGGAACATATCCACAGCATGGGGAATGGCTGTTTGTGAGGGTGGATAGTGACAGGACAAGGGGGAATGGATTCAAACTGAGACGGGGAAGTTTAGGTTAGATATTAGGAGGATGTTTTTCACTCAGAGGGTGGTGACACACTGGAACAGGTTGCCCAAGGAGGTTGTGGATGCCCCATCCCTGGAGGCATTGAAGGCCAGCCTGGATGTGGCTCTGGGCAGCCTGGGCTGCTGGTTGGTGCACATAGCAGGGGGTTGAAAGTAAATGATCATTGTGGTCCTTTTCAACCCAGGCCATTCTATGATTCTATGGTCATTCTATGATACGATTCATAAAATGATAGAATGTCTTAGGCTGGAAGCAACCATAATGCCCATTCAGTTCCAACCCCCTGTCATGAGGGCTCGCCATGCAGATTTTACAGCCAAGCCCTGAATTAACAGTAGTAGCACAGACCTCTGAAGCAAGGGGATTAGTTTGTTAAACAACGTGTGTTGGAAATGCATATTCCTAGCACTAGATGAAGTCCAATATTAGCTGAAGGATCCCTGAGCATGTGGCTGCTCAAGAGAGTGACATCGCACTCAGATAACTCTGTGGCACGAAGCGTGCGACTTTAAAGCTCAGCCAGATTATCACAAAAGATGAATCTTCGAAGGTTCTTTTCATTGCTTTCTGTAAGTGCTCTTGACATTCTCCAAAGCAGTTTAGGAGCTTCCTAGAAAAATGTCAAAATAAAGTAATAATTTTCTTATAATATTGCTCAACAAAATGTGAGCACGACATGATTTAGAAATTAAGGTTAGCAACTTCTAGAGACAGTGCATGCATACACACCTATATATTACCAAGAGCTTCGCTGTGATGAAAACAATAAACAGAAATGTCATATGTGTTGTCAAAGAACTTGAGTTAAAACAACTGGTCGCTGTAGAGAGGGGATTTTACACGACCTTCAAGTATCCTAACAACGTACATTTCAACTATATATGAAACTTCTGTTCCAAACACTGGTAGTTATTCACTAAGCAACGCAATTTACACCGGCTTCACACTTGGAAGCATTTGCAATAAAATTTATACGCCTTCTAACTCTTTTTAAACAGCACAAATCAAGTTCAGCGCTAAGTCGTATTAAAATACGGCCTTACTTTTTTAGGGACAATCTTGTTAAAAGCAACCAGCACAATTCCGTGAGGGTGACAACATTTTTTGATTTAATTAAAGAGATGATTGTAAAGACACGTTTTACTATCTCTAACTCCAGGCCTCCAGGTGATAAAGGTTTTCTTTAATTCCCTTCATAGTCCCACAGCCTCCTCTACTCCCCAGCTGAATGATGTACGGTCTGGAACTGGCCCATCGTAAACCACAGGCTGTAAATAAACCCGTGGGATGGAGAATTGGCTGGAGGCTTTTAGGAGTGCCAACATAACACGTGCCATTCAGTTTACTGTGAGAGGACTTCTTTCAAAAAAAAAAAAAAACAACAAAAACCAACCATTTCCAAAGTCAAATTACTTAATAACATGATTTCAATGAATACTGATGGGACCCCTGTCTTGAATGTCATGGGATATGCTTATGAATAGAACTCCAGATTTATCATCTTTACCCTAAATTGTCCTAACGCACTTATTTAACAAATTGATATCAAAAAGATAAGAATCATGTAAGTCATCACTGGAAGGCCGTTCTGCCCAATCCAGGACCAGCCAACTGTTACGAGGGATCACAGCATTTCACAGCAGATTCAGCTCTTTACGAGGGTAGATAATGGCAGGAAAAAGGGAAATGGTTCTAAGTTGAAGGAGGGAAGATTTAGGTTGGATGTCAGGGGAAGTTATTTAGTAGGAGAGTGGTGAGGTGCTGGAAGAGCTGCCCAGAGAGGCTGTGGGTGCCCCATCCCTGGAGGTGTTCAAGACCAGGTTGGATGGGGCCCTGTGTGATTCTGTGATGCTGTGAAGCTGCTCTGAAGACAAGAGCAAAACTTGAAAAGTACGGTTGGAATTTTACAACTCATCTTCTGCAAAAAATACTTTAATACTTGATGGGAACTTTAACAGCAGAGATCAGGCAGGATTTCCTTTGTTCTTCAGTTGCAGTGATCTAACCATGACAGTGACAGAGATGTGTACCCCGTTCTGAATCAAAAGCCCATCTTCCCGTCAGTGTAGCCATTTGGAGAGAAATGTGCAGAAACTCCTGCAGAGATGCACTGCCTTGATGTGCAGCAAAATTCCCGTACTGTCAATACTTGCCTTGATCTGCAAGGTAACTTGCTAGATGTCAGCAGCAGTTCTTTG
Source organism: Lagopus leucura (assembly GCF_019238085.1). NCBI lineage: Eukaryota > Metazoa > Chordata > Aves > Galliformes > Phasianidae > Lagopus > Lagopus leucura. The sequence goes on from NW_024962254.1 coordinate 1,801,253, forward strand.
CACAGTACATGGCTACTAGAGAAAGTTTAGAAGATGGCAATGCACTGAGATTAATCAGTGATTGATGCCTCACTGCAGAACAAATGGGCAGAGCTTGTGGATACAGTTTGGAACGTTCACCTTCAGCCAGAAAAAAACATCATATTGAAAAATTCGATAGTTCCTATCTAGCCAAAGGAGAAGAGAAAGAATGAGGCAGGGTAAGGTTAGCCCTGAAGAAAGGATCATTGACAGAAGGACCACATTCTGCTTTTCTCTTCCACAGTTTTTCTTCTTAACAATCTATTTACTTCTGAGCAGGTCCTGATTTTTCCCAATTTGTTGGGTCTCATAAGTCAGATAAACTGGAGGGTTGGACGTAGGTGCTCCATTTTCTCCACACTTCTACCCAATCCAATTTGTTACCTTCGGGAAGATTCACAGGCAGACTGCATCCTGAAGTCAACCACAAACCCAAACCTGATGGGATCTTGAAGGCAAAGAGCTCACAGAGAAACTCCGGGCAGCAAAGAATTTACACTCTCTATTTCTTTTAATTTATGGTAGCAAAGCTGCCAGTTACAAACCCAAAAGCTTCCATGTAATTACACAGCATCTCATGAATGAGTAAAGTGATACTTAGCCTATATGGGACCTGATGCTTTTAAAATAATCTATGTGGTGTACTCTGAGAGCCACAAACATAAATAATACTTTTTTATTGCACAGCAACTTTCACCCTAGACTCTCCAACTAATTTATAGCATTAATTAGTTAAGAGCATCTGATAACAGGACTCCATATTAAGATGATTATGACTATAATTAAAGGTAATGAAATGATGAAAAGACCTGTGCTTGACTGGAACATTAAAACAGTCAACTTTGAAGTAACAAAAACAATGTTGAGAACAGCCAAAGATGTGTGACTAAATCCACACGAACTAATGGAGTTCATTTCTCTATGCCAACCCTGCCTCCAGGTAGGAATATGTTGCGTGAGATTGGAAAGATTTGGTAGAAGTTTTGCAGTGGTACAGCAAGGAAATTAACACCAGAACAGAAAACCTGAGGCCAGCGAGGCATGCAGAGTTCTGTGGCGGCAATTAGAATTGGATGACTGAGCTCAAATGCTTTATGTTTCTAAGAGGAAACTGGTTTGGTTTGCAGAAGCGTGAATTCTTCAAGATATTGCTGTCTTTGGTTTCATTCTTGATGGACACATTATGCATGCACCACTATCTCTTGGAGATACATTTGCTGAGATCAAGAATGTACCTTAAATAAGGTTTTGGGCCCCCTGTGCCATGTGGGCTAGATATTGCTGGGTCCCTCTGTAACTGCAGAATTCAAATGCAATATGGTGCTGTTGTGATAGAGCAGGAATCTTTGCATTGGGAGGACAAATAGAGATTGTTAGGAGAATTATAATGCATTCTTTGACAAACCTGTCAAAATGATAATTTATCTATCTTTATTCACTCCATATGCAGACAGTGTATGATCTCCTTCAGGTAGAATGCTGCCTCCGTTTAGAAAGGCTCAAAATTACAAGGAGAGAAAAAGACAGAAATGAAAAAGACTGAAATGAAGCTCCATTTTTCTTTAGGTATCAGCGTATGAGCTCAAGTGAAGTGACACATCACACAAATGTCCTCCAGTGGAAAATGAATCTTCTTGTTCTTCTACAAGACTTAGGATTTCTATATGGCCATTCATAGAAGACAGCATGAGGTCTCTGATAGGGGGATTTTCTAGCCAAATGGCCTCCTTGTAGTGGAAAAAGGTGTTAAAATTGTAGATGCAACACTAGGAGACACCGAAACTACATACAATGGTCACCAGAGTTCCTAGTAAAACTGAGCTGATGTGCAGATCACAGAATCATGGAACCATAATAGTTGGAAAAGACCTCAAAGATCATCCAGTCCAATCACTGACCTGCCACCACCGTGCCCAATAACCACATTCCTCTGTGCCACATCTCCACTTTTCTTGAAAACCCCCAGGGATGGTAACTCAACCACCTCCTTGAGCAGCCCATGTCAGTGCATCACCGCTCTTTCCAAGACATTTTTCCTTATATCAAACTTTAACCTCCTCTGGTGCAACTTAAGGCCATTACCTTTCATACTATCGCTAATTACCTAGGAGAAGAGGCCAACCACTTCCTCACAACCTCCTTATAGAGAGTTGTACAGAGTGATAGATGAAGGCATCTCAGCAGCTGAAGAGAACAGTGTGGCTCCTGAGGGAAAACTATTTTGAAAAAGGCCACTAGGGAACACACTAAGCTTTGTGATTACTTTTCTGCTACTTGATGGATTTAGACATATATGGGTCTTTCGACTTCCTCTTTGACACTGGCCATGTGGGTCAAATGGGAAAGCTCCTAATGAACACTGAAGCACACTGCCTTGTAATGTGTTGTGACACACAGCTGCAGATCTCCAGGACAGGAGAACCCACAGTATCAGGCTGAGGTCCGTCAGCTGCAGTCACAAGCATGCTTCAGAGGAGGTAGATATTGTTGTGACTGGAAGTCAGAGAAATGATATCTGGGAGGTTGACTTGGTGCTTAGCAGAGCAGCACAGACTCTATGCTGCAGTCTATTGTAGGCAGGCTGCTGTAGGTTTCTCACATAAAACAGCTGGCACAGAAGTGCTTGATGGTTGGAATACAATGCAGGGCTGGTATCTTGTGCTACAACCTAAGTATCAGAGACAAAAGGGTTTTAATTCTGAGCTAGGGTCAGAGTTCTGCCAGCATGATTACTCATAGCTCCAGGAAAAGACAGCTTGAGCCAAGGTGTGCTTCACTCAGCAGCTGTAAGGAGGAAACTCCCTTTGCGTTTTGCCCTTGTACCTGTGAGGGTTCTCTATGCACACATGTACCTTGTTCTTATCTTTTCATAGAAGTATACAACCATTAAGGTTGGAAAAGTCTACTAAGATCATCAAGTCCAACTATCAAACCATCCCCACCGTGCCCACTGACCATGTCCCTCAGTGCCACATCTCCGTGTCTCTTGAACATCCCCAGGGATGGTGACTCCATCACCTCCCTGAGCAGCCTGTGCCAGGATGTTCCCCATGAATTGATCCTGGGCACTTTGGAATACCTCCTCAGATACAATTTATAAGAGCAATACTCACAGCTGGACTTGTTAAGATGAGACTGGAAAGAGGAGTCCAGAAAGATGTGAAGGGGAAGGAAAGGGAAGTGAGTGGAGTATCTCCCAAACTACCAGTCAGGAAGAGCAACGTTCTCTGAACTGACACAACTACAGAAAGTCACCAGACAATATCTATGCTAAATTCCACTGAGATATCATGGGTCAAATGTCTGCTTCTACATCAACATCCAAAAAATACATGGTCTAGAAGCACTCCAAAAAGAAATGCGGTTTGTTGTTTTTTATCCACCATTTCAGATGCTGATTTATGTTACTCCTACTCCCACTAGCTTGAGTTTACGAAACAAATAATGTGACTGCTGGAGAAACTTAAACACATGGAGCAGTCATATTCTCGACTTTTGGCTACTCCAACTTCCTTCATCTAATTTATGTTACTGAAGTTGTCAAGAAGAGAGTGCTCTCTTGGCAAATAAGAATGAATGCAAAGGAGCAATCAACAACATATATAGCACACAAATCTCTGTACCTAGCCTCCCAGGGACTGGAAACAAGTTCAGATTTAGACAGAATATCCCCAGGGATTTTACACCTATAAATATAACAAACTCTGTAAAAACCCAAAGTGTGAAGCAAGCACTTCATCAAAAGTTTATTTTGGTTTTCAACAAATAGGAGAATTAAAACTCCTGCTGCTCACACGAGCTTGTGTGTCTGGTATTTCTTGATAGATAAAATTATTCATGGCATATTAGAGCTGCCAGAATGTTCAACAAGGAAAAAAAAAAAAGACGTATCACTCCTACAGGAGATCTAAACAACTTCATTAGAGAAGCTGTGAGGGAGTCACAATACATTAGGAAGGACAAACGTAGTCTGCAGTGTGGTTTTGGTTCTTTCTACACCACTGATGCACCAGAGGAAAGCACTAATTACACTTACTTCTATTGAATTTTTTTTTCTTCAGGATGGATTACCTTGTCCTCCCCTGAATCTAATGATTTAAATTAGAATGAAATCACCATCTGATGGAGGTTAGAAGTTACCCTTGAAAGAAAGACATCAAACACGGCATTATAAAAAATCCCCTTTCCCTATTAACTGCCCTTCCAGAACTGTCGGACTAAGTTGGGAGTGATGAGATCTAGCAAATACCACAGTGACAGCATGTACCACACATTGCAGGAAATGCCAGATACATTTCCTGTGGCTAGATAAGTTCAGAGATCTGGATCTGGATCAAATATGATCCTGTTTACATCAACGTAAATCCAAACTAAATTCCACTGAAGCCAAGGTATTAGTTAGATCAGAATCTCGCTCGCTCTATTTTATATTATTACATTCCTAGGCATACTCTTATCTGTCTCCTTTTCCCCTTACAGACACTCCAGTTGTGCTGCCCAGACTGCGAGGATCACCTAAATGAAACTCAGATGTTACGGTCCGAATTTCTCCCAAACATGTCTGCATCAAACTCAGTGATTTACAGTTTGGGTGGAAAAGATCAAACATTTGTGCTGATTATTTTTTTTTTCTTTTTTCATGAGTGCTGTCTGCATGAGAACTCAATAATTAACAGACAATTGCCATGGCAACGTATTAAGACCAAACCTGATCATCATTAAATCAGTGGTAAAATTTCTATTAGCAAGTCACTCTTCAAAGCCCTTCCTCTACTCACACAGGTCTATAGGTGCTGGCCAGTCCTGCACTTTTTGCCTGCCATGGTTTTTGGGAGCTGAAGCTGAGTGATGGACCATAAAGAGAATTACATTTTAGTCAGATCCTTGGTTTCATAATTTACAGGCTATTACAGCAACTACAACTCTTCTTTTTCACTCTCTTTTCTTCATATTCTCCCCTCAGGTATTCCATCCCATTCCACCCATGGCATTACTCAGCCAAATCACTCCCACTTCCTATGCCTTTGCTACAGTTTCTTTGCATGGACCAATGCAGACCTCATCCGATCAAGGGGGGACTGAAAAAGCTTATGTAGATATTGCACAGAACATATAGAAAGTGACAAGAAAGAGATCTGATAGTAAATAGCACAGGAATCCATATATGCTATGGAATTAAATTACTGTAATTCTGAGATGCCAAAGTTGCTGAATCTGATACACACTTAGGAAGGTGGTAAGAGCATAGGCTAACCTCAGGTTGGTGTGCAGCTAATTGCATTGCTTTCTTTCTGCAGTGTTGTGTAACTCATTACCATTTGAATAATACAATATTACCATATGAAATGAAGCAAAACATGATAAAGCACATGCACCAAAGACTGGGAGCAGCCCTGACCTTACAGCACAAGTGCTACTTGCCTCGACTGACCCCACACGTATTTCCTGATTTATTTTTCATAAATTTCTATTTTCTGCAGCCCCCAGTAGCTTAAGCATTATATAATCAGCACTTTGAAAGCTGGGAGAATTACAGGCTCCCAACATTTCTTTCCTTGTAGATTATTTTCTTCATCTGCGTGATCTCAGTGATGTGCGTAAAACTCACGCCCCAGATTTTAATGATGGTGACCTTTGGGAGTAACAGTTGAGTCAATACCATATTAAACATGAGCCTGCTACTGTACTGTGTTCCTGCTGCTGTAGCCTAGTGAGAGGGTGACAACTGTAATTATCAGTTCTTTCTATGAGGACTCTCAGTCTGTGGACATGCATGGAATTTTGGTGTGGTATAACTTTGTATCGCCATCACAAGTGGAAGCATTCCATTTTCCACCAGTTTCAGAAGTCAGCTGCATCTGACGTAGAGAACAGAAGTAAATAATACATACGCAGCATCCAATATGTAGTTAAACGAATGAAAATGCACTGAATTATATATACTATCTATACAGCCATCCCTGCCCACTTTAATTCCCACCTTCACCCATCTACTGCTGGTGGCCCTAAGGCTGACACATCACAGCACTGGGACTGCTCTTTTAAGCTCCCATTCCTCCTGTCTCAGTGACAGGAACCTGCTTGTGCAGGAATTGCAGAGAATGACATTTAGATCTCCATCCACACGAGGACAAAGTGTTTGAGAATGCATCAAGGTTTCAGAAATTCCAGCAATGAGGATCGCTATGTGTATCAGCAACTTCAGCACTTGGAAACCCATGATCCACAGTGCTAAATATTTTAATCAACTTTTGATCCAGTACTCCAAGTCTCTAATGACAATGAAGGAATTATTTTTAGCAACCACTGAAAGACATTTTAAAAGGTAGGCCCTTGAGCAATACTGCTTATAAAAAGAAATCCGACCGGGTACAGCTTGCACACACAAGGGAAAGTGCAGCTGAAAAGGAATTTGACAAGTGCTGCTGCAAGGTATTTCTCAGAGACGTTAAATGTCTCCATTCCTGCAGAGTTTGGGTTTTGTTTCAACATCCTTTTGCTATTCAGTGTCAACGCGCAGACTAATTGTGTGTTACCATGGCAGTTTTCACTGTGGAGTTATTTCACATACTGCACCATATTTTATACTAACTTGCACAGTTATTACTAGGTCTGACCAGAGGACAACTTGATGGCATAACGAATTCTGTAGGAGAGAGAATCTGAGCTGAGGTGCACTGAACGTTAGCCTACAATAAATCTGCTAACTTCAGCAGGCTTGTGCTGGTGCAGATCATATGTAAGTTGGATCCACACGGTGTTTCAATAAGCTACTCACGGCTGGAGGGGAGCAGACCTCCTCCTTGAATGTGGCAGAACCTGCACAGGGAACGGCCCTATTGTCTTCCTCACCTTGTTGCTGAAGAAGAAATGAGCTCGTGCTTGGACACTGCTGATAACGGAATCACAGAACGGCTTAGATCTGATGGGACTTCAAAGCACATCCATTTCCAAACTGTGCCATGAGCTCGTTGTCACCCACCAGCTCAGGCTGCCCTGACCCAATTGCAACACCTTGAACCTGGCCTTTTTGAATATCAGTAGGTTCTGGCGGGCCAACTTCTCAAGCTTGTCCAGGTTCTTGTGGATGGCATCCAATGGGGAGCACGTGGCGATCCTACACAGCAAACAAGAGCTCAGCCACCCTGGTGATGCCCGGCTGGACTTGTTCAGCATCTCAAATGCATGGTTTTAACATACCTCTTCCTTAAGAAAATTAAGTGAAATGATTAGATTTGCTTAGTCACTGTATGCTTTCTGCTCATCATAGTTACTACTACACCAAAATACCTTGCAGACAACTGAGACAACTGTTCTGATTATCCTCTCAGCCTCTCTTATCCAACCATACACACAGAAACAAATTTTTCCTTTGATTTGCTACATTTGCAAGTCACAAAAAATAAAATCCTACGAGATCCTACAGAACTTCTAATTGAATTTTAAGCACTAGTTGGGATTACTAATAGGAAAGCCAAAGAAAAAGAGCCACAGTGATGCTTATAGTCGAATGATTATTTGAGTGCGAGCCACTTATAGAGTAGCTCACTATTTTAAGGCAGCTCTCTCGGCTCATTCTAGAGATAGTAGAGATTCAAATGTCACTAGACACAAAACTGGCAAGCATCCTGAAGCCACCAGGAGGACAGGAGTGGCTGCAGGGAAGGTGGCATGGCACTGGAAGGCTTGCTGAGAATAAGGTAAGGACAGGGTCTTAGTGGTGCTTTGGAGCTCGTAAGCAAGAACAAGGCAAGAACAAGTTAAGGATGAGCTGCTGATAAACAGCATCAGCCACAAAGTGCTGAGAAAGGAATTGTCTGTGGGCAGAAAAGCCCAAGCAAAAGAAGGCTAGAAGGGAACAAGAGAGGAAAAGAAAGCAAAGCAAAGCAGCATGGACTGGAAAGCTCGCAGGCACTGAGGAGTTCCTTGCAATATTCTTGATAGCTGTGCACCTGTAACCTCAGGCAGCCATCAGCACTAACATCTGCACTGCCAGATTCTCACCCTTTGGGAAGATAAATCACCTATTTAGAAGGAGAGCACTTTGAATAATAGTATAAATAGTGCTGTAACTCAAGGTCTTATTTCTCAGCTGTATTTCATCAACTCTTCCTTAAGTATCATCTCTCCTATGTGGAAACACAGCTCACGTTCCAAATCTCTGAGAACAGGAGTGTGGGTCAGCTCTGGAAACCAAACTTTCCTGCATCAAAATCATTTTGAAAGAATTGGCCTCAGGAATAGAACAGGGAAAAAAGTGCTCTTATACAACATTTTAAATAACGCTTCCAAACCTGAAATGTCATTTTCATAACTCTCATTCAATGCTTACTCAGTCTATGGAGTCTTAAGCGTAGCCTCCTTTCTCCCATACTCATTTCAGAAGTATGAGACTGGCAACAGCTGGGTTTGAATTTTAGAAAGCTTTCGTTCTTTACATAATCTGCTTTCTTACCATGCAAATTCAGTAGTATTGGTATTTGCAGGGATTTCTTTCACCAAAAGGATTCTTGGCAATACCAAAAAACTGCTACTTTTACTGCTTCTCAATCTATGCAGTATCTCAAGACTGGATGTGAGGCTATTAAGCACAATTCACTTACAGAGAACTCCAAATAGAGAATAATCTCTTACATACTAGTTTCTGCAAGTCTGCAGGAGTAGGTCTAAGGTTCATTAGATGCCCTGGAGTTTACAACCTTGCCCTTTGTTTCCCTTGCCTGAATAAACATTTGATAAAGGAAAGATGAAGATGTTAATCCTGAATTTGTATCTCAAGACATGCAAGGGTGAAAGAGAGAGAAAGACAAAGATCTGGCTAGATTTTCTTACAAGGTTATAGGAAAAATAATCCAAAGATACTAATCAGGGGAATTATCTCTGCTCTTATCTAAACAGCTTCTTCAATGCAAAGTCAAGAAATAATTGGCCTTTCAGGAAGGCTTAGGTCTGCATAAAAAGAGAGATATATAGACTGCTCAGCTGAAAAGAAAACAACCAGCGCACCACAGGGCAAGCTTCAGAAATGTAGGGAATGTGGGGACAAATCATGGATAAGATCAAATGGCTCCAGAGGTTCCTCCAGCAACTCACTGCTCAGAAAAGGGTCCGAGCTGAGAAGCAAACTGCACCAGTCCTCACCTCACACTTGCTGATGAGGACCATCCTCTCGGTCTAAGCAAGCTATTCAACCCGTATAAATCTTTCTGTCTGTGCAATAGGTTAATAATATTTACCGACACACGTCTTTGGGATTAAGACATTATTATTTTTAAAGCACTTTGAAGATGAATCATGCTATGCAGTTGCTAAATATTATTATTACTAAAAATGTGACATATTGTTTGAGTTAAAGAAAATAGTATGTCTTTATCTTAAGGAGCTTGTCAGTGCGTAATGAACTGAAATTGTGATTGCTTAATATAGCTACCACAATTTCTAGTCTGAGTGTTCTGTATTTATTGTTTGCATTGCACTGACGTATATTAAATTAACAAGATTATACTGTATGATTGCTCTCCCCTTGAGACCCTTAGGAAATGAGGCTGTCCTAGTGAGCACAGTGTTTAAATAAATATTATTTTACGTATGAAATGTGGACTACAGTGTTTCTACATCTTTGGATGTGTTTTTAATGCTATCTAATTTTGCATTATATTTAAAGGAAACCTCACTGCTTTGAACACTGAAAACAGAAGGATACAGAGCATACAAAAATGGACTGCAGGAAGTAATCCTGCAATGGGAGACGAAGGGACCAATTGTTCTACTTGATCTTTTCTTCCCTGAAGGTCTATTCTGTGCTGCACCATTCCTACCTTATAAGAAAACAATACGCAGTGGGGAAAACACTGTCCCTGCTCATGTGTGCATTCACAAAAGCATTTCCTGCTCTTTTGACAGCGCTGAAAGAAGCACATGTTAAAAACCCATCGCCCAGTCCAGCGATTCAGGAAAAGGATCAGGAAAAGGTTTTTTTACTGTAAGGGTGGTGAGGCACTGGCACAGGTTGCCCGCAGTGGCGATGGATGCCCTGTACCTGAAGACATTCAAGGTCTAGGGCTCTGAAATGCGGGTTTCCCTGTTCATTGCAGAGGAGTTGGACTAGATGGCCTTTAAAAGTCCCTTCTGACTCGTGTGGTGTTATGGTTCATACATGGTGTACGCCTGGGCACACACAGCCTGAATGCAGGTCGCACCAAACTACCCAGCCTTGATGCCATGCGAAGTCCCACTGCAGGGCTGGCTGAACCCAGGCTGGAAGCACTGCATGGACACAATAGTGGAGCTGCAGCTCCCTGAATACAGCGCAGCCAGGACTGAATTTAATGCACTCAAAGTCAGATGCTCCATTTCCTGACTTAAACAACACTGTTACCATATCCCTGAATTTGTGAAATCGTTACTTGAAGCGTTAGTGGTTTCCATGCATGTTCTGGGGTATATTCCACAGCTTTTTACTTGTATTGAATAGAATTCACTTACTTAGTTACTCCCAAATGAGCATCACATACACTGTGCTCAAAGCAGAGGTTAGAGGAGCCGGTCCTTGGAACATAAATACAGAAGCCTTGCACCTCCGCTCTTCTGTAAACTCAAAGCTCTGTTTTGCTCTTGTTTTAGAAGCTTTTAAGGCTGCAAATAAATCTAGACCACCCTGACACAGCTCCCAGTGCACAAGCCATTCATCTAGAGTAAATTCAGCTGTCATTTAAAGCTGAAATAGATTGGACAAAGAAGCAGCAATCAAGCCATTTCCATGCGAGGCAGGTAATTACAGAATCTGTTAAATTATAGTGATTAGATGCTGCTAAGGAGAAGCCCCAAGAAATCTCAAGTAACTTTTGAAGGGGGAAAAAAGTTTAATTAAACAGCTGCAGGCCTCTCGCAATTGATTTGATTTTTCCTTCTCCCCTCCCCTCCCCTTATAAAAAGCAAGCAGGTTAACAAGAGACAAAAGACAGATAAGGGAGTGTAAGTGGATCAAGGAGAGCCTTGGGAAATCTTCAAACAATAGGTCTGAATGTGGCATTAAATGGTTCATTTGGTGGAAAGTGATTAAATGGGAGAGGACTTTCTTTATCATGGAAATTGGTTCTCTGTACTGTTGGACCTATGCTAATGATCTGAAACTCGGAGAAAAGGATGACTGTTGTAATGGTTTATAATATGCTGCTTCGAGTCGGGCTAGGAGGAATATTTGCATGAGTACAGTCAGGCAAGGAAGCTGAACAGCAAGAGATTTGGTTGGGCAGGAATTATATTCATTGGTGTCAAAAGTTCACAACGGAGAAAGTGCTGGTTGGTTATACATCACCATGGAGCAAAATGTGTCATTTCTGAGTCTTAATACTATGAAAACAAAGACCCTTCGTGGGATCTGATTTTACTGAGAAATCTCCATTGCCAAGTCTAACTGAAGTTAGCTTTGAGATGGGGAAAAACTACACCGCAATCACTGGGGGAACTGCAAACTTGTATTTAAACCATTTAAATCCTTTAGAGCCCTAATTTATATTGTACGATGTAAAAGTTGTATCCACAGTGATATCCCATGGAGTTAAAGCAGGAAGGCCCACTTGCTTGGCACATCAGCTAGAAGTTTCAGAGAAACTGGAGGTCCTAATTTCAATTCATTTACTAATTCTCCTGTCGTTATGAGTAGCTTTAACTTAAGCTCTCACCACATCACTTTAAATGACTTCTTGACAAATGCATGCCCAACCTGTGGAGGAAGGCTGAACCATTAAAATCACACTGACATACCAAAAGCCTTGAAGAAAAGGCCTCCTCGTCTAGCTGTATGATCAGAATCTTGGATGGAGCACAAAACAGCAATACACTGAAACCCTTGAAAAGTCGGAAAGCATCATTAAAAGGTCATCCCTCTCTGCCTCAGCTTCCTAGACGCCACTGGAGGAATAACAAATGGTTACGGTTTCATTTTACAGTGCAGCACGGAGGATTTGAGAATCCGCAGGGCCTCATCTGCTGTTTCTTAAGCAAACATCTAATGTAATTTTAAATTTCACTTCATCATTGTGATAGCTTCAAGCAAACCTCTCCTGTGTGCTAACCCACGCAGTCACTGCTACAGGCAGGAAGAGCTCCCTCTGAACTGTAGCTCCCCTATGGCTGTGATCAGTGACACAAGGTCCACTCGCAGGGACAGAGCTCCTCATTCTTTTTCCTTTGCTTTTACATCATGAGATGCTTCGTAGTTTGTGTGTACCAAGTGCTGGAGCTGACTATTGTCACAGTGGTAAATTATAAGGCTTAACAGGGCACAGGGCCAAGTTTATAAAGATATTTTCGGTGTGTGAAAGTGCAAGAGATAAATGATGAGGTTAACACTTCCCACAGCATTTGAGATGTACTTTCTAGAAAGCCCAGGGCCCAAGTTAGGCTCCATTTTCAGAAGTGGTCCATGCATTTTAGAGCGTAAGTGCTCCCTAAAGTTACCGTGACTTAAACTCATCTATCACTCCAGCACTTCTGAAAGGCACACCTTGAGCAAAATGTATAAAGCTTTCTGTACCAGATAGGAACATTTCTCTGAGTGCCAAGACAGTGGGGCCACTCGCCTGCTGGGCACTTCTTATAAATCCCCTAGGAATCTCTCTGAATTTTTATGTGTCAATAAATCTCCCCTACTACGCGAATGTCCTTTAGAAGCAATAGGACAACTCATAAAAGGGAACTGTGTGAGTATGGCTAAATCCCTGATAATCAAATTTCCTGGTGGTTATTGATACTGACCCGCTGCTAAGGTTGGTGCAACACCAGCTTGAATGCAGTTAACTGCAGCCTGGAATTGTTAGAGCACAGGACACAGTCATCTCAGAGGTGATCTGCAGAACTGAGAAGAGCTCTGCTAGAGGAAACACACCTGGGCAGCCTGACAGCTCCAGTCACCACAACCTCCTGATACTCACTGCACAGTGAGCATGTCAGTCAGTACCAAGTCTTGGTGCCAAAGGTGATGTACCATCCTGAGCTGGAGAAGCACAGGTGTGACAAGGATAGCACTTCTCTGGTCAGTTGTGCTAAAGAGAAAGTTCAGAAATGCAGAGGTCAAGAAAACCCCCCTCAGATGAGCTGCAGGTTGAAACTGCAGAGTGATGCTTCCTCAACAATGACATGCAATGTGCCGGGCTCCTCACTTTAACTCATTTAAACGGGTAAGATAAGTGAGCACGATGGACAAGGACAGCACACCTGAGGGATGGAATGGCATCCAGAGACCCAGGCAGGCTGAGCAATGGGCCAAGGAGAACCTCATTAAGTTCAACAAAGCCAACTGCAAAGTTTGCACCTGGATTGAAGCAACTTCCACAATTGGTACAAGCTGAGGGATGTAAGGATGGAGCACAGCCCTGCTGGAAAGGACCTGGGGGCACTGGTGGATGGCAGCTGGATGTGAGCCTGCATTGTGCCCTCACAACACAGAAAGCCAACCATATGCTGGGCTGCATCAAAAGAAGCATGGCCAGCAGGGCGAGGGAGGTGATCCTGCCCCTCTTGTTCATTCACACTGTGCTGTGAACTGCTCACTGGCAGAACACAGGGTTCCTGTAAACCAGAAAGATGAAATCATGCCATCTTGGTACAACCTTGTTGCTGCTGCTGCTTATTAGTTACAGCAAAGGTTAACCAATGATTCAGTAGGTAACGTGGTAGGGTGGGACTTCAACTAAACTCCTCTTGATCCATGGCAGTTTCCAGCCCTTGAACAACATGACTTGGACATGTTGTCCTACACAAAGGAAAGTAAAAACAGAATATAATGAATAACTTCTTCATCACACAGTCTATCAGATGCAGTGCTTCCCTCAGCAGTGAAATGCTCACTGATTTTTACCAAGTATGGATGGACAGAGACAAAAGCAAAAAAAAATCACTGAGGAACGTCACTTCTTACTCTCACCACCCAGACTTTGCACCTTGTCCATTCTCAAGGAAGAAAATAGGAATCTTGCTTTTGACTTCCATGGGAGTTGCACCAGCCCCTCCTGGACAGCACTAGGGCAGCTTCTGACATAGCCACACACATCTCGATGATCTGCACGCAGGTGGCTTCATGGGTGGGTGTCCTGGGCAGAGTTCAGCCTAAGGAGCACTGCCTAGATCCTCATTATTTCCTAACAACACACTTCAAATGCTTCATTTGCTACAAGAGCTATCAAATCCAGCCAAACAAATCACAGCATAGGAGCCACGTCTAATCATTGCATGATATTTCCCACATACTGTTGGTGGGTGACAGTTTGCCCCTTGAAGTGGAAGTATTCAGGGCATAGCACAGATAAATGCAAACACCCCAAACACAGCCAGCGTGAAGATAAGTGGGAGCCTATTATGGTGGATGTGAGATTCACTAACTCAGACTCCATATGACCGCTGCAGGATATGCACTACAATCTGATCTCAGTGTTTGTCACTTGTCAAAAAATTGAGAACAAAGAGCCAATTAGCTGTGGTTTGTTTTCTTTTATTTTGCTGGAAATAAAAGCTGAGCTACGATACAAAGAGAATTCCTGGTGTGTATATGAGCAGGGGAAAAAAAAAAACAATAAACAAACATTTTCATGAAAACTCAAATCATTGGACTTGCAAAATAAGGACAGCTGGGATGCATAATCAGGAACATTAGTAAGATTTTATTCTATACAGCAGAAACTTTCCTATTTTGGCATTTGCTCTCTCAGTACACAGTACTACCACTGACTTCTAGGGCAAGTCTGCAAGGATTTTAAGGGCAAGCCAACTGAAGAACAGAAAAAAGATTTTTCAGGCCAAGCCAAAGGCAATGACTGGAACACAGCAGCCAGGTGCTCTTCAACTAACAAGGTAACATTGCTTTGTATCTGGTAGAGCTGACAATTTTAGATATTTAATGAACTGCTCCTCCCCACCCTGCTCTGCAGAACGTAAGGAGACAACAGAGACACACGGCTCACATTTGAGAGGTGAAACACATTGCCAAAAAACTGCACAGATTCATAAATCTTCAGATTAAAAGAGGACTGTCCATCTTCTAGTCTGATCTCCTGGGTAGCTCAGGTCATTATGTTTCACTACACTGATCAATAAACCAAAAGCTTCGTATATATATATATTTAAAGGCTACTCAATCAATTGCAAAGGCACAAAAGATGACGTTGGGGATGACAGGGAAGATTTAGACTGGATGCACAGAGAGGTTGTGGTTCCCCATCCCTGGGGGCACCCACGATCAGGCTGGATGGATTCTGAGCACCTGATAGAACTCTGGGTGTCCCTGTTCAGTGCAGGGGAGTTGGACCAGATGGCCTTTAAGGGTCCCCTTTCAACTCAAACCGTTCTATGAGTCTCTGAAATCAGAATGCAACTAACCAGACGCCATGTTCTACAAAGCTGATGTGGAATCTTTCTCTGGCAGCCCAAATAAGTAGTTCAGGTTTTGGGTTTGTGTTAAACCAAAGTGCTGGCTTGGCGCTGCTTAGCACAGCAAGCTGAGTTTGGAAGCACTAGCACCAATTCCAGCAAGATCACCAAGCACTCCTGAGAGGTTTCACCCTCAAAGATGGATCCAGTTCAATCAAAGAAGGCAATCCGTGGCTCATTTATTACTGCTTGCAACTTGATGGAACTCTATAACCAATGCTGTTTAAGGTGTTTAATGCTGTGAAGGTGGTAGCATGCAATTTACTGAACTATATGGACAAAAAAACGCAATTAAAAAATCAATTTTCATCCCAGTCTGGAATCCAGCAATAATAAGTGCTGGACTTTTCTATTAATATCATATTTTGTATAGGGAATTGGCCAATAACTACTGTTATAACAATATGATTGTTCCCATTCCTACTAATCTGTGACTTGACAACTGCAGTGGACCTTTTCATTTCCTTCTTAGGCACCGTGCGGAGGGAGGGAAGCCTGCTCCCTTCTCCTGCTATCACAGCTCCTTGTCTTTCAATGTGCTGTTGATGAACTACAGAAGCTTATTATGTTCAAATAATTAAATAATGCCAACCAAGAGAGTGGCTCTGTTCAAACAGAGATTAAAGTTCTTTACCTAGAGCCATGCTTAGGTCACTCCTAAGGGAGGCTGAAGGGAACGGCTTGTGTGCATAGGAGAAGAAAGACTTCATAGTTATGGACAACTCCCTTTCACATCGCTGCCTTTTGAACAGCAATGGGAATCGAGCAATTCTGATTTCTAAGAAAAAAAAAAACACACAAATTTGCTTTCGAGCACAAACAGAGATAATTAAAGCACTCACTGCATCAGAAAACAACTTTGCACTTTTGAGAACGCACACTGTGTTTCTTATTATGCCAATTTATTTTAATTAATCGGAAAAACATTTGTTTGAGGTATTAGCGATGCTGGTGCTTAGGCTGTCATTTTGCCTCCCCACTAAATGGCTAGAATGGCAATTCGGAAGCAGAGCACATCTGGCACAAGGAAGAATATCTCCCTCTGGCACATGGATAAAAAGGAACAGTACAAATTCTTTGTCACCTGGAGGAGGGCTCAGCTATGCTTCATACGTAATGTGATGATGTTCCTCATAGCACAGCAATACAACATAGCCCTTCACGGAGCACCATTTGGTGTTTGCTGATGGATCAGGTTTGTGCTTTCCAGTGAGTAGATGGAAAGGTTGTGCAGCTGATAAAGCACAGCACCTGCAATAGGAGTCTGTGACTCAGATGGAATTTTGGAGTGTCCCATCTGACAGCTGACCTGAAGCTGCTCAGGAAGATGGAATAAAGAGGGGAGGCTGGAAGGACCAGAGTCAGACTGCACCCAAGCGATACTCCTGCAATACAAAGGGTAGATGGAGATCTTGTAAGGTACTGAAAGATGAAATGGAACAAAAGGATGGTCGTTAAGCACTGGAATAGGCTCCCCAAGGAAGGTGGTTGAGTCACCATCCCTAAATGCGTTTAAAAACCATTTGGATGTGGTGCTCAGGGACATGACTTAGCAGAGGGTTGTTAGGGTAGTTCGGTTAGGTCGTGGACTTGATGATCTTTAAGGTCTTTTCCAACCTGAGTGCGATTCTATGATTCCATGTTCTTTTTGTTTGTTTCATTCAAATCACCAGGCCTGCCCTCACCATCAAAATGAGCACCAAGCATCTCTAGAATGAGCAAGATCAAACGCAAGATTTGCCCTGGCATGCACAGAAAGAAAGGCCACTAACATCATCAGTAACATCCCTTTGTTGGGATTATTTGTTTTACCAGAAACACCAATAAACAGGGGAAATGCATGAAAGAGAAGGTGGAATGTTCTGTGTAGCACAGACAGGGGGAAGTAGTCATTTGGGTCTGGCTGGGGCTGCTGGGTGCTCCTAGCCCAGCTCTGAGCAGCTCCAGTGCCCAGGCAGTGATTCCTGTGGCATAACTCTGCCAGCTCCCTGTCAGTGCCTCTTGTTTGCCATCAGGTCATCTCTCAGCATCACTGAAATGAAAGCTCTCAGAATAAACAAGCACGCAGAGCAAGGCAAACAGCATGTGCGAAATGACAGCAGAGAGCAAGGAGTTCTCCAGCCAAGGGATCGCTGGCAGCTGAACAGCTCTGGGGTGCAACCTGTAAGGAGTTGCTGTGTGCTATAGATTGCAAGCAAGAAGCGATTCATCCCAAACTCACAATGGACAGAAACCATCAGAAGGAAAGCCAGCCTTTCCCTAAGTCATTTCCAAATGGACTTGAAAACACCTGAGCTTGTCAGATTTTGCTCACCTTAAACTCTTGCTAAGGTCAGTGAGACTGAGCCCTGTGTCACAGACGTTCAATTTTGCTCTGCTCAGTATTCCATTACCACATGGAAAGCTATGATTTGTAACCCCACAACAACCATGTGCTGTTGTGACAGTGCTTACACTTCCCCGTTGGTTTGGTATATTATAAACATTATCAGAAAGGGTAAATTATGATATAAAGAAATTATCATGTTTTAGTAGAAGAAGGAAAAATGTGACTTGTAAAACTAATCAGAAGCAAGTTGTTCTTTTAAATACAACCCAGTGAAGACCAGCAATCAGAGCAGTGTAACCAAGGGGAAAAATTCACCCTTAACATTTCACACTCTTTCACAATAATCTGTTTTTTTCCACTTTGATTTTTAACCTTCTCTCTCACCAGCAGCCCTAAAAGCTGCTTTTTTCTTCCTTTTTGCTGGAAGAACAAACAAACAGTTGCCATTTCAGTCAAAGCAATGTTATTCTTTGGCTGGTTGGCACTGGTTTCAGCTCACAGGGCGGTCAGTTCCTTTGGCTTCCATCCAGCAAGCTGAATAAACCGTTCTGGCACTAAGTGCAACTTTGTTTGGGCTCAGAAATCAGCAGCTCAGACCTGTTTCCAACCTGAGCGCTTCCAATTTACTGCACTCCAGAACCACAGGAAGTACAGCAGGCCAATGTGAAGCTCAAATATATGTGAAACAAAGCTTTCTTCAATGCTCTTAGGTCTCTTTTCACCCGCTTCTTCCTCTCCTCTTTCACGTTTGCAGGCTGGAATTTAATGCTCTTTTTCAGCCAGAAGTTTGGCTCCTGCAGCAAGTCCTCCATCCAGGTGAACCGCTTCCTCCCAAAAGCACAGCAGTGGCAGAAATCACAGACAGATCCTTAAAATCTTTTCCCCTTTTCTCACCTCCCACCTTTTCCATGGAGCAGTCTGAAAGTCAAGAAGAATTTTCCTGAGATGACAAGACTCCTGTTTCTCCTAGACGTGCGGTCACCCAGTGATGAACTTCAGATTCTTGCAGAGCAAAATGAAAAGCATAAGGAAAGTTATAATGCACGAGGAACTACGGTTCAGCAAGTGCAAAGGCTGGATAGATGCATTAAAACTGCAGAGAGCTGGGCATCTAAGACTCTCCCTGTGCTCTACTCTCTGGCAGAAAAGCAGAATCCCACATTAGTTGCATAACGGATCGGACAAGGAGCTGCTTAGGAAAGGGGCAGCGGATGTGAATGCAAACTTTGAGAAACCGCACTGAGTGCCTCACTGTTTGGGTTATTATTTTCTCTTTTCTCCCCTCGTTTTTCACACCATTAAAATTCCACCTTAACCACCAGAGTCCAGAGGAACAAACAAACAGGCATTGTTCGCTGCCACAACCCACGGGCGCTGCCGCAGCCGCGGTGACACTCGAGCTGGGCCAGCAGAAAGCACTCAGGCGCTTTGTGGGGGGAGATGTTGGAGTGACAGATGAAGTACCAACCTAATCCACACGCTGTGTTTCTGCTGTACAGGTGTGCTCAGGGATTAGCTTCCTGCCATGCAGGTCACTGACGTTGATCTCTAAAGGCCCTTCCTCTTTCTTTCACTTCCTCTCTCCCTCTCTGAAGTAAACTTGCTGTGGCTACTGTGCTGAAAAACTTCCAAGGAAATTCGTGGCATAAAACTTAGGAGTTCATCAAAATTATTTTGTACAATGCTGATCACTGTAGAATTCAAACAACACCTTCAAGTCTGAGCAGACGAAACTTTTTCACATTCTTTAAAAGGACCTCAAATATTACCCTTTTTCAGTGCCCTACAAAGGACAATTAGGAAAACAAAATTAAATCAAAGCGTTAAGACCACCTTTAAACCCTGCACATAAATATTACACTAAGCCAAGGGGGGGACAAATAGTAAAAAAGATGCAAGTGCCCTGGGACATGTTTGAAGTTGCCGGATAAAAGTTAGCACATACAAACTCCCATTTAGAAGCAGAAGTAATTTGAAGAGGTTCTACTTAATGGAAGGCACAGCGAATGCGGGCTCTGGTTTCCAACAAAAGTGACATGCAGTAAAATATTTAGGCAATCTTTTGAGGACTACGTAGCATTTCATAAATTAAAGGGCTTTACTCAGCTTTCCAGATGACAGCAACCGACTCATAGTTCAGTCAGGGGAGAACTGTTTGTGTTTTATCCCAAGATGGATTGGAGCAGCTTCTGGCATGGACTGACACTGATATAAACTGCCCGAGAGTTTTTATAGAGAAGAAATGGAAGACAAATCAAACAGTTTTAAACAGAAGCCACCACAATAAGCAGCACAAGCCTGTGTTCCCTGTTTGGATATTCATGTGACTAAGAACCAGGACCTGGTTTTCAGATACAGAATGATAGTGCCTTGGCAAGATTCTCAGCTACATTTGAAAGTCATTTATTGCTCCTTCCATGGGCAAACAGGATATTATACATCTAGACAGACATGGTATGTTGATGTCTAACTCTGGACTCTCGTGTTTTAATATGAATTCCATGCATGGATACTGTGGTCATCTATAAACCAGGGAAAGCTCCTGATAATACTGGATCATTTGCAGAAGGTGATAGCAGGTCTAGGCAACGGCTTGCAGACTGCTAGAAATCAATTGCACCGAAGCACTCAATTGAGTGTCTCAGCACAGCTTTTTGGGAAGAACATAGGGTAGTGGTTGATACAGAAACAGGAGAATAAGGGGAGATGAATCCTGCTGAGATGGTATCACAGAATGCCAGGGTGACCTCGGGCTAGTCGCTTGTGACCTGTGTAAAATGGAGATAATCACACTTATCTGATTCAAGGAGGTACCAGGAGTCCTACTGTTTCGTAATTGCTTAGAGATACGTACAGGAAAGGCAATAGAACCACTTCTGCTATTAAAATCAGTTGGATGGGTTAGGTTTCTGGAAATATCTACTGGTGACACAATAGCTTTTACCCGTCTGTGTAAAAATGTCAAGTACTGCTATTATTTTGACCTCATTGATGAAGAAAGGATGGGTGGTCTGGTAGACTAAAGCACATTTTGGCTGGAAGCTATTACCCTTTGAGACGACCTCTTGTTTCAAGTTTCATTGGTGTATCAGAAAAGTTACAGGCAGCAACAATAAGGATTTCTTTAACTCATACTACACAAACTCTTATGTCTGTCTGCCTTGCCTCTAATTTGCTACTCTGCTGCACTAATCCTAATATTTTTCCCAATCAAGCATGCATTAATGGCAAGAAGCAGCATCACTCCCTTCTGTTTTTACCTGACCTTCCTTTTTTTGGGTACTCATTGTATATCATAGAATCGTAGAATGGCTTGGGTTAAAAAGGACCACAATGATCATTCAGTTTCAACCCTATGTGCAGAGACACCAGCCACCAAACCAGGCTGCTCAGAGCCACATCCAGCCACATCCTGGCCTTCATTGCCTCCAGGAACGGGGCATCCACAACGTCCTTGGACAAATACGTGAAGCTAAATCATCCTCAGTTGTCCCACACTATCCAGGTGCAGACAAACTGAATGCAATCCGAAGAAGGATAGCGATTTATTAACTTAAGAGAAAGAACTACTTTTAAAAGAAGCAACAATGCCTGAATGAGAAACTATATGGCTTGAGATTGGATGGATGGAAATCCTGGCGATAGTTTCATGCAGCCATTCAGTTTTAGGGAGAAAAATCGTTCAGGCTGATTTGGGCAGGAGCTGTGTAGGCTGACCATCATGGAAAAGAGCTGTGTTCCATCAACAGGAACCACAAGCAGCCATCAAGTGGTACAAGTCCTGCTGCTGAAATGAGACCCTGCAGAGTTTTTGCAAACTCCAAACATTTGACCAAGCAGGGTGAGGCAAGAAAGGGGTCACTGTGGCAGCACTGCTTTTAATGCTACACTCAACCTGGAGTGATCCACACCAATACTCATTTCACTGCAGAAGCAGCTGTACGGAACCCAAACACAAGCAGCTCTGCCTGAAGTGTTCATTTCCTACAGTGTGTTCTTGTTCTGCTAGCTTGGTGGACACACCAGGTTGAACCAGTGTCATTTATATCAGCAATGCACCCCCACCCACACATGCTTCAACCCTCGACTTGACTAATGCAGGAATCTTTATGAAATGCTGTGTCCTATCACGCTGCCACGCTACTGCCGCTAGATTTATGGCTATAACTAAATCATCAGATCATACCACTTCTGTGCTGTGCTTCTTCCATTACCACCTAATGTATCAAAAGCATCGATTTTACACTTGTGAGCTTTCCTACTGAAGCACTCCAAGGCCTTGCAGCACTTTATTATATCCCATGCCCACTCCCATAGCTGTCATGCTAATGAGGCATGCATCGCTACTTTAACTTTGCTGAAGCAGGTCACAGAGCTCGATTCTCCCTTAACGTGGGAGAACCTGCAGTCCAATTCCTGGGCTTTCATGGCTGGCTGATTTTGAATCGTGCATATGATGACACAGGCTCTCATTTTATTGGCCTGGCCCAAAACCCCATCCTCCAAACACTGGGAAGAAATATGACCACTTAGGGTTTCAGAATTCTTTTCCCTATTTGCAGCATGTTGTACTTATCGAACACCTATTCTCCCGAGCTGTCCAAAATGCTGAAATGATAGCCCACTTAACTCCAATAATTCCAAAAGGCAGATTTTTGTTTCTACAATACAGCTCTTATTTCGACAGAAAGAAAATGAAACGCGCTCAGATTCGGAGACTTAAATCGGGACACCTAGAAATACCTTGCAAACCTACAGAAACTTAACATGATATCACAAAGCTCAGATCACCCAGAACAAAGCAATATATCTGCTCAGAACAGTCCCAGCTGCCTGCAATTTTCTTCCCAGACAGAGCATCTCAAGTTAGGACAAGTAAGAGGGACAAATAGAGAGTGACAACAGTTAGCTTGCAGAAAGGCATCTCAAACCCTCTTCTACATGTAGCAGAAGCCAATATATGAACAATGTTAGCGTCCTAAGAAGTAACAGATTAGGAACAATTAGGATGGAATTAATGAGGATCATTCCTGCCTTCTTATTTTGGCCCCTTGCCAATGGGACCACTTGTCCTTTGGGACACTCCTGTTGATTTGGGCTTCAGTAGTTCAAGTACCACAGAGTCACTTGTCCTTCCACACATCATTGTTGCTTCCAGTGCAATGCTGTATATTCTCATGCTTCTTTGACATGTCAAAATTAATTGATCTTTTGTAAGCAGTGTGATAGAATAAATGTCTGAACTGTATTAGCTTCTGTCATACAACCTTAGGAATTGCTTTATCTGCTTTATACATTATCTGCTTTATACTGGATAGGCTTTAATGAGTAGGCTTTCAGTAATTGGCCAAATTATTACACAGAAAGACAAAAGAAAATCTGTTAAATTTTCCCTGTTTAGAGCTAAGGTAGACTTTGAGGACATATTTCTAAGAGAGCATCTAAACTTTGGGATGTCATTGCCCCTTACCCACAGATATGCCAGCACAGTCCAAGCCAATAGTGAAGCCCTGTGCTGCTGTGGCTGTACCAATGGGATGGAGCCAGGGCACATTGCTGCCATATTCTGTTTTTACTCAGGGATCTTAACATTTCCAAAGGTTGTAATAATGAAACGATGGTCATTATCCTCCATTTTATTCATAGAGGAGCCAGTTACCAGCATTTAGGTCTGCTGGCCAAAGCCCCAAACTAGGAACAATCACCAGCATTCTGATTCCCACTTCCTGGCATTATTTACTGCAAAATACCCACACTGCGGTAGTGGATTTTGACCTAACACCAATCACACATTTAAAACAGAAAACAGCAGTTCCACCTGTATGTGGCGTTTTTGTCTCAATTCACATGGCAAGAATTAAAAAAAAAAAACACAAACAATCCGTTTAGTCCTTCCAGTTCTTATAGAATCGCAAAATCACAGAATAGTTTGGGTTGGAAAGGACCTTGAAGATCACCTAGCTCCAATCTCCCTGCTATAAGCAGAGACATCTCCCTCTAGACCAGGCTGCTCACAGCCCCATCCAGCCTAGCCTTGAATGCTTCCAGGGAGGAGGCATCCACAACCTCTCTGGGCAATCTGTTCCAATGCCTCACCGCCCTCACTGTGCCAGCAAAATGAATTCTTATGTGGGATGCATATACTGGGGCTTGTAGTCCTCAAAGGCTTAACCCAATTGACTCTTAAGGAACTGTGACAGTCTTTCATACAAATCCCTCCCAGATCAAAGGCTTTTCCTGCACCGTAACTGTCTCTCACATCAGCTTTACTACCAACCATGGGCACTAAGGGCTTGGTCCTGCTGTTAAGACACACGGTTAAGGATTGCCCTCTCTTGAACAAAACATCCCTACTGCTTTGCACCCAGGTACACACGGGAAGGAACTTCAAAGGATACCCGTGGTTCACACACACACAGCAAGAAGTTGTACTATGCCCTCACATCATGTTCCAAACATCATTTTTTTTTTCAGAAAACTTGTGCTGTATCCACAGAAGGCACTTTTCCCTCTGAGCTGCTGTCTCAAACATTTTAACCTGATGCTTTCCTCTTTAGCCAGAGCCTCAGAGTTTCCATCCAGAATACCTACAGCTATCACTGCTTTATTCCAGGAATTTGTTGGGGTCACATGATGGTTTGAAAGCTGTGGTTGAGATTAATAGTGTGTTACAATAAACAGTGAATAATGCAAAGCACAGAAGGGATGGAGGAAGTGGGGGGAGACATCTTCTGAGGCTATGCAGTTATTGCATGTTTAGTTTGAAAGAACACACAGGTCAGAGTGAGACTTCTGGCATCTTCTCCCTTACAAATTAATCACCGGTTCACAGTGGCCAGCAAATTTCAGCTTATAAATAAAGTTCAAAGCCCCTAGGTCCTCATTTTAAAATGGTGACATATGGCTTGAAAACAGCTAGTAGAGCAAGTCTCCCCAAAGTTGGAGCTCATTCCCAACTGAGAGATCCATTTCCCAGCAATAACACCAGGCAACCCCAAGTACCAGCATCAGACTTCCTTCCTGCATTTTACACTACTTTGCACTTCCACACCAGCTTTCATCTGGCGAATGCAAAGAGTTCTGATGAACATCACTACAGCTTTTCAAAGTGTAGCAGACACCCTACCCTGCAGGGATTGTGGGCACACATGGCATGTGGATGAGTACCCTCACACACAGAGATGGTATGGTCCTGGAAATAAATAGTTTGGTGCTATGAACCCAGAAAAGATTTAAAAAAAGATTGGCCCTCTCCCTGAAAACTGATGTCTGTAAAGATGGGGACACAAATCCCTTCTTCTCATTTACTAGTCATGGCTAAATCCAGTAATATTAATTGATTAATAGGGAGGAGGAAATTGTTTGGAAGGAAAGTGAAGCCAACAGTTTGCTATATCCTCTGTTTACAACAGAGAAAAGTGAGGTTAAGTTCTTTAGCCGAAAAGCCTGTGGCAGAAACCTGAAGGCTGAATTCCTCATACTTGCTCCGGTCTCTGGACAGCTCTGCCTTCAATGTTTTGTTCTTCTAAAGCTGCCCAGAAGCATTTCTTCTATGCAGAATCTGTTCCTTTGGAGGCTTTGTTCCTTGTTAGTCACAAATCTCTCAGTATAACCCGAGGTAGACCAAAACACTGGCAGTCCTGCAGTGAAAAAGCATCTAATGGGCCATAAATTAATGTTTCATTTCCTTTAATAGCGCAATGATTAATTCCTTCTTCAGAGCGAGATTTTGCTGCACATTTGATGGTTACGCTATAAAGGAAGAAACAGGTTTTCTTAACATAGGGAAGATCAAAGCCAGAATGCTGCTATTTTTGTTTGTACTCTTGTAGATTGACTCTTCAAATAGGTTTTTCTCCACAATTTTGTAAGAGAAAAAGTAAAAAAGAAAAATTCCATCTCAGATAAGACCTTGCGCAGCCTGTCAAGTTTCAACCCACAGTGAATTTTTACTGCAGATATAAAGCTATGAAAGTAGGGGTTTCTAATGGAAATGCTGACATAACCTTAACTATACCAGTGCTGCTGTAATGCTCAGGTTACCAGGAATATTTCTGCTGCCAATTCAGTTTAACAAGTCTGAATGCATATAATTTGTTCCAGTTGTTTTTCCTCAGAGTGGGGCTCCTTTGTGCACACTTTTCAATGTGGCTTGCATTAAAAGAAAGGAAAAAAAAAAAAAATCCCTACTCCTATGTAAATTCATATACACACTGATACGGTTTTATCACAGCTAAAAAGCTATAAATCTGCTTTAACTGATTCAGTGTGTTCCCTACTGGCCTGGAAAGGTGACTCATTTCATTGCTGCCCTTCACTGGATGTGACAATCGTAAGTTTGCTTTGTTCTCTTTGAGATATCTTTGAAAAAAAATATAAATAAATAAAAAAATCCTGACTGTGTGTATTCAGATTATCTGCTTCTGACCAAACCTCCCTCTGTTTGAGCCAAAAGGATTTGAGCTGGGTCAGGATTTGACCCTCGTTATGCCAGGAATCTAATCCGAATGCCTCCCACCGATAATCAGCGATACCAATCTGGTCCTATGGCAAATGATTTGCTTCTCACCTTTGGCTCATCCTGAAGCCAAACAGCTGCCAGGTTAAACAAATACCCTTGGGGATGCAGAGTGAATTGAAGGGGCAAGAGCCCAAGCTAGAGCAAGGCGAGTGGGCGCTTCTGCAGCTTCCCATCCTCTGTAAGACCTGCAGCTCGCAGGCTGGAATCTTTCTGAGCTTTCCTCCTGGCAGCGAGAGTGAAACAGGAGGAACAAAAACTCAACAGGACGGCTCCACCGCTCAGTGAATAGGAGCAGGAATAATTCATGATCTGATCTTCTTCACATCTGCCGGTTTACAACTTCTTCCTTGATCTTCCAGTGTCTGAGAGGCAATGGCTGGTGCTTGGGAATTCTCAACCTGAACTCTGTTGTCAGCTCTACCACTGAGAGAAATTTGGAGGAATGATTTGAGTACAATTTATTTAAATACATCAGTGAGAAATTGGATGGCTTCAGTGAAATTAGTGGGAAAATCACGTAGATGACAGCTGGGAAAAGCAATCCAAAATGACCAGATTGATCCAATAGAACTTCTTGAGCTTCTAGTCAGCCAGAAATCTTTCCACATTGAATGGAAAAAGAGGCATCTCCTAAGGCTGATTCACACACTGGTGGCCTGAAATGCCTCACACTAAATTGAAAGCTTATGATTAATATCTTTCTTGCTTCATTTTCTGACTGAAATGAAAAGAGAGACATTTAGGTGACAGTACCTCAGGTTGAGCTCTCAATGTTTATTGTTCCCAAATCAGAGGATAAATTCAGTGAAAAATTATGAAAAACAGGTTTTCAAGAGTCTTTTTCCCAAGCCCTTTCCAATAACCTTTTTCTACAATCATCACTCTCCTAAATATGTTCTTTGCTATGAATGTTTCTAAGCAATTGCTAAGCGAAACATCTTTCTAAGCTATTCTTCTCCTTAAGATGTTTTTTTTCCTGAACTTCTGAGATGTTTGAGGGGAGGTTTTAAACAAGTTCAGATGGGAAACACAATAATCCAAAGAAGATTTTTAATTTCTTAAAAGACAGTCTGGGAAAGATTGGCTACATCTTCCTATGCCTCAGCTTCCCTTTTGTAATTGTGAATTCTCATTTTAAGTAACACTAATAAACTCTGCAAATGCTTGATAAAGGACGCAGAAATTAATTATCTTACTCAAGTAGTAAATAATGAAGCATCACAACGCACTCTGCAAAGATGAGGAATAGTCAGAGAATGGACCCTCCATCAACAAGCCTTTCTGGGGAAAAAAATGCTTACATAAAACAACAGCAAATTCAATTTGGGATTTATTATTAATTATTAGATGGGGAAAGTATCAATTATTGAGATTACGTTACCAAAGGATCTTCTCAGTCAGATCCCTGCAAATTTTCCACTTCTAATAAACCACATATGGTACCATTCCCTCCCTGAAATGCTTTAACGTTCTGTGCCTTTGGAGCTCTCTGCTGCACTTTGACTTCCCAGTGACTCTCTATTCCATCCCAGTGCTGCAGCCACACAGTGCTGTGCTGGAGTGGGACTCCTACAGGACAGCTGACATGCCTGAAGTTGGATGTGACGATCAGAGAAGTGATGCAAAGCAGACCGATGCACAGCTCAGCCTTTCAGCTGCTCACGCGGGGCTGCAGAGCGAGCCTGAAAACCGCAGCGTCTGTACAGCTGGGTAAGCTTGCACTTATTAACTGTGCAGCATTGAACGCAGCAAGGACACCAAAGAAATAAACACTGTGCACACACATAGATAGATTAAAACCTTTCAGCTCTCTGGGGCAGAAAGTGCCCTGTATTTTCAGATTACTTCCTTTTAACCACTGAAAGAATCCAGCCACAACAGCAGCAGCCGCAGATGGTCTGGTCAGTTACTCACTGTACAGTGCCAGGAACCTAAAATTTAAATCAAATTAAACGGAGAGATCACAAATAAGTCTGTAGTAGTCCTCGTCAGCCTTTTTCTGAAGGATTTATCTTCTTAAATCTGGGCCAAATCATTTAACAAAAAGGTAGAAAGTCCCTTCTGAAGGATAGGAAAGGGAGGAAAATTAGAAACGGTGTATGTCTTCAACACCTCAAGGCTGATCATTAGTGATAAAAAATCCCAAGCAGAAAATAGTACACATTATTCAGGATACAAATCAGAAGGTCTAGACAGGGTCAATACAGTTGGAAATGAGAAGGAAGATCTTAGAGAAACCTCCTGCTTCAGCATTCTAAACAAAGAAAAAGTGTCAAAGACAGCACACAAATCTGCATTAGCTTCCTGGCCACAGATTTGGTTGGACAAGTGCCTTGATCATGCAGACCTCACTAAGTAGATGCAATATGCTGCACTACTTTGCAGGTTGGTTGTTTTGTCTTGTGGGAAGGGAATGGTACCATGTATGGTTTATTAGAAGTGGAAAATTTGCAGGGATCTGACTGAGAAGATCCTCTGGTAATGTAATCTCAATAATTGATACTTTCCCCATCTAATAATTAATAATAAATCCCAAATTAAATTCGCTTTTTGTTTTATCTAAAAAGTTTGTCTTGTGGGTCCTGATCTGGTTTATATTCAATTGAAATCAGTGATCCTATGAAAACTGTGTTTGTCTCTTAGAACTCTGGAACATTTATGTATGCACTCAACATCGTTTTCCCTCCTCTCCTCCACTAACAACACAACTATGCTGGAGGCAAGGGCTGCACTGTCCATGCTTCACACAACACTAAACACACATCTTGGAATTAAAAGTTCAGTAGTACAGTGAATCATGCCTTTACCTACCATCTCTCTTACAGCAGCTGTGTCACTTTAGGTGACTGACAGTGTGACCTTCCACTTTTTTTGCGATTAAATTATCTTGCAGGTAGTAAAGGATGCTTCATGCTTGTTTTGGATGCCCCATCCCTGGAGGCAGAATGCCCCATCCCTGGAGGCAATCAAGGCCAGGCTGGATGTGGCTCTGGGCAGCCTGGTCTCATGGCTGGCGACCCTGCACATAGCAGGGGGGTTGAAACTAGATGATCATTGTGGTCCTTTTCAACCCAGGCCATTCTATGATTCTATAAAAGCAGCTTCAATCAGTGGGGAACAAGAAGAGCCATCAGCGGAGATAAGAATGTATTCAAGGGAGAAGTCAAAGAAATTGGGGTACACATAATCAGAAGTGAATGGTAAGACCAAATCTGTGTCTTAGTTCCTTCTTCAAGAAACTTCAATATATGTTATTTTATGAGTGACTTTGCATCCTCTGGCTCCCATCTGTGCACACTGATCCAAATGCTGTTATCCAAATGTTGGTATCCTGCCCGACAGGAGCAAGTCAGAGAAACACACCAGGCCCCACCAAATGACAAAAGCACGCGCTGCATCACACTGAGTGACTGCTCACTGATGAAGGAGCTGGAAGAAGTCACACACGCCTTGGCTATGACTGCAAGGCAGCATGGTCACTGCTCCCAGAGGAATTCAGACTTGCACGGGCTTCATGTATTTTTCAAAATCTGTTATTTGTCACTCTGCACACCAACTCCTCATGGGGATAATTGCCTTTTCCCTACCTCAGAGGTGTGCTGAGCGGCAATGCACCCACTGACATCCCCACGGCCACAGCTGCAGATGCTCCAGGGAGCAGACAGCAGTGGCCATGCTGATGAGCTCTTCCTAAACACCATTCCCCAAAGATTGGGGGTGTTGTTTTTTTTAATTAGTTTTCATGGTATTTACTGGTTGAAATGGAAGAGAGTGGCTCCTTCCCAGTCTATCAGCAACTTTTCTATCTCCTGCCTTGGCTGGAGCTCCACCTTTCCCACTTAGCCAGCACCTCCTGGATGCTCACTGCTGATGCTTCTCGTGGTGCTGCTGGACACTGCACAGACTGATGTTCCAACCCCACAGAGTAATTTTACTTCCTTAAAATAATCAGGTTATGGATTGGATGCTATCTGTCATCAGTCAGATACACACATACCAACGCATCTTGCATGTCTTTTCCAACCTTAATGATTCTATGACATACGTACAGAGGTCTGATGAAAAACCTAGGGCAGCCTACTTTTCAAATTGAGCTGAAATCCCTAAATCAGGCTTTCAATTTGCTGGTTTCTGAAAGGAAATATATTGAAATGGAGACATTCACATCCTAGTTACTTTGTGTAACTTCAGGTAAAATAAACTAAAAAAAATTACTCTGGAGTTGATACAAATAAAAGCAGATCCAAGTCTGAAAAGTCTTCTTCCTCAAGGTTAAATACCTGCTGGCAGCATAGATATAATTAGAGATTTTTTGTATTCAAAGTGACTTTTACTTTTTCCTTAAAAGTAAATAAAGGCTTGTAATTCATCTAACAGAAAAATAAAAGCCCTAAAAGGTGCCTGCATATTTATATGCTTATTAGGTTGTTCCAGCCTTTATTTGAAAGTTTACTTGGACGTTTTCCTAGAAGTATAGAAATTATATTATAGACATTATTACCTTTCTGGAATGAAAGGAACTTTGATAGAATAGCCTACTGTATCTTCAAAAAGTAGCATGCTTCTTAAGTTCCATGTGCATTATATTTGCGATTTACATGGGGATTTGTAACAGCAGTGCTGCTCCCTGGGTGTTACTTACTTTGGATGGGCTTCTCTAAGGCTGAGTTTACACAGCTGTGGAAGGAAAACCTACCCAC
Source organism: Lagopus leucura (assembly GCF_019238085.1). Classification (NCBI taxonomy): domain Eukaryota; kingdom Metazoa; phylum Chordata; class Aves; order Galliformes; family Phasianidae; genus Lagopus; species Lagopus leucura. The sequence goes on from NW_024962254.1 coordinate 1,832,250, forward strand.
AATCAATTAAAAAGTGCAACACAAATCCTTCGGACAGCATTCTCAGGCTGTCCTGCTGCTGAGACAGCTACTATTCTCCTGGAATGAGTGCTCTAACTGTATTAAACTTAGTCCTAAACAAAATAAGCTTTTCCTAATTTTCACCATTTAAGGAACATAAAGACCTGCCTTTGTCATTTAAACTTTAAGCTGACTAAGCCTCATAGAAACAGAACCTTAAGGAACTAAAGCAATTAAATCTATTTACAGAGGTCAGAAGAGTATCTTGGCTTTAGACATGATGGGCTTGTATAGCCTGTGGTTCTTATTCATGCAAACTCTCAGATTATAGGTTGACAGGTGGCATAGGAAGTCATCTTTGTTTCCCTCTTGATAGCAGAGTGATGCTGAGGCAGTTCTATGAGGTCACCAGTGTGCTGGTATTACCTGTGCTTCTGATTGCTGAACAAGTAGGATAAGCACACAAATGAGACCCCAGACACCCTGTCTTTGTGTGCGACGTATTTATTGCCAACCTGCTGAATCCTACACACAAAGAAGGCTTCGGGGAATGCTGAACGTCTACAAGCCAATGCAAAAAGCACTAAGAAAAAAAGGAAGTAGGATAAATAACCAGGCAGCTGAAAAGCCTTAAGTCTAACTAACTCACCAGCACATCAATAAAACAATAACGTCGTCAACCCACCATGGACTCAGAACAATGCTTTTTCTGTTGTTCTGCTAATTAGTAAAAGAAGAGATTAAGGTCTTTAATCTCACTTGCTTTCTTTTTCTCCCCTCCTTTTACCTTGAGGCTGTGTGTGTATGTGTACATATATATTCCTAAATGAACAAAGAGAAAGAACATACATCGCAATGTCGAAAGCATGAGGTGGGGTGTGAGTCTGGCTTTATTTCCAACAAGAGTGTCATCTACATGATTTCAGATTTAAATGTGCTGTGACTGCCAGGAGTCAGATGTGTGTGTGTGTGTGTGTGTGTTGCAGAGTAGGAGGGGAGGGGGAAAGCTGAACAGAGGATATGAATTTTAAGCAGTTTCCTGAATGAATGACACTGTATTTCCCCCTACTCTCTTTAGGATGACAATTCAGAGGAGATAACCTTCTCCTCTGAAAAGCCCTGAAGGGAAAGTTTGTTTTTACCATAACAAATGCAACAAAAGAAAAGAAGAGGGAAGCTGGGAAAAGGGTGGTGGTGAGGGGGGACAAATTAAATGTCAAACTTTCTCTCCTTACTTAGAGATAACAGCGTAGTAGGAAACCTTCCTAGAAGCTTAACATAAACGGAGTTAAACTGTTGCCAGCTGCAGTAAAGCTCTCCCTCACCTTTCTTTCTCTCTTTCAAGATATCTTTGAATGCCCTCTCCTTCATCATAAATCAGACCTGAGAGCAATTATCACTCCAGCCGGATGGCAGCGACCTGAGTGGCCACTGCTCTTCCACCATCCTAATCTGTACTTTGTCAGGTTACACTCCCCTTGATGAAATCTCACATTTCCTTGCCAATGAGCATTATCTCTCTCTTTATGACTCACTGTCTTGCAGCAGAGAGCTGTGAATCCCATTCTTCTTCAGATTTGAGCGGGTCCAATAGTTGGCTGAGCTCCCGTGTGGGGAAGCTCAGAGTATCCCAGGCATCTGAGCTCCCATGTGGGGCAATGTAGGGCATCCCAGGGTACGGGGTCTGAGCTCCCATGTGAGGAATCCCCAGGCACCCCAGAGTTTGGAGTCTGAGCTTTCATTTGGGGATTCTCAGGGTGTCCCAGGGCATGGAGTCCTGCCTCAGATACTCACCGACAGACATCTCTCAGCCCCTTACAGGTAAGGTGGCTGCAGAATCCCACGTCTGAGGGCGAGCGCGAGGTGCGGGTGCCCATCACAGCCCCAGCACCACTTTGTTTGGCTCTTCCATCCCTTGGTGACAGATCGAGGAGGCCCTCCCAGAGAAAGGGGTGCTTTGGAGGAGTTTTTTTAGCCCACAAAGCGAATAATGAGGAGAAAGCAATGGAAGGAGCCCCAGCTTTTAGAAAGTTGCACTACAACTTTGCAGTTCCTGAGCTCTGCTCTGGTACCACAGCGAGCTCATCCTCACCTCAGCCCCACAGCAGCACCGACCCTTTCCAACAGAGCCTTTCTCACGCGGCATGGAGTGATTTTTAAATACATTTACCCCTTTACACCCCTCTATTCTACGCTTTCCCAACAAAACCCAACACCGAACCCCAACCGACCGGCAAAACCCCCGCGCACGGCTGTCAGACGTGCAAATAAAGGACGGCAGAAAGAAGTCACACTCACCGTTGGCGGCGACACAGAGGTTTCCAGAGCCGCTTTGAACTAAGAATGAGTTAGGGACAAACTCTTCCTCAGAATCAGAGTCCGCGGGCGGCTGGGCCGCGCCGTTGCCCAGCAACCGCCCCGCGCCATCATTGGCCGGCGGCGAAGGGGGGGGGGAGGGGGACTGCTCGGGGGGTGTGGAGGAGGCGGACGAACAGCGCAGGGGAGGACCTGAGGGCCGCAAACACACACGGACGGACACAGAGAGAGAGAGAGAGAGAGAAAAGAAAGAAAATAAACAACGCAGTGACACAACGCAGACAGAGAGACAAAATAAAGTCGGGCCAGGGCTCTGGGAAGGGGTGCCCGCGGTGCTTTGCCCGCTCTGGAGCACTGCGCATAGCTGCCCGCAGGCGGCTTCAATGAGGGGCACCCCCAGGACACAACCACCCCTGAGACGAAAATCCACGCTTTTGTAGGGTTTTGGCACCTGGTGCAACCCCTGGTGCGAGGCTTGCATCGCAGGCACTGCCAAGGAGGCAGAGCGCAGACGCTGGGCTGCGTTGTGCTGAAGGGAAAGTTTTGTGTCGTGTTATATGAGCTATTTTCTTTTTCACATTTCGCATCCAGACGCTCACATCCCGTTCAGGATGGGATTTAAGCGTGTCCTTGTCAAGTTTTTGAGGCAAAACAACAACAACAACAACAAAAAAACGCCTCACAAGGCTCGGGAAAGAGTGTAGCTGCGTGCTGTTGAAGCGCATCAACAAAGTGACAAACAGAGCAAACTGCACAGGTTTGTGTTGGTAAATAAATCACCACAAACGCAGCTTTCACAAGAAAGTTGTGAAACCTCAGGTAGCATTTGGCATAAAGCCACATTTGATGAAGGAGATGTTCCTGGTTCCTTCAAGGAAACGGGATCAGGTGCGTGGAGATGTGATAGATCCAATTCGGAAGATGTACCGCCAGCAATCAGTGGCATCAGGGTGTTATTTGAATCGGATCTTGGATTTCCCAGATCAGCTTGAAAATTGCAAACCCCAAACTGGTGAAATCAGGGAAATGCAGGGGCCAGTCCTAACACAAACTGGTAAAATCAGGGAAATGTGGAGGTCAGATATGCGCAGTGCATCAGTAAAAAGGATGGGGTCATGAACACAGACATATGTCAAAATACAGGACAATGCATTGAAACATGAATATTTCCCCTTGACGCGTTCTGATATGAAAGCCATTATGATTAATTTCCCACGTTTTCCCAAATTCTGAAATGTTTTCATGCAAAATTCATCAAAATGAAAGAGAAACAGCACGAGGAAACAAACATTAAAAAACGTTTCTTAAAAACAAACAAAAAAAACCAAACACCCTACACATTTTGAACATAACATAGCACACAACATAATTGCACAGTATTTTTTACTAAACACGACATGAACACTATAGGAAAGCACACAAATCGAAAACAATGAAGTGGGTTTAACATTTAAATCCCCCCAGACTGGTTCTGTTTTAAGTTTCTTTGCTCAGTCATCATTTTTGCTCATGATCAGCCCTTGGATGTTTCCTCTCTGGCATATGCAGTTCTTATAAGTTGCAAAGTATAATCAGAGCAGAAACTGGTGTTGGAGCAAATCCTGGGTCCAGGGCAGCCCATGGAACTGTACCTATGCTCATAGATAAGTGACTTCCCAGAGGGGAAACTGGACCTAGTAGAGAGCCTGTTTTCTTGCATGCACATCAGTCTGTACAGCTTTCAGACTGCATACAGTAAGACATGAACACTGTGTTTTGTTTTGTGGAGTTATCTGGGTTTCCTTTCTTCTGACATCCTTCCAGGCTGAGAAGTTCTCCTTTAGGAATGTTTTCTTTTAGGAATCTGTAGCCTACTTTCCACTCCCTGATCCTTTTCACAGCACTGAGGCTGCAGCCTTTCCATTATATTAACTATAGGTAGGAGATGGAGAGAGCAAGCAAAAAAAAAAGGGAGGGGGCTGTAGGCAATGCTCCATGGTACTGTGGCAGGCCCTGAAAGACGTTCAGCAGGTAGAAGCAGAGGAAAGTCCAAAAACTAGGCTTGAAAAGACAGCTCAGGCATCAGCCATGCCACAGACATCCTGTGTTTCACAGAATTCTCGAATCCCAGAATCCTAGAATCACAGAATGCATTGGATTGGAGGGGACCTTAAAGCCTGTTTAGTTGCAGACCCCTGCCATGGGCTGGTCTCCCCCCGGATGTTTTTTTTCCCCTGAGCAGACAAGGCCCCATCCAGCCTGGCCTTGGGCACCTCCAGGGATGGGACACCCACAGCTCTCTGGGCAGCAGTGCCAGGGCCTCACCACCCTTTGGTTACAGAATTTCTTCCTAATATCTAATCAAAATCTCCCCTCTTTTAGTTTAAAACCATTCCATTTCTCCTATCGCTGTCGGACTATGGAAAAAGTCAGTCTCCCTCCTGTTTATAAGCTCCCCAGAGACACTGGAAGGCCACAGTGAGATTTTCTTGGAGCTTTCATAGAATCATAGAATCATAGAATGGCCTGGGTTGAAAAGGACCACAATGTTCATCTAGTTTCAACCTCCCTGCTATGTGCTACCAATCACCAGACCAGGCTGTCCAAAGCTGCATCCAGCCTGGAGAAGCTTTATTTGTTCTGTCTGGAGAAGCTCTCTCTTCTCCATGCTGGACAAGCCCAGCTACCTCAGCCTTTCTATGTAGAAGAGGTGTTCCAGCCCTCTGAGACAGGCTGACAGTACACGGTTACACTATAATGAGAGTTACAGAAGGAAATTTTTGGAAAATGGTCATGCACTAATAGGAGGAAGACTACAGAAACACAGATAATGAGAGACTTCTACTACAATCCCATGAAAAAGGCAAGTGGTGCTTGCAGTTGTGGATTCAAACATATGCAGAGACTATTAATTTTGTGGTGTTCTTTGGGTGAGGACAAGATACAGGTCAGATCATGTTGTCCTTCATCCCACACACCTCTGCCCTTTTGTGGATGAGCACAGCTTTGCCGTGTCACAGGCTCTGATGTGCAAATGGCTCTGGAGATTCAGCTCTTGCTCTGCTGTGCTCTTCAAGGAGACAAGTCTACTCTGTGTCGTTTCCACATGGTTGCAAGTTGGGATTTTGGTATAGGCTTTCCTCCACCTCCCAGTATCAAATGAATAAAATGGGATAAAATGAAATTCACAAGAAAAAAAAACAAAACAAAGCAACAAAAGTACTCTATGAAAACTTTAAATTTTAATCAACTGCACCTCTGCAGATTGAACGCGGGAAGTTCCCGTGGGCTTTCACGGTCGTTACGTGCGCTTTCAGCAGTGTGCAAGCTGACCTTTACAAGGGAAGATTCCTTAGGAATCGTGCATACTAACCACAGTACTGAGGGCTGTGCTGCTGTGAAGGGCACTGGTGCATACAACCACATTCTCTGAAAAATTCCCTCTTGGGCAAGCAATATTGGGGAGATTTTACAAGCTATTGGATGGAAGGTGCAGGATGATCAGCTCTGCTGACAACACCCAGTTAAAATGCATGAGGAGCAAAACGATTCCTTCCTTCTTAACGTGTCAGCAACTGTGTAGACAAGAGTATCTTAAGTTCTTTAAGAGAATTGCCTCCTTTTCTCTGCTTGGACAGAAAGCCAAAAATTAAATCTGACCTTTTCACAAAAAAGAAACGAAGGGAGAGATGAAAGATACAAGTCTGTATCCTTCTCAGGCAAGTATCTCATTGAATTTACTGTGACTGCAGGCCCAAGTAAAACAAGCAGGATTCGGCCCATAAACTTTCATTCCAGCTGCCAGAGCAAAATTTCTAATTGATTAGTACAAAATAAATTCACAGCAATACTGGGTTGCTATGGAACCTGAACAAGTAGGCCAAGTCACTTTGCGGTTTGTGCCATTTCTCCTTCAAAGACACAAAACAGGAGGACTAGATAACACGTTCATTATGCACACTCTTGCAATTTGAAAAGTCACTCAAAGAAAAACAAAAACGGGTTCCAAGTTTGGGCCCCTTGGCATCAATTTGTTACAATCTTATATAATATATCCGCTTACAAGTGAACAGTCAAAATTATGTTTTTTGGACTTGAGGCAGGAATAATACAAAAGTTGAATGTCTCTGAAAGAATGATCAGTTGCTTGCACAAATTTGGAGGAAAACAGAACACAACCTTGTATTTTATCTGTGTGTCAGGATTTCAGATTAAGATTAAAAATATCAAGGAAAGATATGTTACAGTCTCCAATGATTTATGAAACTGCTTAGCAAACACAAACTTTGGAACTAGGCTAACACGAAGAAAGTGTTTCCCAACTTAACTATGGAGCTCTGTGAAATTTAGGCAACTGCTTTAAATGTAATGAAGAGTCAGACCAGGGCAGACTCTAAACAGGGGAAAGTAAGACAAACAATAAACATGCCTTCAGTTTATGCTACACATTTGGCTGTAATATTTCAAAATACTGTGTGTTTCTAGAGTTACTCTGTTATGTGGAGATTCTGGCCTTCAGAGATCAAGAGCTGATTTAAAACGGGTGTATTCATCTAGTGTGAACAGAAAGGCTGCCAGGAATACAGAACACTCAAGGAGATACTTTTAGATGAAGGACAGTAAATTTTTTTCAGAGACTGTATTCTGTGGAATATGCCCATATGTTTACAATTTAACTCAAAAGAATTAGAAAAGTGTACAAATGCTGACTTCTCACGGAACAGATACCACAAGACAATGGAATTTAATAGTGGCCAATATACCCAGAGTGGTATTATCTGCAATCAATAAATCATTAATATCCTTTTTTTCCCAATGGTATCTTCTGTCAGGCTTCAGACAGGAATCTTTAAGATCTTTACAAGCACTGAGTATGTAAGCTTTGAAATTGACAGAAATCCTGGGGTCTGTTATCAGATTGGCTGATAAAAGAGGATTGTCTGGGGAACAGACTTGTACTTCTTACAGATAAGGGAACTGAGGCACGGAGAAGTCCAAATGCTTCAAAATGCTATTGCTTCCTGTATCTGTGTACTGTATTGCTAACCATCAATAAAACAGCTTAGAACACTCAGAATATTTTAAATCAGTAATTACCACTGTAAGAGAGGGATGGGGGAAGGCAAGCAGAAGTAGGATTGTCATATTATCAGGTAAGAACTTTTGGGTTAAGTCGTGCCACTGAAAATGCTTGGCCTTATCCAACTTTAAATATGAATGTCCCGTAACAATGGCACTGGTTGAACCTTAATGACAGGGGCAGCTCAAGCACTGTTACAAATAAAAGTACATCACAGCACAGGTCTGGCATTAATGTGTGGAATGGGAGTTCATAGGAAGGCTGTATAAATGCAGCAAAGTAGTGTGCTGGCTGGGTTTATTATCCTGTCAAAAGAAGGATTGTAAACAGATGCTTTTGTCTTTCTGTCTTCCCTTCTCCTTGCACAGTTGTTTTGAGGGATCTTTATTGACATCCAAACCAAATCTTATTGATCTATATTAAAATTATAGCTAGTCTTGTGCTGCAGAAAGCCATGACCTATTTACACAATGGAAACACATAGGTACCTTTATCTGGCAAAATAAGCTAATTAATAAATAAATCTAAAACTCAGGCAATTCCATCCCGCAGCGAATCTGATTGATTAGAAACCCACAAGCATGAAGAACTGCAGGGCTGAGATCTCTGCATGTGAAAGGCCTGGCTTGCTGGCAAGCAGTGGGCATTGGTTCATCCCAGTAGCATCTCCAAGATGGATTGCCAACGCGTGGGACAAGGTGGGAAGGAAGATGCCCTGCAGGATGTGAAAGGCTGTGATTGGTAGTATTTCAGAGCATCGAAGATCCTGCTGAGCTGAGGAGGGGAGTAAGATAATATCTGCCATTAACTTTTCAAAGTGAGGGAGAACATAGTATTTGAAGACAAATATTGATTATCACATGTTAAAAGACTGCTTTCTTAGCATCCATGAGACTCACTCCTTCAGAGATGAAGAAAGAAGAGATTTTCCTGGTGGACAAACATTGTTCATGCCTTTCCCTTGGCAGCATATCCTGCAGACAGCATAAAGCACTGCTAGAAAAAGAGCAAGCTGAACTAGCTTCATGGCAAAATGTGTCATTGAATCATAGGAGAAAGGAATTGTGCAGATTTATTACTGTTCTTTAACAATAGGTGGTCACAACATTGTTAGCTCAACGGGGAATATATATATTGTGTTTAGAATTGATTAAAAAAGCAGTCTTGGAAAACTACTCGTAGTTATTTATATTTTCTGAATTTCCACCTGCACTTATGTTTATTTTATTTAATTTAATTCTGTGTGTTTGATTTATAGCAATGGAGCTGGAGGGGAAAATAAATGAAATAAAGGGGACAAATGAATATCATCTTAACAAGAAAAACCTGGGCAGCTGCCATGTCACCAAAATTAAGAAATGAATAGTTGGGCCTTGAAAATGAGAAATAATCACATGCCCTGTATGAAGACTGGCATATTGGGAAAAGGGGCCATGCAAGGTTAAGAAGAAATGAATAAATTCACTTGGACTGAAATGGAGTATGAAGAACATATGTTATGCAGACTTCACCAGCCTTGTGGGTGATTTGTGTTATTCATCCCAAGCTGTGTTTTGCTTTTTTTTTTTTTCCCTCTCCTTTGATATGAAGAGAAGCAATAGTTCTCTTCATCATTGTGCAAAGATGGGATAATTTCTATCAAGGAGGTCACAGAGTCATCGTCAGTGGGAACTCTAAACACCCTTGTTGGGACAGGGCAGAGCATGGGCAGACCTTCCTCTGGCTGGAAAACATCTAGAACAGGTGCAATCTTGCTACCTGCTTCTGTCCCAGTGCAGATTATGGACTGGGCATTTGAGCCTTTTGTAATTATTCTGCATATGAGGCAGAAGGTGAAAAGGGACAAGAAATAGCTAAGACCGCAGTTCTCTTTTTCCCAAACTTCTAAGGTTATTAACCCAATCCAAAACAGCAGAAAACAATTACCTATTGAGCAAGATGAAGAGGAGCAGGGAGGAAATTGTTCCCTGCTGAAATGCAGTTCCTCTGGGGCTAGAGGTGCTCCAGAGCAGCAAAGCAGCACTTACAATTTTTTTTTGCCAACACAAGAAAATAATACGGCAGATTTTCAGAAAATTACATGGGCAATTGCCTGAGCCAGATACTCAGCTTGCTCATTTGTAGGCACAACAGTAGAAACAGATTGTGCAAGTTAGCTACACAATTTTCTGAACATACAAGGCTGAGATTGTGCTGTTATTCAAAAACAAAACCAGGTAATGTAATTTCCAAATATATGGGATATCGCTCGTATCTCTTTCCAAATCAAAGAAGTACAGATCAAGAAAGAGACTCTTCTGATTGCACCAGCATAAACAATTCTAATCACCGTAGAACATTTATGTAGTTCCTTGTGAAATATTTATGCAAGTAGTTCGCATAATCTAAAGTTTTAAGGGAAGCACAAGCTCCTAATTATGGATCAGCATTACAAAAGCTCATGCAGCTTTACTCAAACTCAACTTGTAGAAGAATAATGTAATCAGTAGGAAGGCTGATGAGCTGCCCGTGAAATGGCCTCTCTCAATCTGACACTAATGCTCTATCTGATCCAAAACACCCAATATAAAGTATAACGTTCTTTGCAAATGATTACATGCAAATCTCCTAAAAGGTCCATTCTCCCATATTTGAACACCAAACTGTAGGCTTTGTAGAAATTGCTTTCTGTAAGCTTTATGCCAACAAAAAGGTTTACACTAGCCTTGCAAAACTATGTAGTGATTGGCTCGGTCAAGGCAAAGCACCCTTTCTTATTGCTTTTAACCTTGCAAAGAAGTGTTAATGTGTATGGACCACTGTAATACTTTTTCACCTGCCTCAGGAAGTACAATTTATGCAAATACCATATAGTGCTGTCTTACAGACAAAAGACCAACAAATTCAAAAGCTCAGCTCATGATCACTGCTGCTTTTTGAGACCTGCACAGTGAGCCCTGGCTGATGCAGATGGATGGGTATTTATGTAGACCATTACACCTGGCAAGACACGATGAGGCAAATCATGTTTATGAAGAAATAAAACGTATATCTTCCCCTGTTACTGAGAGAAGAAGAATCTCTTGAAACGAATAAAGGTTATAATTCTAGGAGAAATCCAGGAATTTTGGGAAGGAAATGAATGAATGGATAATGTGGCATTGCACAGCATAGTCACTACAGGGCTCTGTGCAGTCAGGGCAAGCACAACTCTACTTTCCAGAGGCCACTTATCCTGTCTGCAATTTGAATTGGACTGTCTTATTTCTTTTCACTGGTTAGATGGAGAGCTTTGGGTTTCCTGTTGGATATTAGGAAAAAATTCTTCTTCGAAAGAGTGTTGATGCATTGGCACAGGCTTCTCAGAGAGGTGGTGGAGTCACTGTCCCTGGAGATGGTCAAGAAAAGGGCAGATGTGGCACTGAGAGACATAGTTTAGAAGGTGTGGTGATGGATTAGTGGTTGGACTAGATCTTGGTGATCTTTTCCAACCTTGTTTTTATGACTCTATGATTTCATGATTGGGTGATGCTCCATCAGCTGCGTAAATGAAAGTGGCATGAACTCTGGCCTTCATATCTAGAACCTATCTGAACACAAGTCTGTCTCACTGAGACATTTTTGTCAGTGATGTTTCATTTGCTCCATACATAATACCTGATGTCCTGTCAGGTGCGCAGATTTAGCGCTTGCCTTCCAAGCTTGTAGTCAAAGATGCTGTATAGAAGCGATGCAGGCTGTCTAAAACAACAGCTGCTAGAGATAAAAGTTGTAATGATGGAGAATTTTGAAGCCATGATATCTTATGCTTCTCTTGGAAAGAAACATAATCTGCCTGAGTAAGGACAGTCCAAGGAAAACATGATGTTGGAGGTCTCTGGAGCGTGACAAAGAGGTATCAAAGTTACAGTACAGTGAGAATGCAAGCCATCTAGTTATAAACACCCTGGGGATGAAATTTGGGGTGAGAAGAATGTAGCCTGAATAAAGAGATCATATCTGTTCCTATTTTGGTTAAAATTACTGCTGTCTTCCTGTGCTATGTTAAAACTAATGAACTTGCTTAGCCTTTTATCCTTATTAGGACAATTTCCTCCTGTTTCTACTCTTTACTCACATTATGCTTGGATGTTTGCATCTCTAAAATTGTATGGAGGTTGTTATTTGTTATATTCTAGCCAACAACATCCTGCCAACATTCTGGGAAGACCTTTTTTTTTTTTTTTTTTTTCCAGTGAATGATTTCTAACAAAGCAGAGAGCCTCCCTTCAGCGTACAAGAGTTGTGGTTCAGAAGATTGTTCTCTCTTCAGTTAAGGAGAGAGATCAAGTTAACGTAGTGCTAGAAGATTCTTCTGAGATAGGTTCTGTAAAGAGTTAATAGGAAAGATTATTTTCCATAGCACGTTCCTTTTGTGAATTACCCCTGGGATCCTGGAGTTGAAAACAGAAAGGCAAATCACCTATAAAGTGTGAAGCTGCTGCAGAAGAGGAAGAGTAGCTGTACCAGAGCAATGCTGAGCCTGCTCAGTTCATGTGCTCTAGACAACAGCAGTCTGGGCAAGGTACCACGCTAAAAGGAGCTGTGCTACATGCCAGCACCTGTGTACAAGGCTGTACTGTGAGTGTGGCAGCTTGCAGGATTCAAACTCTGTGTGTCTGTGCCCAGGTTGGTAGTAAGTGCAGTTCCTTTGCCCCTGAATCCTCCTGGGGAAGAACCCTTCAGACCTGTCATATCTGAGGCATTTGCACCCATTTGGCATCCACCTCATGCTCCCCCTGGGAAAGCATTTAAATCTTGCACATATCCTGTTCCTGGCACAGTGCATTTAAAGATCAGACCTGTCCTACATCTCCCAGGGTCACTTCGGACATTTTTGGCTTATTCTGCATGTTTTTTTTTGAGACATAGGCTGTTTCTCTTTGTGTGATTGTGAAGGTAGCAAAACAGCAGGACTTTGTGTTTGGCCATTGGGTGCTCTTGCAATGCAAGCTGTAAGAGTAAAGAAGTTGTCTGTGTTGAAGAAGCTGTAATTATCATGGAGGAGAGCTTTCACAGCGTTCTGCAGGCAGTGAAAGGCAGAGTCCCTTTGCTACAAAGGAAAAGTGCTGTGCTTCCAGGGAGGTCAAAGTGAAGACCACACACTGAAAAAAGCTGCAAAGAAGTTATGCAGTCCTTGTTGCTCTAATCCAAAGTTTTGCCATATAAACGTGCACTTCAACATCCTTTTCCCAGAAAACTTACTGAATTCTTGCTAAGGCAAAGAGCCAAAATACAGCTATGCTTCTGTAGGTGATTCTCTTCTCTCCTGGGAAAGACTGCTAGTCAAGAGCATTGCCCAAGAAGGTAGTGCAGGAATATGAATCTGTTATGCCAGGAAACAAAAAACCAAACAGAACATTTGCAGGTAAGGAACAGCAGTAACTTGCAAGAGAAAAAGAAAGAAATTGGCAGAGAAAAAGTTTTAGATTGTTGAGTGGGAATTCCCAGTCCTGCAAAAAAGGAATGATTGTTTTTCCTCTGTTTTTCAGCAGACAACAAACCAACCTGCAAATATGATAACAAGACTTCAGAAAATTGTAGAGACGTTATTGATGTTATTGTGTTTATTTTTTCTCCAAAGCCTTGACTGAGATCTTTAAAGGCACAATCTGAATAATTTAATGGCTGTGCTTTGCTGACTTCTGCCCTATGAGACAAAAAGGTTCACCTTAAGTTTGGTTCAGTTCCCTGCTCGGTAAGAAAAGCTGAAATTCTTCACGGCACTCTACAGAGTGAGGTCTCAAATAAGAGAGATAGAGGGAAGACAATTATAATTCAAAACACATACAGGGCAGGTGAGGATTATCTGTAAAAAAAACAGTAACTAAACCCACTAGTTGAGGACAGGATTCACAGTACTGTGGGTTGTAATGTAGGGCAAGATGTATCGTTCTGTTCACTTAGTCTCTCTGTTTCTCATCCTCCAGCCTCTTTTTTTTTTTACCAAGGTATAGTTAAATGAAATTTTATCATCCTCAAAAAATCCATTTTAGAAAGATGAACTCAGTATTAAAAAAAAGTTTATTGCTTGAAAGTATGGCATACAAATCCATGTCAAAATGCGCTACAGGCTTTGCCACAACAGGGCAAACTGTTGGTCCATCTGATGTTCCATCTATCGCCCTTCCCTGGCACACCCCTGCCATGCAGCCCTCCCCTAAAGCTCTTAGTTACACCTTGTGCTCCAGGGGGAAATGTCTTCCTTATCCAAGTCATGCAATAAAGAAAGATGACTTGCAGCCTTATTTTTCTCCTGACTGTAGAGACTATGTGCCCTATGTATTCCAACTCACTTTTTTCTCATTCTAAGTGTTTGTCTCAAAACGAACACGAACGAAGTAGTTTCACATTCTAGGTATAAAATAATCACTGCTCTCCTTTTTTAAATGTAATAGTTTTGATATTATTCCATGACAAATACTAACAGAAGCGGGGAGTCCTGCTTGTTTAGGATAAGTTGAAGCCCTTGTAGGTTATCTTGTCCATTTCTGAGGGCTACCAAGGTAGCTATTCAGAATAGCATAGAAGCCGATTAGTCGCGGCAGCCTGTTGGTGAGTCGTCCAGGTCCAACACCTCCCACTCTCAGGTGTACTCATGCCATGCTTTACGAGTCACTCTTCATTAGTCTGGTGAGCTGACTGAGTAGCATTGTGGTCTCTCTTGTCTCTGATTTGGATGATTACCTACCCATCCTCTTTGACAGCTTTGACCTTCTGTACACCATCCAGTATCTTATACAGCTATTTTTTTTAAGTCTTACAGTTGTTTCAAAGCAGAGGCCCTGATCTGGACGCAGGGAGCAGCCCCAGCTGCCTTTCATCAGGTTGCTGTGGAGCCCACATGTGTTTGGCCAACTGGCTGGAGTGGGAATCTCATATGGAGCAGCCCCCCAAGGCTCTGCTGCAGACGTCATAGCACTTCCATCATGTTTTAATGAGCAGCACTGGCTTCAATTTTGCCTTAATTTCTGCCTTTTGGCTATCTCTGCACACACTCATATGTGCCCCTTTTTCCCCACACTCTTTTAAATATTCTCTGCACAGATCCTGCGTACATAGAGAAGATCTTTTCCCTACCCTGGACTATGTTTCAAGCAATGATTTTCATATTAAAAAAAATAATAATAATGGAGAAAGAAGTTAACCTAAAGCCCAGTTTTTCACAAGGCTGTATTGTACATCTCATGGGAGAATTACACACAAAAAACCTTGTATGTATGAAACTTCCCAGCAGTATTTTATTACAGTTTTTGTATACTATTCAGTAGCCATGTTATTTCTCTGGGCTGTTTCTTCAGCTTACAGCATACTTCCTTCCTGATGTCATATCCTATATCAGGATCTTATCATCAAAAATGATAGTGGAAACTTTGCTCCGACTTCAACTCTTCAAATGTCCATTTATCACACCATTATAAAAATGCTTGGAAAAAAATGCATTTGCCAATGATTTCACTACATCACCTGGAATAAACTCAAAGGAAGGAAGTGCTAAAAGATGACTTGGAAAAAATTAAACAAACGTAACAGCTATTGCTTATCAGTGAGAAAAAGAAGATAAAGTAAGCAGGGCTTTTTGTGCTAGGATAATTATCCAGACCTTCAATTTCCTCACTTAATATATTTATTTAGACACTATAATTAAGCCATTTAATTGCTCAGTATCCTCTAAGAACTGACCTTGATGTGTATAATAAACTGATATTAGAGCAAGATGGGAAAGAATAACTAAAATGAACTTGAAAAGTCTTGAAGCAGCAGAAGCACTTCAAAATGTATGACTTTTTGGTTCCATGTATGATCAGCTGTCTTCTATTCATGAAGTGTTAAAGATCACAGAGTACAGCAAAATGAATGTAAATGATGCTGGGGAAGACTCCTGAAATCCCAGATGGCCTACCAGCTCGATCACAGGACTCCCCAGTTCTTAAGGTTTCTGTGCTTATCAAGTATCTTCCTGCTTAACCTGTTGCTTCCCTGATTTTATTTTTATTTTTAATTAGGAAAGAGAATTTTCCTAGAGAGATACTAAACTTTTATCCAGCCTTCTTGGGATAGAAACTGAGAGGAAAATCCCTCCTGATTCTACCTGTACCTCATAAGGCACAGAAATAGCTAATCCCACCCAAATTAAATGGGGCCTAGAATCCCTCTTCTTAGGGAACTGCTCCAGTTCCACAGTTATTTTGGAAGGGCTTTGTGTTGTCATCACACACCCATCCTCAAAAGATGGTTTGACAGGACAGAAGTTTTTATTCTTACTGGAAGTTGTTGGAGGACACATATAGAAGACATCTAAATGTCTTCTGCCATCAAGATGGGAAAGATTCATTCTGTATATTGGCTAGTCTGGAACTTTGCTTATCACCAGAGACATCTGCCTCCTTCTGCTTCCTCTTTCACATGCAAAGTATGAAAAACAAAAATTTCCCTATATCAAAACACAGATAGACTTCCCCTATGGACTGCATTTCTCCGATCTATTGGGTATGGTCCAGATTTCAGTGGGTTCATTGTCTAATGAAATCTGCCTAAAAGTTACATTATTCATGCCAAAGAAAAGTACCAAAATTCACCTTTCTTAAGGGGGAAGGCTGATGTCATTGAGTCTTGATGCCCTGACATCCTGCTGATCTGGAGTTTTTGACAGTGTTTGAGCTTGGTTTTTCAAGATTCTCATGCATCGATGCAAAGGTTTTGTTGTATTGTATAATGGCCTGGGTTGAAAAGGACCACAATGATCATCTAGTTCCAACCCCCTGCTTTGTGCAGGGTTGCCAACCATCAGACCAGGCTGCCCAGAGCCACATCCAGCCTGGCCTTGAATGCCTCCAGGGATGGGGCATCCACAGCCTCCTTGGGCAACCTGTTCCAGTGCATCACCACCGTCTGAGTGAAAAACTTCCTCCTAATATCCAACCTAAACCTCCCCTGTCTCGGTTTAAAACCATTCCCCTTGTCCTGTCACTATCCACTCTTGTAAACAGCCCTTCTCCGTCCTGTTGATATGTTTCCCTCAAGTACTGGAAGGCCACAATGAGGTCTCCCTCTTCTTTAAATAAAAAATAAGCAGCTAAAATTGTGTTTTAGAGCAAATGCTTACAATTGCAAACACATATTCGTATATGGGTTATTTCAAATATACCTCAAATGGTCAACAGTTACTGGCACACAAGCTTTACACGGAAAGGAGTTGTATATTTATTGTTATTAGTTGAAATAATGCTGCTGTCTAGCCTCGTGCCTTTGGGCATAAACTAACCCACCTCACATTTGAGGATGCTGTTTTGAAAAAAGAACAACAAAAGCTCATTGCTCCCTGCCATAGGCTGGTGTACCCAGAAGCTACAATAAAACTCGTTTACATTTGGACTTCTAGCAAGGGACAGGTAAAGGTGCTATTGACAAACTGCCTTGCATCTAAAGGTTCCCCAGTGCATTGCTTATCTAGGGCTATTTCTAAGGTTTTAACCTCTTTGTTGTTGCACAGTAACTGCTGTCTTTTGCAAATTTCTTTTTATTCTTCTTATTTTCATTTTCTTTTATGCTGAAGCTGATGCAAAGATAAACATGAAAAAAAGCATGACATTTCCTTTTTGTTGTATGCTTGTGATTGTTATTATGCACGTCCCCGAGGTAGCTCAGCCACCACCTGGCACTGTTTGCACATTCTGGCCTTCCCATCAATGAAAGCTCTGGAATCTGGGAGCAATAGAGCTACTTTGTAATCAAAGTGGTCATTCCGGTGTGAACATTAAAAGTCCTGACACATTCACACAAAAGGGCTCTGGTAGCCATTATTCCATCCCATTTACCCTGCAAAAGTATACACACTCATACAAGCTCTGTTACAAACTCTGAGCAATTTCTCTAAACTTGCACTTTGCTGTGAAGTCTGCTGCTTCTATTACAGAATTGAAAAAGCTTGTCTATTTTTTTTTTTCCAAGTATATTACTTGTAATAAAAGATACTACCTGTGTCTACAAGTGTTTTTTTGACTAACTCCTTAGATTATTACACCTACAAAAATATGCCACGAGGCATATATTTCAAGATCTCAAATGGCATACAGATGCTTGCTGGCTCACTTTGAGAAACAGTGTTCTACTACTAAATTGATTTTATAACTGTGTTAGTAACAGTTATAATCATTTAAAGCTCTTTGGGTAGTAAAGCACCAAACAGATTTATCCACATCCTCCCATTTTGCTGGGGAACGCTCACTCACCTCCATAATAAAATGATGTGAAAACCTGATGTGGGTGACATGAAATAGCCCTATTATTTAAAATTTAAGAATATCTACAAGTCTCGAACAGCACAGATAAAAAGAGAACCTGAATGTGTACAATTATAGGAAGATCTATACTTTGTACACAGATTTAATTTTTAACCTTTGTGTTAAATAAACGAAGCCAACCGTATGACCCTGTAAATGTAGTCAGCAGAAGCAAAGGCCAAATGGAGAGGTGAAGGCTGGAAACACAAAGAACACAGTAGCAGAAGAAATTAAGTCAGTGCTGTGAAAAGAGTGGGGAATGCCACCGTGAACTGCCAGAGAAAGCTCAGAGAATATGGAGAAGGGACCTGGAGATTGGGAGTTTTACATGATGTTGCAAAATGTGACATGCAGAGAGAGATTAATGATATGGGGGGGGATTAACTTGGCCATCGGACTTGCAGGATGCAAAGTTTTAGCATCTGCAAATAATTTTGTCTGGTTTATTCTGTAAAACATACATAGCATTATCAGAAAACGTGTCATGGGGAAACAGCCTTCTGCTGCTGTGGCTTGTGAGCAAACTCAGGTAGCAGAGTAGAGATAGGTCTGTGGCTGCAAATCTCCACAGCAACAGACGTATCTGCTGGTTTAGTCACTGCTAGTTCAGATGTGGAAAGTGCATTTTATTTAGAGAAAGTTCAGTTTAGAGGAAACCCCAGTCATGAGTAGAGGTTGATCTGGCAGAAAACAGCTCTGTGGAGGAGAAGCTGGAGGGCCTGGTGGCCACCAAGTTGGTCATAAGCCAGCAGTGTGCCTTTTGACCAACAGGCCAATGGTGTCCCGGCTGCACGAGGACGGGCATTGCCAGCAGGTGGATGGAGCTGAGCCTTGCCCTCTACTCAGCCCTGGTGAGGCCCTACCTGCAGTGATGGATGCAGTTCTGGGCACCCAATGAAATGGAGAAAGTCCAGCAGAAGGCTGCTAAAATGGTGAACAGTTTGGAGCAGTTCTGCTGTGAAGAGAAGCTGAAATAGGTTTACTTAAAATAATTTCAACTCTGTACAGTCATGGTAAGAATTAGTGCTGGTTTTTGTGAAATAAAAATAATTCAAGATCAGCTTTTGCTGTGGGCAAAGGCCAGATGGAGGAACAAGAAAGGTTTTACGATTTGTTCTGTTCTCCTTTCTTATTTGCTGTTGCTGTGATGCTGTGAAGTCATCCAGGAGATATATCAATGAATACCTTCTTTAAACTTCTCGTTTTATCCTTCCCAGTGGGACAAGGTGGTTGCTAAACCATATAATGGAAAACTGGACTGGAAGAGTGATTTCTGTACCCCTCACTGATGAAACTGGAATTATAGTTCTTGGAGCAGTACTTCTCAAACTATTATATTTTTCCAATCTCATTTGTTCATTAATTCACTGATCCTTTTCAGCATGGCTGCTACCAAAATCCATAAAGAAATGATCCATCTAGCAAACTGCACATTGCTGTAGAGGCAGGAATTACTCCCTTTAGATCCCTGACAGGTGATATGCACATGCCCTTGAGCAAGAGTTTTTTTTGCTGCATTATGCAAATCTCCAGAACTGATTAGAACATCTTACGAATAACAGTAGCTTCTTGTGCCACCTGTTCACCAAAGCCACGGAAGCCACTGGGAAAAAGTCAGGAATGGATTTTCTAAAGCTGTTTGGACGTTGCATTCTATCTGACAAATTCTTTGATAGAAGTGAATGTGCTTCCTAGAGTATGAAACCAGTGAGCAGTAAGGCTTCCAGGCCAAAATCTTGCAGCAGATCAGATAAGAGAACACGTGTGCCTTGGTTTCACTGTTAAGGTTGCATCCACTGAATCATCCCATTTGCTTATGGAACTTTACTAGCAGTGTACTATTAGAAAGAATGGCATCATAACCAGAAAGAAAGCAAATGAAGCCAATCTACCTCCCAAAACTTGATGTTTAATGGGAATCTGTAATGAATAGCTGCGTTTTGTTAAAGGTCTGTTTTAATAAAACTGCTCTCTATTGCAAAAGGGAAAAGGAATGAAATTGAACACTAATAACCCCAGCTTATCGGCTATTCTGTAAAATCCTATTTATGAGCCCATGGATGCTAATTAACTGTCTTGCAATGTGAGACAAAACTGTACATTATTCCCAAATGAAAGAGCATGGAAAGTGTTAAAGAAGACACCACACCGATTAATGTCTAAGCCAGGTGTTTTGTGTACCCAGACTCTTCTCGTCTAACTTTTCTTCATTATTTTCCTTTTCTTTATAAGGCTCCTGTGAACTCTCTCTACAGCAATTTTTGTTCTTTCCTAAAAGACCACAAGTTGGCAATAGCACAATGAGCCTCTGAGATCATCCCAGAGCCTGAACTTGCCAGAAACCAAGCAGAAGCAATTGTGAATAATAAAATGGAATGAGTGCATTTATGATTGACTTTTGAGAAAAGATATTATCTCGTAATATGGCTGAAAATTCATAGGATGATAGAGTCATAGAATCGTTTGAGTTTGAAGAGACCTTTAAAGGCCATCGGTCCAACGCCCTCGCAATGAACAGGGACACCACAGCTCCATCAGGTACTCAGAGCACCATCCAGCCTGACCTTCAATACCTCCAGGGATGGTGCACATGCTACCTCACTGGGAAACCTGTGCCAGTGCCTCACTGCCCTTACTGTAAGGAACTTCCTCATGTCCCATTTAAATCTCCCCTCTTTCAGTTTGAACCATTTCACCTTGTCCTACCACAACACCCCTGCTATAAAAATCTGTCCCCTTCTTTCTTACAGCCCCCCTTTAGATATTGAAAGGCTGCTCTCAGGTCTCCCCAGAGCCTTCTCTTCTCTGGATTGAAGAACCCCAGCTCTCAGCCTGTCCTCATAGGTGGGGTGTTCCACCCCTTGGATCATTTTTGTGATCCTAATTCTCTTGGCTGTGCAAAGGTACATTTGTGAACAACCCCCCTTAACTGAATGCATGTCCCTATGGAAATAAAGTTTGCCCGGTTTGAGTAGAGAAAAAACCTGGCTTGTTTGGATGAGATATGTTGCAAGATATGTTGCAATGAAGCATGCCACTGTTTTTATGCCCTTACCTATTAGTTTTTACATTAAAACCCACATCACTTGTCAAGAGCTATGAGCCATGTTGGTGCTGAAAACAACTGTAGGTTACAATCACCCCTTTGTTCCATTAGATAGATGGCTTTTCTATGGTGTATCCTATCTGGCGAAAATATCAGGAGGGTAATTTATCTCCAAATTATGGCTATTAGCAATTAATAATCTTTCGCTCTGGACTTGAGTGCCCTTTTTAAAGAAGCAGTTTAAATTCAAGAAGAGAAAAAAAGAAAACAGAGGAAGAAAATACTGATCCTCTACAAAGGAATATGCTTTTGCCTTAAATTTGCAGTAACAACTACAAAAAGACTCAAAAAAAACCCACCCTACAGTGGACTCAAAATAGTGTCTAAAAGATGTACACCAACTTCTGCTGTATGTGAGGATAGAACACTTTCCCATCACAGCAGTGGGAAGCCTGTGACCTACCCAAGGGTTGCCAAAACCAGGTCATCTCAGTGATAAACTGCTCAGGGCTGCATTTCCATCCTGAAAAGTTTCCTGATGAAGTGAGAAAGAAAATGTCCGGCCTCTGTAGATACGATGTTTCTTAAAACCTTGATCAAAATCAAATGTCTCCCTCCCTTTAGTAGGAACGTTAAACAGAAGCAGCTGTGCTAGGGCCATGTAGGCTGGCAGGGTGACCTCCAGGGCTGGTACCTGCTCACCGGCAATTACACAGCGATAGCTGTTGATCATACAGAAAGTGAATCCAACACCTTGTAGGAAATACCTTGGAGGAAACAGTCTCATGGTGAAATGCAGCTCTGCTTTATTTTTTTTTTTTTTGTGGGTGAATGTTAGCGTTCATAAAAATAAATGACTACCATGACGGACAAGAAACAGGCATCGTTTCTGTGCAGATTTTGTGCAGACTATTCCAGGTGAGACATCTCTGTTGTGGGTGATTGTCTCACTTGCACATTCTTGGCTTGAACTTTTTCTTTTGTTAAGGAAGAGAGACCTGTTTGAAACTGTCCCAAACTTGTGGAGAAGGACAACTTACTGTACTGTATTTTATTTTTTAATTAAAAAAAGGAAGAAGCAAAAACAGAACGGTTTCTGCTAAAATGATCCCTGTGTTTGGGCTGCCTTGTTTTCCTGATGTTAGGCAATTTTGGGGCTATTGAAGAAGGTGGGTAGCCTAGTCAGCCTGGCTGGGAAGGTTAAGTGAGGAAAACACTGTTTTGCAATACTTGTTTTTTCTCATCTGAAAATCTGGGAGCTTATCTAAAGAACAGTGGCAACTTCACTTTCAGATCAACCAATCGCTTCCTTCTCAGGTTCTCTGTATGTGATTTTAAGCTCTGTCTAATTGAGACTGCCTTATCTGTGTTATTCTTAGAAACCAGAAGTTAATCCATAAGAGCCACAAGTTTATCTTTCTTCTTTCTATCCGCATCTCGACTCAAAAAAAAACCCATGCCATCACTCTGCTCTGCCTCATATATCAAAATAATATTGCAGCTAATCCTTCTGGAGGAACATGGTGTGAGGCAGGCAGGGCAGAACACCCACATTCCCAGGGCTTTTTGAGAGAAGGAGGTCTGGATGTCTGTTCTTTGTCCCTGTAGTGCCAAGGAGTTTGGTTGCATGGTTGGGATGACCATATGATAACACAGTGTCATAGGAGAGCTTAAAAGCCTGAACCCTCTCCAAATCACCACTCAGGGAGGAAAACCAGAAATGATCACCTGCAAGACTAAGACATGATCCTTATTCCACCACTGTCTTACCATACCCTGTCCTGTTTTGTGATTTAACCCCAAATCAGCAGTTTCCAGAACTGTCAGCATCGATCATCATGCCCAGATTACCTACATAGAAAAGCCATCTTGCTCTCCCCACATCCCAGAATATTCAAATCTGAGTCAAATGCCCACATGGTAAATGAGTGTATTAGTGTAAAGGTTCCCCTGGAGAACTGAGGGCTGAGTTTATTTGCAGAACAGGTGAGGTCTGCTATTGAGGTTACATGAGAGAATGGGATATTTGCAGAAAACATGTTTAAATAGTTCTGGTTCAGTGAATGCAGGTTCCTATTGAGTCCTCTAACAGAGTTGTATAATGGGTGCTAGAAAGTTAATTACTTGGCCAGGTTTAGGTACAACTTTAACCCCAGGAAGAAAGCTTTCTGAAGCAATTGTTTGGCTTCCTGAGTATAAACACTGAGCAAGCAAGGAGTTTTCTGCCTCAGACTGTATTTCCTTCTGAATTTTCTTGTTCAGACTTTTTGTTTCTTTTAGTCACGTGGAAGCAACAAAACCAAACAGCTCACAGCAATGTGCACTTGTATACCACGCACATCCAAAGCTCAGCTCAAGTCTCCAAATATCAGACAGAAGACCTATGCACCTGAATTAGCTTATTCCCAAAACTCAAGCTCTTGCATTTCAGTTATGCCACAGAAAGTGATGTTTTCATCTGCACCCAAACCTACCAAAATACACGTGGTGGCCCTCTGAAGGAGTAGCATGGTTAAAAAGCATTTTGGGGGGAACCTGCTCTATTGATGTGGTGGGAAATACATGAACTTCAATGTGAGCCAAGTCCTGAAGCACAAAAAGTGATTTAAGATCAGTGAATTGGACAATGTTGTTGATCCCTGGAGCAAAGAGGATAGCTTCAAAAGAGCAACAACTATATGAGCGGCCCAAACATGAGTACTTAGTTGATGGTTCACAGA
Organism: Lagopus leucura; assembly: GCF_019238085.1. Classification (NCBI taxonomy): domain Eukaryota; kingdom Metazoa; phylum Chordata; class Aves; order Galliformes; family Phasianidae; genus Lagopus; species Lagopus leucura. The sequence continues at coordinate 1,855,692 of NW_024962254.1, forward strand.
ATCAGAGGCATTAGGAATGGAAAAGACCTACAGGGTGAACTGTGATTATTCTGCTTCGGTGCTCTGTCCTGTGCTTCTAACTGGACACAGACTTCTCTGACCCAAATGCAGATTTTGAGTGTTGCATAATCAATTTGATTTAGGGTCCTCAGTCACTTGCAGAAGGAAAATGTGAAACGTGTGGATATGCTCATGCAAAGTCATTACTATCCCCTTCCCTTCCCTTCCCTTCCCTTCCCTTCCCTTCCCTTCCCTTCCCTTCCCTTCCCTTCCCTTCCCTTCCCTTCCCTGGGTTTAAAATAGCAGCATGCATGAAACTACCTACAAGGCCAAAGAAATACTCTTTTCTGGAAGGAAAAGACTTTCTTTCTAAGACTTTCTTTCTATGACATTTGAAACAGGTGCATACAATGCAGGGATTTACAACAAATACAAATCCACTAAACAAAAGTAGTTGCTACACCAACTGAATGTGGAGGGCAGATCCTCTCCCTCCCCTCTACCTCATGGTAGAAACAGTATTTAAAAAAAAAAAAAGAAAAAGAAAAAGATGATGTTACAGGAGCAGGAATTTACTCTAAGTCATTCTTATGGAATCAGGGATGAGGGGAGGAAAGAAGGGCAGGAGAATGTGAACAACTCCTAACACAGCACTTTCCTCTACGGCATTTCGAGGCAATCAGCTTGCAAAATTAGAGAGGAATCTCAGGAGAGGTACCTCTGATGGGAAATCTGAGCTTTCCTCCAATTTGACCAGACCCCAATCTCTGCAAGTTGGGCTTCAGCCTCTCCTCCAAGTCCATTCCACCATGGGAACATTTGCAGATTAGCCTGGCGGCTGTGCAACGTGCTCAGAAATGAAGGCATGAGCAGGGAGCAGGGGTACAAAGCTTCAAAGCCAGCCTGAATGAATAACTGTCTTAGCTGTGCATCGAGAGCAGAAAGAAAGAAATGAAATAAAATCCAAAAACAGAACACAAGATTTCATTTCCATGCTCCTGAAGATCCTGATTGTATTATGGTGGCTACATTCTTCCTGCCGGGTGAGCTTGCTTCCCTTCCTAGCCTTGCTTAAACCTACACTGCTTCCCAAACAGACTGATCTCAAGAATCCTGGGGCTTTGTATTCTCCCTGTTCTGTGTCAGTAAATATATTGACACAGCCTTAGCAAGAAGACGCGAGTTTGGCCTACCCAGGTGCTGAACCCATGAGAAGCAGTTTAGCAATGCTAGCACAGTGGTGAAATAAAGCTAATTTGATTTAATTTGGAGACCTCCCTTTTTCTGCGGTTTAGCAGGTTAACCTCAGCCCTGCAGCGCGTGGCTGCGCGGCTTGAAGGTTTACAACAAATGCGCATGGGGTTGGCAAGGAACTGGATTGTGGGAGCCTATTCAAGCACCCGGGGCAGTGTATTCACTATCTCTGAAGCTGTTTAAATTTTCTTTGGACAGAAGCCTTCTGAGTGGGAAGGAGACTTGGGAAAGATACTAATTAGAAACTTGCTAAACTGTCTAACAGATGAGAAATGTCATGGCATTGACAACTAGAGGTGAAAAACACCGTTTGCATCTTGTTTATCCCTTCCTACCTGAGATCTGCCATGACCCTCTCCTCATGCATTTTCACGTGCATTACTCTGATGGGCTTTAAATTACCCAAGTGATAAGGTCTGTGTGCCATGCAATATGCTGTACAGTGAATGCAATGGCTTTTTGAATGAGCGTTTGTACTCTAGATAGATCGATAATCATAGTATTGATGATGTAGATGAGGAGGTAGTAGAGCACGACTCTCGTTTTATCACGCTGGCCTTTAATCAGATGGAACCTTAATTCTCATTAAAAGCAGCAGCAGAATGCTGTACACAAGGTACTTAAATGCTGCCATAAAGGAGAGCAGCTGTCCAAGTGCTGCTGGGATGTATACCAAAAGATGTTTCTGTCACCGTGGAGAATTCCTAACGAAGGCTGGACTGTTTGCTGAAGAAGTTCACATCTCTTTCAGAATCACCTGCCTAATGAGTCCAGCTTGAGGGGAGCAGCAGAAGAGATGCTGTGCACAAAAAAATTCTAAAGAGTTGGAGTAATGTCAGTCCAAGTATACTCCTATATGCTGAAGTTCTTTCAGGTCAGAATGCCAGCCGTTCAGCAGAGTTTTTCTGCAGAAAGCTGTTTCTTTTTTTTTATAGTGTATATTCTGATGAAAATCATGAAAGCACCTTGAGTGTAATTCACATTTCAAATCTTTTCAGAGAACTTGCTTTAATTCTGGTGATAAAGTGCTGCAGGCTAATGCCATCCCCGAAGTCGGTATCTGTGGGGCAATCAACCCAGAGAAGAACACCATGTTGCCATTTATCTTTAGGCAAGCTGCATAATATTTTGTGCATACCACTTTCTGATGTTGGGTATTTGACACTCAGCCAGAGCTCATGGTGGTGATTATTTGCATCGCTTTCCAACCTGCAGTTCTGTGTCTGCTATCTGAGTTACCATCACTACCTCTGCGAACAGCATGAACAGCACCAAGACCCATATGACTGCACTGAACTAAATGAGCAGCAGAACCTCCACAATAATGCTATTTTTTTTGAAAAATCCTAACAATTCCCACGAACTTCCTATCCAACGGACCCAGCCTTCCCTCCCCGTTAAGTAGTTTTGCCATTCTGAACACACAGAGCCTTTTTCCTTGGCCGATCCTTGCGCTGATCCCACTCAGCCCAACCCCTAGAACACATCCCATGTGCTCACTGAATTTTTCATGAGCCCCACATTAAATGTGCAAGCGTAGAGGTGTGCAGGGAGCTGACATATTTACCCTTCCAGATCAGCCCCTGTGTTATCTTTCCCAGGGAAGCACAGCAGCACCTCTGTTTTCCAAAATACATGTGGGCAAAGGAAAGGCTGTGTCCTCGCTGCTCACCCTGCTGCCACACATCATCATTCTCCCCAACTGCATTCCTTATGCCATTTATTAGCATTGCTAATACCAAGCACCTCATTTTTATGCTGCTAGCAGCGATTGTGAAAGCCATACTGAACTTCCTAATCCATTTATCTATTAATTTATTATCTAATTAAGGCTCACAATGACAGTGCTATTTGTTTAAAATTGCCCTCAAACTAAACCAATACAAAACACACGTGCATTCAAATCAATTAAAATGGTACTTGCTAATGTTTTCCTTAATCAGTTGCTAACTGTTCCTCTACCATTTAAAGGCAGGCAAAATTCATTTTAACTTCATCATAATCGTGTGACCTACTTGCATGGTGCCAAACTGATACAAATGGATGTTACTGTCATGTCATAAGGGCATGGAATAGTACCAGCCATGAATTTTGCAAGAGCTACCCTCGGAGTTGGGTTTCTTTTTTTTTTTTTTTTTTTTTTTTTTGCATTAAAGAGCCCTAGAACACTGATTCAAATGCAGCCACAGTGAGGCAGGCGGGCAGACCTGAGGTTTCTGATGAGTTTATTAAAGTTTACACCATACCTCATGCTGCATCTTTGTGCTTTTTCTTCCAAGAGCTGTCTCCAGCACAACAGCAGCGGGGTGTAGTATTGCATGCTTATGCTGCACGTTCACTCCAGCAAAAATCATACCTGTCCTCCAGTGCTTAAACAAAGCCTCATCCTTTCGCTGCTGTGTTGTGCCAGTGAGACCTGCCACTTTGGCACCTGCAGACAGAGAAATCCTGCATCACAGCAAAATGGCTTTAGACTAAAAGGGGAGATTTAGATTATATATTGGGAAGGAGTTGTTTACTCAGAGGGCGGTGAGGCCCTGGCACTGCTGCCCAGAGAGCTGTGGCTCCCCCATCCCTGGAGGTTCCCAAGGCCAGGCTGGATGGGCCTTGGGCAGCCTGAGGTTGTGGGGGGCAACCAGCCCATGGCAGGGGGTGGGACTGAGTGGGCTTTTAAGGTCTCCTGCAACCCAAGTCACTCTGTGACTCTATGAAATGCCATTTGTTTTGGTTCCTGCCTCCCAAACCAGGTGCCGATGTTCACTTTCCCAGCATCATGCAGGATGGAGCCTGATGCTCATTGCTTGCTATTACAAAAGGTTTTTCAGGCACGGCTGTAAGAAGGCTCCATACCTCCCCTCTTTCCTATTTCCCCCTCCTCTCGAGCTTGTGCTATGCACAGCACAGCTCATTGCACTGGAGAGACGCTCCATTTGGTTATTTAGAAACATTTTAAGAGCATCTTTCAAAGCCCACAGTAATGCACACTGACATCAAGGTCTGGAATGCAAATCCCCAGTGTCTCAGGCTCTCCTGTTCAGCCTGAAAATGGATTGAGGGACGTTTGTTCATTCTCAGTATTTGTGTTGGAACATGATTAAGGGCAGCCGCTGCTTTTTTTTAATTCCTCCCCCCCTCCTGCATCACTTTCCCTTCTGCTGGTTATTTATAGTACCACATAAGATATTTTTAAGATAAGGAGGAAAAACAGACTGAAGATACGTGAGATCCATACAGCTGTGTGTTCTTTAAAGCAGAATGACTAAATAATGTTTGTCAAGTGATTCACTTATGGAAAGTTTCTCTTCTCAATACTGAACAGGTAGCCAAAAGGGATGGAGCAGCTTATCTGTACACACTACAAATCCGTGCTCAGATCGGTTTTACAGTTTCCCCTCCGTTCTGATGGAAATGACACAAATGGATCTTGGGTGGAAATCACTGTGCCTGAACATTATGCAGTCCTATAACAGAAATAAACCTGGAGAGACTTTTTCCCATTTATTTGCAAAGAGGAAGGACATCTCAGGACCTGACCTTGCACCTTCTGAAGCCCAGAGGAGATGGCATCTGTGAGCCTCACACCCTCGCTGCCTTCCAGCACCAGTGGCTGCCCATGGGCTTGCAGCTAAGCCAGGCAAAATCATTCCGCTTTCTCAGTTTGGAGGAGATTTGTTTGATCAGGTTGACTGGGTGATGCCTTCCTGAGTGACAGCCATGGCTCTGAGCAGCAGATGAATGTTCAGCAACTCATATTCCACTGCAGTGTTTATTTCTTTCCTTTTTGTGCATTATTTACCTTGGCTGACATCATGACACTCAATTAGACTTAACATTGAGAATGTTTTCTAGATTAGATATTCCTGTTTAATAAAGCCTGGAAGGAAGTGCTATGTCTAATTAGTGATGCCTGACTCCAAATAAGCTCCCCAACAGCCTGCTGACAGTAAAACCCCATCCTGGAGGCTGCTGAGAAGGGTACCAGCTGGAAGAGGAAACTCCGACTGCAGAGAATCGGGACCTATGGCAAACAGAAGCCAGGTAGGAAACTTCCTATCCAAGCGACTGCAGCATATAAAAAATGAAATACACTGTGCAGTTCAGGCAGCAGGAGAGACCATGCCATGGCCAAGGTGTCCCTGCCCAGTCCTGTTCTGTCTCGCAGATCACTGTCTGTGTGGGATGCAGCAAGGATGCTCGCTGTGGGGTGGCACTGTTCACTGCATTATTGAAATAGGTCAGGTCACAAGCAGGCTAAAAATAATCATTCAACTATCAACAAAGATCCTGTCCCTTAGGATCCTTCAACCTGAAGAGAACTCAGAGACAATCTCTGCCGTCAGCAAAGAGGACCTGTGCTAATGCTGTCCACCAGAAGAGGAGGGTCTGCTGTTAGATTGCAGGAGCAACACCATGAGCTCACAGAGGGTAGGAGAGAGAGTGAAGGCAGCAGTTTGTGAGGGGGATGCTGGCTGCAACCTTATCTGAAGGGATGGATGCAAAAAAGCCCGAGAATAAATGGTGATGGAAAGCCCATGCTGCGAAGGGGAAGGTCTCTCCAGGGAAGGAAGCATCTTCAGGAGTTCAGACACAAGGAGCTGGGCACCCTGATCGAGCTGCAGATGTCCCTGTTCACAGCAAGGGAGTTGGACTGGATGACCTTTACAGGTCCCTTCCACCCCAAACCACTCTATGATCCACTCAGTGATTCATCAGTGGTGAAGGAAAGGCAAGCCAGGGTCCTGCAAACAAAAGGGCTGAGCACGGTCATGCCCGCGGCTCTGCTTGCAGCTTTGCTGCCACTACAGCTGCATGCTTGTCCCTGAGGGCAGCCCCAGGGATTAAAGGCATTTCATGTCCAGCTCTGAATATATTTTCAAAGAAACTTCGCATTAAAAGAATGAAGAGTGCAGGAAGATGAATATTGAAGGTCACATTCCTCTCTCCAAAGTAGTACACACCAGCATATATATAATACATTAATAACATAATGTAATAATAAGCTGGGAAAGGGATTGGTTGAAGATTTGAAAATAAATGATTTTGGTGGCACATCTTAGTTGTATTGTAGTCATTTTGAAAATGCTTTATGTAGCAACACACAATACAACCCTATCACCTCATCTATGTCCTATTTAAATAACATGGGGTGAGATAAGTCTGCAGTACTGTGGTGGGTTCGTTGCTGAAGATGCAGTCATTGACATTGAAATGTAGTTTCTATACTCAGGATAATTCCAGAAATGCACTAGAATAGAGTGAAGGTCTTCCATTGCTCAGTTTTCAATTTTCAGTTATTTTTATAGCAGAAGCAATGCTGTGCTCTGGAGAAGTTGACATGAAAACAGGTTATTACAGCAAGTTCTTTCAGAATGTACAGCTTGTGTTGTTAATTCTGTTTTAAAACAACTATCTCGGCATGCAATTATATTTCAATAAGCAAAAGGTTATCTCTGCTGTAAAGACACATAATGGAGGAAACACTCAGACTTTCACAGTGTTATCACTGGAGTTTATCCTCCAGCATGACTGTGTTCTCAATTACAGTAGAACAAAGGTATTAAATATCAGCCAGATAGGGGCATCATTTGGTGCCTGTACATTTCTGAAGAGTTTTTAGATCCCAAGGAAAGAGGACGTTTTTCAGCTATATTATGTCCAGTTTGAGAAAATAATATAGAAACAGAATAGAAAGAGATGAAAAAGAATAGGAAAAATCTGCACGCTATGACCCAGAAGGGGAACCTAGGATTTCTATTTATTAGAACTGTGATTGGGATCGTTACAGCATCATCCACAGTGTGCCAAACCCCCTCGCTGTGAACTCGTGCGAGTCATCAGTCACCTATGATTCGCTTGCCTCATCTATAAAGTGGAAATAAACGTCCTTCCCACAGCTGGGTCTTGTAAAGACACATTGCAGAATTGGAGCACCAGTATAAACCGGTTTCTTATTCAGGGCTTTATAAGCTGTAATGAAAAAAGGCTGAGTAATCACCAGCCATGTTGATGTCTTATCTGAGATTCCCCCTGAGATCTTCCTAGGCATGGGAAAGTGACAAATTATTCTTCTTGTGTTTCTAATAGAGGCAAAATGAGTACGGCTTCTTGTAATAGTTGGTTGCTTAACGAGCTCTTAAACTTTCACTTTGTCTTGCTCTGCTGAAATATTTTTGCTGCAGAACCAGACATCAAAGATATAACTTAGCTCTGGACACTGGGGCTGCTTCCCCAACTGCTGCTTTTGGGTTATCTGTAAGAGAGTAACATATTGTTTTGTTTTTATGAGATCCTGTAAAAGGAAAGCTGATACTTAGGAAAAATGATATGCCCTGAGCAGTACTGGCCAGATTAAGCTTACCTCCAATACTTATGATTTTGAGGTATCTCTACCAAGTTTCAGTCTGAACACATTGTGGCTGTGCTCACATGGGAAGTAAAAGTGGGTGCAAGCTCCAATTCACACAAATTTCCTGCCTGCTGTTGCTGTGGGTTCGGCTCACAGTGGTCTTATTTTGATCCTACTGTATTGGTCCACTTCCAAGGCTACTCTTGAGGCCAAACCCACCCTCCCTCATCCATGAAGTTCAACAGAAATTTCCTTGCTCATGTCCCAGCAGGAGATGCCCGCTCAGTAATGCATTAAGATCTCAGCTGTCTTTAACTTCCCTGCAATGAACAGGGACACCTACAGCTCCATCAGGTGCTCAGAGCCCATCCAGCCTGACCTTGGGTATCTTCAGGAATGGGGCACCCACCACCCCTCTGGGCAACCTGTGCCAGTGCCTCGCTGCCCTTATCAGAAACAACTTTCCTCTTATATCCAATCTAAATAAAGCCTTGCAGATAATATTAGTGACGAATCATTAATGACTCCCCGCAAGCTTCACACATGGCACCACAGCAGCTTCTGGGGAGGTGACAGTGGCTGCCTTGGTACTGCTGCCCATTGAGATCTGGAATGAAAATGGCAAAATCTCTCCTTTCACATTGTATTACACATCTATTGGCCCAAACAGGAAAAGCATCACTGATGGATAAACACCTCTGCATTGGGCTAGAGAGCCAAAGCATGAAAAATCTTCACTGAGTTGGTACATTCCCAGTCCTGCTTCCCCACCTTCCCTCCTGCCTGAGCATCTTTGTTCTAAATCCCCAGTGAGTGATCAATTATCTTCAATTATCTGATTTCCTCAAGGGGACAGTCCATCAAAATAGCTAGTAGCTATGCCAAATACAGAAGAAAGGGCTTGGGTGAGTTGACAGCTCTGTTTCCTAAGAGATGGGAGATTCTTCTCATGCCTGTCTGTATTAAAGGCATGAAAATAAGCTACTGATATATAAGGAACTTCACCCATTCTTGCCTGTAGCTAATCTTATTATCTCATCTTATTATCTCATATCTGGATTAGACTTGAGGCTTCTTCATCGAAATTGAAAATGTGTTTACAATAAAGTAACAATATTTATTGTCTCTGATCCACATCATTGAGAATACTACCTGCAGATAGGTCATATTTTTCCAAAAGCAGGTAGCAAGCTCTTTGTTAACCAAAGGGAAGTGCACACCCTCTCTAGCACAGTTTTCTATTTCTGGAAAGGTAGACTGATTGGAGAAGTTATGCAAGAATGTAAGTCTGTACTAAAGCTCTGTTATTAAGTTTCGGTCTGAGCACATTATATTTATTTTTTGTTATTTTGGGGTGGTTGGGGGAAGGGGAGAAGATCATAGGATCTTCAACACAGAACAAGACAAAGTATGAATGAGAAAGATTACTGCTGTATAATCCTTTGCAAATGGCACAAAGACGTTCGATACATACTATGCCTGCTTGCAGAGATATGTCATTGCCAGAAATTTAGTTTCTCCTTTTATTGCCTTTGCAAAGGTAAGAAAAATTCAAACTGAAGCCGTTATTCTGTAAGGTCTTGCAAATCCGTGGGATTTTGCTCACAGGACCATAAAAATTGCCATGCTGGGTCAGATCAATGGTCCATGTAATCCAGTATTCTCTGTCTGACAGTGACTAATACTGTATGTTTTGGTACATCATGGGAAAATGTAAGAAACCATTCATGACCAATTATGGAACAACCTTCCCATAGAAGAAGGCTCAATCTCACCTCTGGCAGAAAACTGTTGTTTTTTTTTTTTTGCTAAAACCTACCAGATCTGTGTCTTTAACTCCTGTGTAATATGACTCTGATTGCATTCAATGTTCACAGCAGCACAGAATCACCAAATGTCTGAGGTTGGAGGCTCCTCTGAGTCCCTCTGCATCTTCACCTCCGGCTTTTCTGCATCCTGGTGGCCCTGCACCAGGCTCTCCAGTGCTGACACCAGTGATGACCAGAGTGGAAGGATCACCTCTCTTGACCTGCTGCTGATGCTTTGCCTAATGCAACCAGGAATTCTGTTCAGTTCTTTTTTTTTTTCTTTTTTCTTTTTTTCCCTGATCTGAAGAAGTTTTATTTTAAGAATATTGTGTTGTAGTGAATTTCACAGGTTAAACTGTCTTTAGAAGCATCCCTTTTATTACTTCTAAACTTATTGCCCTTCAATTGCACTGGATGGTTTTTGTTTTGATTTTATGAGTGGGAGTAAATAAGACTGCCAATTTACCTTCTCTGAAGCACTCAGGATGTAATATACTCCCATCAAACACCTTTTTATTCCCCCTTTTTTTTAAGCAAACTGTTCCTGCATTTTTGGTCTCTCCTTTACAATCTTCTTAAAACACCGTTTGCTGTGGGAGACTTCCTCCACCCTGAAATCCTTCTATTTCTTTATATATAAATGGAGTTATTTATTCAAATGTTTTCCCTTCTGGTTTCTGATTTCTAATTAAAAACAAAAAAAAAACAAAAAATTCTGATGACTTCAACACCTAAATGATTTCTGAAGGTGGGATTGGGAATGACCTGAAGTAGCCTCTCAATCCCTACCAGTTGCCTGTTGACATTGCCGGGTGTGCTGTCAGACATCTGTAGAACTGTTCTTAAAATCCAATTTTACATAGTCTAGAAATGTATTTTTAATTTATCTTCATAAGTGCAGATATGCACTGAGCACAAGATTTCCCTGATCTGTTCATAGTGACCATCCACTTGTCCCATAAATTCCTCCAGAACCTAACAGTGTGCTTGGATCTCCAACTTCTGTATTTTCACCTATAATTTTCCCACCTGCATTTCCTCACACAATGGTTCAATTGCTTGCTGTGTGCCAGGGGATGGTTCTGCATTTCATCTTCAGCCTCCTCTGGTCCTGACTGTCACTGTTTTTGTGCCATCTGCCAGTGTTGCCACTTCTCTCTTACTTTCCTCAGTGAGTGAAAGGCAGATTAAATGGATTCCATTCATACTCCTTTTCCTTAATATTTTCTGTCAAAGAGGTTTTTTTTAGAAGCCCACATTAAATATAATCAGCAGTCTCTTTATCCACATTTTTGTTAAGCTCGTGTGGATTGGAAAAGACTAGCAGACTGGGAAAGCATGTTTACGTCTGTTCCATCATGTACATATGGCTTATTTGTGATCTTTCGTAACGCTGTTTTAACACTATTTCCCTTTCTAGCTGTCTAAGGTTCACTGGTTCACCATCCAAGACTGCGACTTCTTTTTTAAAGAAAGAAGCAGAAGATGTTCAAGCACTCCATGCCATGCCATGCCATGCCATGCCATCCATCTCATCTAATCCCACTCCATCCCATCCCCTGAAGCGTAACCACGTAGTCTCAGCAGTGAGGCACTGTTTGTAAATGTAATAATACTCTAGCACCTTTGCAGTGTAATTCATTGACTGAGACACCTGTTTTGTTGGGACAGATCACCCTCTGGAGATACTGATTGCTTCCTGCTGTATACTAGGGCTGCTTAGAGGACCAGCTTGAATCTAACGACTCAAGTCTGCATAACTAAAGTTGTCTGAGACTGAGCTTACTCTTAAGTGACTTGAAGATCATTAACATAGTGTCTTTCTTGTGGTCATCTATAGTATTCAAATTCAACTCAGACGCTGCTTTTAGATGTGTGAGGAACTGCAGAACTCAGAAGACTGGTAATGGAAGCTATAAGAAAGGAGGCAACTTCTGTGACATGCAGGTATCAGAACACTGACAGAGGGACCCGTGTCAGTGGGACTGGGAGCTTCTTGGGAAGCTCCAGAAGTGCCTGGTGATGGTGCTGGGCATCCTGCCTTCCACCTCAACCATTCAATGGGTCTATGATTTTGAATTAAAATCTGTTTGGGATCACCTGAATACATTGAACTGGTTTTTAGACTTGGTTTGACAATCTCACAGTAGAAAGAGGTACCATCCCCTCCTGTGCACAGTATAACGCCAATCTGAGCACTTCACTTCAGGAGTCTCCATCTCTTGATTTCAGGAGAATATTTAGGAGCCTTTTTTCTTTTTTTTTTTTTTTTTTTTTTTAAATTAAAAAAGAACAATTGTCTAGCAAAGGTTTTATTTGTTATATATACATGTATACCATGTCTGCACATGATAACACCAATTTTACTTATATCTATACAAATATTTTAAAGCTACTTAATTTTATTTCTCTTGAAAAACAATTTAAAAAAATTAGTAAGTTTGGTGTTCCATTGACTGTGGATATGAGATCCTGTCAGTTGGAAATGTAGCAAGGAAATTGTGTTATGTGGTGGGATGAGAAAAACCCTAGGCTGTATGTCTCAGGAGAAATCAATGCACCAAGTCTTTTAATGTCATAGAAAATACTTCTCAACAAGATGTATTCAGAGTAGTATTACCAAAAAAGTGAACTTCTAATGGCCTGTATTGATTAGGGAAGAAACAGTAGACAATCCAGAGGATACTCTTGTACGAAAACAACTGGAAGTACTGTCGTCTACCTGTACTCTGATAAGATTTAGTGAGCTACCCAAAACCAAATATCTGCGGAACCATCATCAAAGGAAACACAGCCATTTGCTTCACTGAGAAAATGAATTGCTGAGCCTAAAAGAGGATTCTCAATCAACTCAGAGAATCATAGAATCATCTAAGCTGAAAGTCCCATACCAAGTCCCATACTAAACCATGTCTCTGACTACCACATGCAACGTATTTTCAACAGCTGATGGAATGGGGACTCCACCACTTCCCTAGGCAGTCCATTCCAGTTCTTGAACCATGCTTTTTTTCTGAAGTGCAACACACCCCTCGTGCTTCTCAAAGACTTCCTTAACTGTCCTGTTGCCCTCCTTAGCATCCTTCAGAATTTTGCACTAGGAAATGAGGACAAGAGTCTCCTTGAGGGACAGCAGCCCTAATGGCTTCTGCCATTCGTGAAGAAAAAATAACTGCTTTGGGGAACAAATCCACAGGAGCTGTGGGACTGTCTGTAGGAGAGGACACATAGGCAGATGCAGCTGTGTTTTGGAGGGCTGATAGCATGCTATCAGCAGCACTGTTTTAGCTCAGAAGGGTGGACACAGGTCCTGTGTGGCTGGAGGGGACAATGTCATCTGATGCAGAAGTGCACAGCACGTTGGCAGATGCTGAGAGGGACAAAAATGCACTCGTGTGAATTTGCTCCTGAGTGTCTAGAGGCTCTCTCCTAATTGCGAGATGGAAAATGTTGCTTGGCTATTCTTTCCTTAAAGTTCATGCTGGATTCACTGAATTAAAGTGTCACAGAATAGCTGAGGTTGGAGGCCCCTCTGGGTCCATCTGGTTCACCTCCAGCCCAGCAGGGACACCAAGATCAGGGTGCCCAAGACTGTGCCTATAAACTCTTCTATTCCTCCACATTCTGAAATTCCTCTGTCTCACAAGGAGTGAGCTAAGATGACTAAACCCCAGGTAAATGGACTGTGGCAATTCAGTGGTACTTGGTTGTTTGCCCGTATCTTCCAACAACCTTATAATGGGCACAGACCATGTCAGCAGCCTCTTGACTCACCGCTCTGCTGCGTTATTGGGATGAGAGCTGCTAGGAGCCATGGCCAAGGCCATTAAGAGCCCAGTGGAGTGCCTGAACGCCAGCCACAAGATGCTGTGAAGAAGCTGGGATGAATATTTTGGGTAAGGGCCAACTGTATGTAGACTCTAGCCAAAGAAACTGGTTGGTGACTAGCCCCTGGGTGAGTATGCATTTATTCAGTGTAAGATTAATATACCTAAAGTAAACAGAGAGACAAAGAGACAGACTGAAGCGGTGTGAAGAGGTGACAATAAATGGAGATGATAAAGACCATAAAAAACTCTGCAGGCAGCCTTAAAAATCCTTATTCCCCAGTGGCTATTTTGCAGAGAGTTGTTTTTTTATCTCGCCAACAATAAAGGCTGAAGGCAGGCTTTGCAGCAGGGGGAAAGTCAGTGTTGGGGGCTGATCAGAAAGGAGCAAGGTGCTAAGCATCACATGAGGCATTTATACTGAACGTGGGGAGCACTGCTGTTCTGCTGTTGCTGCAGACACTGGAATCCCCCCCAGCTATTGAGCCCTTGCCAAGTTGTTCAGCACTCTGTGGACAGACTCTGCTTCTTGTTCGTGTTTGCTGATCTGATGCAATTCCTAGTGCTTAGTGGTTTAGCAGAACTCTTTGGGAGACACTCGATTTATCACTGATAAATCACTGATGAAATCTAAAGTTGAGTTATAAAATGAGGGCTCAGCCACAGCTGTATAAAAGGTTTTTGCTGGCTTAGGAATGCACTGCTGAAGATACTTCAAATGATAACCCTGTACCGTTCAAGTCTTGTTTCAGGATTTTGTTCTTAAGATGCAATTATTGCTTTTGGCTAATGATTAGAAAGGTCTGCACATTCGTATGGCACATGACCAGCCCTGTCCTCCATCAGCTCTCAGCTATCTCATGCACACAGCAAAGGAGCTGGGTGCTGGATGTGTTGCTGGCTTAAGTCCTTCCAGGAATCTCCACCTATTTGCTTTACATGTGATAAAAATAACAGTCAGTGACACAACCAACAGCTCTACAAGGTATTTTTTGAGCTGCACTGTGTATATAATGAGTACCTGGAAACACCACTGAATAGGGAAAAGAACCGCACTGCAAATATTTTTCCCCATGTGTTCAGTGCTCATCTCCCAGCTTTTGTAATCTACCTCAGACATCTTGCTGTGGATCTATCCCAGCACCAGCACACACCTGCAAACCAGGCTTTGCCCTTGGACCCAAATGCACACTGAAGCCAGTAAGAGATTCACAGGACGAAGCAATGCCCGATTATTTGTGCACATCTGCTGTTTCCCAATAACAGATGGAGAGATGTTTCTCCAGATCTTGACCTCCTTTACACCTCTACAATGCAGCAACTCCTCCAGCTTCCTTATTTTAATCTTGAAAGGTGATAAAATTGTGAGGAATGGTTGTAGCCCTGCTTTGCACACTCACTATGCATTCCTCCCTCATCTCCATGCATTTCTTGTGTGACACCAAAGAGGAAACAACACCAACACAATTCTGCCTTCGTGTCTCCTAGGCATGATTTATGTACCTCATACAGCAGCTCTCGGATAGATTATTCTTATTTATATGATGTTCTAGTGTAGTTTCTCCTGAAACTAGCTCCTTGGATACCTCTAAATAGAAGCAAAATCTGAGTAGAAATGAAATGAATCACAGCACCATCAGCTGGCTGAGGCTGGAGGGACTTTGGGGTCTCTCTGTCCCAACCCTGCCCCAACAGGGACACCCAGAGCAGGGTCCCCAGCACCGCATCCAGGGGCTTTTAGAGATCTCCAAGGAGGAGATCCCAGCCTCTTTCATGCTGCAGTGCAGTTCCACCAGTGTGCTGCTGCTTGAATAATGAGCCTTTAGGGATGGTTCATTCAGATTTGACAAATTTGCTCCTAGTAAAATAAAGCTAAATTGCAACAGGACAATTCTAAACCAAAAGTAACAACTGCAGGAAAATAAAACAATAATGCATACACACAAACAGACAAAGAAAACCAAACCAAAATCCCCACAGTACCTATTAAGCTACTTTGTTTTGCTTAAGTTAGGAAAACGAAGGCTGGCGGGGAATGTGCAACATTTTAAGCAGGTAAACACTGGCAAGGGAGAAAAACAACAGAGCTAAAACAACATTTTGGCATTGGAATAAATTAGTGTAAAGTGGTATGAATTATTTTAAGCTGAAAATGAGCTGAACGTTTCTAACTGTCTGAAGAATAAAGCAACTGTCTCCAGTAAAAGTGATGGGAGTAAGGGGCCAATTTGGCTTCAAGACAATGAATATTGAATGATTTTATCCCTGTCTGTAGCATGAATCTGAGCTTGGGGGCCAGTCTGTGTCTTTGGGGCTGATGAAACACAGATCACAGTTCTCAAAGATTTGGCCTATTTCCTTTGTGGAATGTCTTCATTAAAATTATTCCTGCAAGAGGAAGAAAGAAGGGAAGAAGAGAAGGAAGGAGAGGGGAGAGAAGGAATGGGAAATGGAAATGGAAAGAAAAGGAGGAGCGGAGCGGAAGGAAAGGGAAGGAAAGTGGAGGAGAGGAGAGGAGAGGAGAGGAGAGGAGAGGAGAGGAGAGGAGAGGAGAGGAGAGGAGAGGAGAGGAGAGGAGAATATGAAACTAGAGAAGAATTAAGGGAAAGAAAGATGGAAAGAAAAAAAGAAAGGAACAAAGGAAGGAAAGAAAAAGAAAATAAGAATGAAAGAAAGAAACAGAGTGGGAAAGCAAGAGAAGATGAGAGGGAAAAATGTGTGAGAAGGAAAGAAAGAAAAAGAAAAGAAAAGAGAAAAGGAAAAGAAAAAAGGAAAAGTGAAAAAAAGAAAAAGGAAAAAGAAAAAAAGAAAAGAATAGGAAAAAGACTAAGGAAAAGAAAACAAGAAGAAGGAAAAGAAAAAGAGAAAGAAAAAAAAAAGTGTAATAACCTCGTAAACCAAAACCAGCTACACCTAAAGCCCAGATGACTTCAGAGAAGCTGATTTACTAAAGCTTTCTAACGTTTCACATAATCAATTGCATCTCACCATTGCCTGACTATTGTTTAACATACAAGAGCAATATAGTTCCAGACCTTGCTTGGGGCAGGTAATGATGGTGTGTTTGTGTGAGATGGAGTAGTAATTCATTTCAGACATGGAGGTAATTCATTGCAGACACTTTTTAAGAGACTTGGGAGAGAAAACAAAATGACAGATGATTTTACAATAGTTCAGGATTTTTTTTTAACTGCTGACCCTGGAACTGGTAATAGCAGGAAATGGAAAGATTAGCATAAAGAATGGCCATTGATACATGGGGTCTGATGGCCATTTTTGCTGAGCCTCTATAGTTATTTTGAAAAGAATCAAGCATTAAAAGCAGCTAGCACTTTCTTTCTTGCACATACACAGTATTGCAACTCTTATGGAAGGTGTAAAGTGGGTGAACAGGAATTACGCCAAAGGGTTTCACAGGAATAGTTCTGAACTCACACAAAACGTGATAGAGAATTAGGACGTCTCTGTTTTATATTCAGTAAGACTATTCAGAGACATAGAAAGAAGTCATCAGTTTACATAAGATTATTTTTCTATGTGAGCAGAAAGGATAGATTAAGTCTGCTTAGTAGTACAACGTGGTTGGGTGCAGTAAATGACAACAGTGGATGTTACTATCTAGACAAATAGTCTAAATAGTAGGGAAATAGTCTAAATATTCGAGGTAAGTCAGAGATGAAGATAATAGGAGGGTACAAGGAATGCCTTTAAATGCAATAATAGTCAAGATGATCCTTTAAGACATGCCCTCAGAACTTGAGTATTTTATGGACAAGTGACCATTAAAGGATACTGCAGGGATCATGATTTATTAAATCCGGTTCAGCTCTGCAGTGCAAAGGTGCCTGTCCACGTAACAGCAATTCCAACAGAACTACTTTGTGTTAAAAATGAACAAAAGTGGATTATACTTATTCACACCTGATCTGCTCGGTTCAGCCTGCAGATTTACCTCCCAACTCAACAGACACTTCTATAGCTTAACCTCAGGGTGGAAAATCCGGCTGTTCCTTTTCCCTATCACTGTTCTGAGTTTATTGGGCAATTTTAGTGGTGCAACAGGTAATCCACTGCCTTTTTATATAGCTTTGCAGGTGAAAGATGCAAAATGAGTGCTGTGACTTGAATAGTGTCCTAAATAGTGTTGTCTTTGTTCCCATTTCCTAACCACAGGAGTAGAGCATGGTGTGAAAAATGCTTGGGAAAGGACTAATTTTCATAGAATCACAGAATGGCTTAGAATGGTTGAAAGGAACCTTAAAGATCATCTTGTTCCAACCAGTTTGGGGGGAATGTCATCAGTAGATGACACAAAACAGATAAATTTGATGTGGATAAAAATAACAATAAGCAGCTACTTGTGTGACTTTGGATTTCAGACACTGTGAGTTCCTATAAGAGCAATAGTAGGGAGATATGGGATAAGGAAATAAGAACTGCTGAAACTGGACATTTTTCTTGTCCTGATTTCAAGCCTAGGAAAATCCTATAGCATTCTCTCTGCAATGGGAAGTAGATTACAGGGGAGAGGAGAGGAGAGGAGGGGAGGGGAAGGAAAGGAAAGGAAGAAGGGAAGGGAAGGGAAGGGAAGGGAAGGGAAGGGAAGGGAAGGGAAGGGAAGGGAAGGGAAGGGAAGGGGAGTTGGATATCATGCTTCTGTCCTAATTGTGGTAATTGTGCATTTCTCAGGCACAAAGGAGGGTGCAGCTCCTTCTGCATTAAAATGAAAGTGAATTTTATGAATCATGAAAGAGGAGGAAACACTGTAATGTTAACTTAACGTGATAAGAAAAATAAAAAAGATGTGAAGACATTCAAGGCTCATTCTGACTAACATGGAATCACAGGAGCTGGAGGTGTTGAGCAGCTCTCTGCACCACGCTTTTTGTCAGAGAGTAGCATCCCTAGTGCAGCAGGAAGGGGCTATCCCCCTGTAGCAACCAAGACATACATGTCTCACACAAAAATGTGGGAAAAAAAAAAAAAAAAAAAGCATGTGTACAGGAAATATCTTCCTTTTCTTATATGCTGTTCACTTTAAGGCCTGATTTTACAATTGCTTGCTGCTTGACTTGCTTCCTGACACCACAAGGAGTCCCATTTAATTAACCTGGCAGCCTACGGGGTGAAAATAGATTGGAGCTTGTAAGCCTGGAGATTGACAGTCTCTGCAAGCTGCCTCGGTTTGCTTAGCTGCAGACGTTATTGTTTCTCAATTATTTGGACCGTACGATTCCAGGTTGTACATCCAGTGGCTGGCTGCAGCTGCAACAGTAGTGGAGGAGGACTGGGACTGTTTGACATGGAGCATCAGCAGTTCACCTCCCTCGCCTGTATTATATTGGGTATTGAATGGCCTCTGGCTAATCACAAACCTTCTTAACATTTTCCTCTGAGAAAACAGATGATCAAATGCAAGAAAGCCTACTCATTAAAACAAGCGCTGGGAAGGTTTTGTTCTGTTCAGACCCATCCCTGTGTTTGAGTGCCTATAGAATCAAGTGCTATTAAGTGAATAGCATCTGTTTACCATCAGCTTTGTCTGAAGCTTTTTTTTTTTCCAAGTTAATAAAATGGGAGTTTGAGAACTGGTTCTGATTAGGCAGGTCAAATAGAGAAAATGCTCTCTTAAGGCCAGAATACTCCTGAGGATCCCATCAGAACACAGCAGAACAACAAGCAGAAGAGTGGCAGATCAGGGCAGACCGAAGTGCTCATGGGTGTTGCTGGGCTGAGAGGTGGGTTTGGGGGATGCTGCCATAGTGTTGCAGTGGGAGATGCACAAAAATTATTGATGAAATTTTCTGCATTAGGTGCCCATGCAGTGGTGTTATGTGCTAGAGAGCATAAAGGTAAAGAAGGTGAAAAAGGTGAAAGAAGAATGGATAGCCAGGGGAGGAAAGACAGTCATCATCTCCATTTACCAAAGCAAACGTGATTCCTTCTTATCTGTTTGTGCACTTTTGTGGGTGTTGCAGAATGAAACTACAAATACTTGTTATAAAAATAAAGCGTGATGCACAGGGAAAGCAGGTGAGACAGAGCCAAGTTTTAAATGCTGGTATTTGGGTGGTTGGGTAGTTGCCCACGTTACACAAGTTTGTCAGAGATGTGGACAGCTTTGCAGCTCCTTCTCTGGGGGAAGGGAGTTTCTGATGCCTGGACACCTAAACAAAGCCTATCTATTCCAGCTGACCTTCCACTGCAGCTGCCCTGTCTTTGTGAGGGATGCACGTATTCTGGAACCTACTCATGTAGACTGGCCTATATCCCAGCTCATCATGCCTATTACTTGGAACAGCTGAACAAAGTGACCCCAGAGACAATGTTAAGCCATGCATGGCTTGTGGCTCCTGACCACATTACCACATTACTGCTGAGTCTTGTCATAGTTTGGTTTCATCCTTACTGCTTTTACCTTAAAAAGGACAGATAGCTCTGCTAGGGATAGAGACCTTATGTAGGTGCTAGGAGTGTGAATTCCTCCCTTCTCCATACATCTGGGATAGCTCAAGGAACATTGCTACAAGGGTCTACACTTCCTTCTGCCTCTTCCTAGTCTTCCCTTGTGCCTTGGACAGTTGGTTATCTTTTTTCAAGTTATTAAATAATTAATATTTTGGTCATAATGTGTCCAAGAGGGCCAGCACATCAGAGGTGATGAGGAAATGGACTGCCTTATCTGTTCTACTGGATCCATCCTTGAATTGCACAGCCCACCATAAGTCTTTGGAGGCTGTTTTCTCCTTGAAGAACAATGTAGAATCACACAATGAATAGCTGCTAAAACCACTAAGATTATTTAGCTCTTCTAGCTGCCAAATTCACATCAAATCAACAGGCTGCACCTTTTATATTAAGAAACCTGGAAGATCTTCTCTCTTCAGTATGCAGAAAGATGCTTTCAAAGAAATATTTGAAATAAAAGGTCTTTTCCTGGTATCTAAGACAGCACAGATTTCTTCACCAGGTTTCTCCATGAGGAGTCCACAGTCTTGGAGTCTTTTCTCCACATCTGGCCAGAGCCAGGGTTTGAAAATGCTGTGATTGGAGTAAAACATGGCTTTGAGAAATTGTATGATGTCTGTGCCAAGTTTTATGGAGAAATCTAATTCTCAGATTTAAGCTCAAAAGCTGGGTTTAATCCATTACTGGCATAGACTTAAAAACAATGTAACACTTTATATATTGCCTTAACTCCATCACACGCACACGGATTATTCTGCTTTATAAGTGCAGTATATTTGATACTTATTGGGAGCTAGAGGAAAATGCAGGTTTATCTACCACAAAAATGCAATCAACATCTCCACGCATCTTTGGGGATTTAAAGGAATTTTTTATTAAAATTAGTTTTGCTACTTAGGAACCAGTTTTTGCTCGCATCCATTGAGAAACTGCCAGTCAATAGGAAGGATTAGCCTGTAGGAGCACAAAAGGCAAGATGTACAGTGGCTGTGAGGTTGGACTCCGTGATTTATACTTTGCAGAGTAAATAATAGCATAACATGGGGATACATCCAGGCAAATAAAGTCCAGTATGAAGTATGTAATTGTAGTAGAAAAGGGAGCTGGAGGACTTGCATAATGTGAGGACTTGCTTTCTTCACCAATAACAATGTTAACCAGTTCATTACATAAACAGAAGGGAATGTGATATTTGATGTGATATTTTAAATAGGATTGGAAGGAAATCTCATTAAGTGGATTAAAATAACCACAAGCTAAGAGCAAGGGTATCTTGTTATATGAAGTGCACAGATCTGTGTTTGGAGATCTTTTGCTTGTGTCCAACACAAAGTAGTTAAAAATATAACTATTACTGCAAAGCTTTATTTCTATATACAGAGCTCTGGAAGCTGTTGGCATTGCTTGGGTGCGTGACTATATTCGTGTCTATGTGATCAGGTGTACATCTGTCCTTCACTCTGTCCTTAGGAGCTGGACTCAATCCTTACGAATCCCTTCCAACTTGGGATGTCCTATGATTCTGTGACTCAAACCTGTTGGAAATTAAACCTGCCGATAATAAGAAAATAAAAACCTGAGGGGAAGAGAACAGTCCTTGCAACCTATTGTGATGCAGAAAAATGCATTTCATTCAAGGGATGTGCTGAGAGCACACAGAAAAGTAAAGGGTTGAATTCAGGACCTGTAGAAGTCTATGGGAGCTAATGAGCCCTCACTGTCATGGGTATGAAGCCACAAATGGCCCCCAAAATAAAAACTCTCCTTTCTCTCTTCTCCAACCCTTCCCACTCTCTCTAACACACTGTTCTAAAGTACTAACAAATCTAATAAGCTTATCTCATGTGGAAAATAAAAGGCATAAACAGCATGATACCCATGGGTAAAAATCTCTCAGGATGTGTTGTGGTCAATTGCCAGTCCATGCATCCCATGCTGGCAAGAAAGCAGCATGGGAGAGTAATCCCAGTGCTATCTTTTATGCACAGAAGGGAGTGCACCAAAGGGTCTCCATCTCCCTCTCTGCAAAGTGAAAATCGTCGTAGGAGGTTCTAATTACCCTGCAGCAAATTAAATGACAAAAGCAGCGTGAGCCTTGAAGGCTCTCTGTTGTAGAGCGCAGTTTCTGGTAGGGTTTTTGTTGTTTTGTTTTTATTCTCTGGCTAAATGCACTGCTTGTCATTACCAAACACTTCGGTTTAGCTGGTGTACTGCAGCCTGGGTCGGGAATCACATGGAAGTAATCGACATATTTCATTGTGAAAGCATGGGAAAAGCATGTCCTATCCTGGGCAAAACACAACATGTCAGAATCCAGTACGAAAGCCAGTTATCTGATCAGGAAAAGCAAAATACCAGCGTTTTGGCTCTGCTTTTGGCAATCTGGTTGGTTGTCTGCTCCTCAAGGACCCCTTCCACCTAAGGAGCTGCCTCTGCTGTTAAAGCAAACTTCCAAGGATGGAGTAAACACCTGATCTATGAGATTTAGCTCACTTAATGTATATCAATATATACACTTTATAATCAGCCAGTATTAATAAAACAATTAAAAATTATATATATATATATATATTTCCATATGTTTATGTACACATATGTGCTTTCTTTCCTACTAAGGGAATTGGGTCTTTTTAAGCTTGTTTTCTACTTTCTATCCAGCAACAACTTTAGCTCATGTGTTTAAGGTAGGAAGGCAACTTTTCTCCCATTTCATAATGGTCCAATATTAATTTCTCCACTAGTGTGGGGTACCTTATAACTGTTAACTGTATCAGTATTTTCCAGTTGTAACACAGAACAATAATTTCTGGCTGCTAATGTAGTCATCCTATGTATCTCAGTTCCCAACACATGAGGTAAGACAGTAATGTGGCAAACTTCACATTTGAGCTGAAAATCTTGATCTAGGCAGTGATTTGTTAAAAGTTTGGCACTTCCCTTTGTTGCCTCACTTTGTAGGGCTTTGTTGTTGGTTTATAAGACATTCTTGGCAAGCTCCAAACTACAAGGTAAAGAAAAGAAAGCAATATGTATTCCTGTTTTGTTAAAGTCTTTGATTATAAAGTGAATTTCATGGTTTTCAAAGGAGATTTGAGGTCTCTGAGTGCCACTCTTTGGCAATGAAGACAACAGACATTTTACCCAGTTCTTCTGTGACATGAAAGCAAGATTGCCACCAGAATTTTCAACCCATGGATGGCAAATTTTCCTCTGTTTGAGAAGTTATGAGCTTTAAGTTGCTTCCAATCTCTACAGTAGACAATAAAACAAATCCAGTAATGCCTACTACTGTTTCCAGTACTCTGATCCACTTCCCTTCCGGTGCATAATTTAACATGAAGCTCCATCTCCTACAGGATGTAGTATGGCATGCTGGCAAAGCTCGCTACAGGACAGCCGTTATTTCATGCAGTGAGAGCTGAGAGAAGTATATTTTTCCCCCGGCAGGGTTCATGACACTGCTTTTATTTATTTATTTATTTTCCTGCAATATTTCAACTAGTTCTCTTCTGAGGACTGCAGCTGCAGTTTGTCTTCCCAAAGAGCTGTGCTCAACAAGATGCCATACGTGCTCTTGGGAGTGGAGGGAGAAAAATGACCTTAGTAGTTCTCCTTGCCTACCTGCAGTCAGCCAGCCTTGACTCTTGGGAACTATGCACAAGTCAGAGGTGGTGCAATGTGCTTCTTCTTTAGTGACCAGTATGTTTCACTGAAGCTGAGGACCAGATTCTCCACTAGCACAAATTGCTTTCCTTACAGAAGAGTAGAGCCTGAGACCAGCTGTGGATATGGCCACTTCTGCTGTCCTTGACATTGGTTGGGTCCCAAATTCCTCGCACTCCAAAATGGAATTGCTCCAAAACCCCTTCACCTTCATTTGAGACCTTGGTCTTCTACTGTTTCCAGATCAAGAGAATCTTTCCATTCTGTTTTGTTTTTAAATGGAAATCTGCTCTATCAACATCAAAACCAGTCTTTAAATTGATGTTTGTTGTTCAGTCTTGACTATTGAATCAGTAATCAACACCACAAAAGAGAAGATGTGTGACAAGCCAGAAATCATTGCCTAGTCACTGTTATTTGACAGCTCTGTCCTCATCAACCAGCCCATCCTACAACTGGAGCCCCTTTACAGGTATCACTTCCCAAATCCTGAGAGGAATTACTTTGGACAGTCACCCAAGCAATGATGAAGTCTAATTTTTACTTTTTTATTTTTTATTTTTGTGAGGATGCAAAGGCCACTGGGATGGAAAGGAGGAGGAGGGAGAACATGAGAATATGGCTCAAAGTCTTAGAATGGAACATGGTGGAGAAAATCTCCTTGTCAAATGTTTGGTCTAAAGAGGAGGTAGATGCATTTTATACTACTGGGTGTTTTGTATTCCTCCCTCTCCCCAACATGCTGCAGCTTTTTAAGTGAGATATTCTCAACAGAATATGTGGAATACATACATACATACGTATAGATATATATATATATATAAACGAACATTGATCTCCAGATTCGGAGATAATTTGGGAAGTGCAATAAATATTCCTAGAGTGGAATATAGATTAAGTTTTCTGACTCAGAGAAGTCAGTAACATATGGTTTGAAAAGGACTGCGTAGCATTAGGAAAAGGGAGATATCTGTGCCAAATCTCCCACATGTCTTCGGATGGGGAAGATATAGTGTCCCAGAGACCTTAACCTGGTCCTTCTAAGGTCAATGATGAAACATCTATGAATGTTTGGACAGGACTCAAATCTGTTGCGGTTTGATGTACATTTAAAACCAAGACTTAGTTTTGTTTTTGTTTCTGTGCTTGTTGGCATCGCCAGGATGCCTGAGCTCAGCTCATCTGATGTTGGCACCTATTAAAATACACTCTTTAAAGAAAGGTGGTTAAGTAGCTTTATAAATTAAACACTGGGCTCACATCACTGAACGTGACGCTCACGTGACATGTGAACAAGAAACGTACACAAAGCCTCAGAGTAGGTAGGATCAAATCACAGACAGCATATTGTCTCTGTTTTCAAGCGTTTTGAAAAGGGCAAACCAACCAGGATGCTGGGATAAGACTTTGATCCTCTCTTTGTAACAGCGCTATGCTTTTAAGTTGTTTTATTTATTTATTTATTTATTTTGGAGTGCCAAACCACTCATGAGTTAAGAAAACACCACAGTGCAGTCCAGCATGGAAAAAAAAAAGCACACACCCCACAACAAGGTATAAATAATTCACTGCTGCAGAGCAAGGCTGGAGCACTACGGGGTAAGGCTGATGGAGAATTCAGCGATAGCCTTCGTAAATGTGGGCACAAGGCTTTTATACGACAGTAACGGCAGCGCTAACAGGAGGGAGTGCCTCTGTGTGTGTTTCACAAGGCTCGGGAAAAACTGTAAAAGGCTCTGCAGAGACCCACATGTTTTATTTAGTAATCCCAGGATACAGCCCAGGAAATCTGGCCTCTTGGAAGAAAGACGCCGTAGATGAGAGGAGCTCCTGAACCACACATGAAACAAAGGGGGAAAATTCCAGCTGCATTTTTTATTTATCTATTTTTGGTGCCATGAGTACCCTGAAAGTCTTATGAGAAAACAAAGAGAATTTGGTGAGGGCCAGTGGTGAGTCTTTCACATTAATGTTAGATTTGACTGGAAGAGGATAAACAGCTCTGCTGCAGAAGGATCTCTAAGAACTTGTACTCACACTATCTGATGAGTTTTTCCTGGATAATTGGATTTGTGCAGCATCTCCTGAAGCCTGCACGCTAGTTTTGCATTTAAAAGGCTTCAGCCCAGGACAGCCACAATAGAACCAGAGAAATTTGTTTTGCCCCATTTCTCCACCTTATGGCTCTGTTTTCTCTTCTCTTGCTAGGACAAAATAATATACTACATTTTTACAAGTCACGCCAATGGAAAAAGACAGAAACCAAAAACTAAAACCAACACTGAGACCAATGTAAAGCTCAAGTCTTTTTAACACCATATGGACCAGAATGATCCTCATTGCTCTCTCACTGTGGGCCAGAGTATCAGAAAAGGACAGCATCCTTGTTTGTCACATTGTGTTTAGAGTATAGGACATCTCAGAATATGTGTTGTTTTTTTTTTTTAATTTGCTTCTATGCTTCCAGTCCTACTGTTGTTATAAAATCATTTGAGTTGGAAGGAACCTTACAGGCCAGCTAGTCCAACTTCCCTACAATGAACAAGGCCATCCACAGCTCAATCAGGTGCTCAGAGCCCCATCCAGACTGGTTTTGAATGTCTCCAGGGATGGGGCATCCACCATTTCTCTGGGCAATCTGTGCCAGTGCTTCACTGCCCTTATCATAATTTTTTTTTCCATATATCCAATCTAAATCTTCCCTTCCTCTTGTCTGAAACCATTTCCTCTTGTATTATTACAACAGGCTCCACTCAAGATTCTCTCCCTTTCTTTCTTAACCCTACCTTTAGACACTGAAAGGCACTTCTCTATCAGTTCATCAACATACTGAACACAGCTTAAATCATAAGAAGTAGTTCATGGTTAATTGACTTGAAGAGGAATAGAAGAATCTCACTATTCTTGCTTGTTTAATGACAGTCTCTGAAAGCTGGATTCTGCAAATAGAGAGCAAAATCTCAGGGCTATGGATTGCCCTTTCTAACCAAGTGTATCACACTGCACAGCAGGATCCTGATAATTGCTTGAGGGCTTGAGGTGTTACTGAAGGAAAAACCATCACTGGAGTGCCAAACACAGCAATTAACATTTGAATTATTTACAGACTGCAGGTGGGCTATCCATATACATCTGTCCTAACACTTATAATCTGCTTGCCACAAAATTCTTAATTGTATTTCATATATAGAACTTTTTGGAAGTGGTGTATATCCATGCAATAATTTTCCCTGTTCCAAAATGGGACTTCAAGTGTGAAGGGCAATTAGGGCACAAGGAAATTAGGGACTGGAATTTATGGTGCCATCACCTTTGTTACAGAGGGAAATGATGCTCCCTCTCCCTTCAATAAGAGCAGCAAGGATGCCACTATCCCACAGGATGAAAACCTGAATTTAGCATCCTGCATGGAGCCTCCAAGGGCAAAACTGCATTCAAAAGGCAAAGGTGGGAGTGGAAGGAAGGTCCAACAATTTGCCATCAAGGTGGTGTGCCACCTATTTCTAAAACCCTAATGTTCAACATGTAAGGCAGCAAGAAACTAGTTGCAGTCCAGCCTAATTGTGCAGTGAGAAGCATTCAGCTGTTCACATTCTGAAAGCTGCAACCCTACGGGAGCAGCACAAGTGGTGTTTTCTCTCAAATTTACAGCCTAGTGAAATCTCAGTCTTTGGGTATGACAAATACAGGTTGAAACAACACCTGTGTATCTGCGTTTGTAACACATTTCCATTGTCCTTCTGTGGTCTTATCTGGCACTGATCACCATAGAAACTCCACAGATCCTCTTGCACTCCATTTAAACCATCCAGGTCTTTACAAAATACAAAGAGTATAACCACTGCATAGAGCTCCGCATCATTAAACATCAGGTAATGGCCAAGCCCCAACTGCTTCCTCCCCCTTAAATATATGCAGGTTGTTTCCAACAGCTAAATACAGTGCTTGGAAACAACAGTCCCACTGAAATGGACTGTTAATGAATGATTTATTAGAGTGGCAGCAGCAGCTTTCACTGGGATCATTTCTTAATTAACAGCCACTAACTAGTTGATGTCTGTGAAGAAAAAAAAAAAAAAAAAGAAAAAAAAAAAAGGCAAAAAAAATCGATGTTGTCTTTTTGCTTTTCTTTCCCCTCAGGTTTTAGAAGTCTGCTGGTGCTCCCAGTTCCATCCCCGCACCAGAGGCATCCCAGCCCTTGCAGCCATCCCAATCCCAGTCATCATGAAAAACGTAAGAAGTAATCTGTGCTGCTTTTTCTAGCTGCATTTCATTCATCCCTGCCCCCATACTGAAACAGAGGAGGAAATCACAGAAGGTCTGGGGGGAGAGAGGGAGGACCCAGACATTCACATGAGGATATGTGCAACACTTTGCTCATGGAAGCATCACTGGTGTCTCAGCTGCTACTGGGTAAAGAGGAAGAGAGAAAAAGGGAGGATGCTGCTTTGTTTTGGGTTCAAGGCCTGGATCACTGCAGCAGCAGCTGGAAATGTAAACAAGGATGCAGAAAGATTTAGATGGTCCCTGCAGAAAGGAATTGAGCTTCAGATCTGAATATGCCATTAAGGACAGGGCTCTATGTTAAGGTATGTGATTCAGCACTCAGAAGCATTATGGGATACTTCAGATCACAGGCTTGAATTCTTTAATATCAAGTTCCCAAACTTGAATATGAAGCAATAATAAACCACATCTGGAGCAGCTGAGGGAGGCGCTGAAATATAGAAATGCTGTTCCTGCTAAGGAGTTACTGTATCAGCTGCTCTTGGGGAATCCTCTGCAATGCATGGAAACCCATTTTAGAACTGAGATATCATCAGAAACTTGATGTAGTCCATTAATGAAACAAGAATAAACTACCTTGCATTCACCCAGACATGGGAAGGATCTGTGACTCAGCTGGCTGCTTGGCCAGATTTCCATAATGATGTTGTTGGCACAAGAAAGCCATTCCACAAAGCATCTCCTACCAGCTTTCCATCTGGTCACGTTGTCACTGTCAAAAATGCAGTCTTAGGTGCTTCTGGCTGGGCTGTTATTTGTTTGTTTGTTTTGGAAGGTGCTGCAGTGTGGCAGTCCCACAGAAGAATTGGGAGAAGAGGTGTTTGCATTGCCCCGCTAGAATCTTCCTTGTCATCTCCTTTGTCTGGAGTGCTACCTGTTTGATATATGATGGACCACTTGTCCATAGTAGATGATCATGAAGGTCTTTTCCAACCTAAGCAATTCTATGATTCTATACTGGTGACAGGTGACAGGACAAGGGGAAATGGCCTCCAGTTGTGCCAGGGGAGGCTTAAGTTGGATATCAGGAAGAACGTCTTTACAGGAAGGGTTGTTAAGCACTGGAATAGGCTCCCAAGGGAGGTGGTTGAGTCACCATCCCTGAATGTCCTTAAAAACCGTTTGGATGGTGAGGTGAATGCCCCATCCCTGGAGATGCCCAAGATGAGGCTGGACAGGCCTCTGAGCACCTGTTGGAGCAGTAGGTGTCCCTGTGCGTTGCAGGAGAGTAGGACTAGATGACCTTTAAGGATCTTTTTCAACTCAAATAGTTCTATGATAATCTATAATAATCTTTAGTCTCCAGTTAGGAGCAGTCAGCATACCCTTATTGTTAACAGGTAGCTGGACACAAATTATCTCAAAGACTTTTGATTATCTGTGATCCAAACGAGGCCGGTTTGCATGCTGTCATGTAATGCTCCCATCTGCTCTCATCCTTGGGCTGACCCATCAGCCAAAATTACCTTCTACCCTCAGCCAAAGCTGGCTCAGAGCAACCCTGTCGAAAGAACTCAGCTCTTGGTTTGCAACACTACAAAAAATACATATCTGGAGATGGACAGAAGAAACCCTGCAAATTTGGAGCAGAGTGGAAACTGTAATTTGAACCCAGCCTGCTCTCAGTGGACACAGGGAGAAAACATGATTGCCTTGCAGATGTGCAAATGAATGCTTGGTGGGATGAAAGGGCAAAGCAAAATGATGGGAAAGGGATCCCACGTATGGCTACTGGGACAGCAATGTTTGCCTGTGAAACATAATAAGTGCCATTAAGCTGTGCCTTGGGTTGCATTGACAGAGGCAGACAAAATGACAACCTGTGCGTTCAGGTTTTTTTTTTTTTTCTTTTTGCTGGGAAGGCAACTGCCCTGCATCACTCACCCAGCCACCTTCATGGTGGCTTATTTCCCCTCTGCACTGCACTCTGGCCTTTATACCATTTTTTTCCCCTGAAAGTTATGGATCAAAGAAGCCAGAGCAGGGGAATATTTCTATTCAGGGACCTCAAACAGCCACATCACTTTGCATAGCTGAGTGTATTTCAAAGTACTTTGCTCTTGCTCCTCTGTGACATCTTGTACCAACCCTGGAGAGCTGTGCCACAAACTTGTTGCAGAAGGAGAAATTTAAGAACTATTTTACTCCTTTTCCTATTGCCACATGGGTTACATGAGGTAGGAGCAGCTGTACAACCCCTCACCCACACCACGTACAGCTTCAGCACTTTTAAAAGTGGATGCAAATGATTATTTCAGGGTCATGCTGTGGTTCAGGGGCAAAGCAGGGAAATAACTGAAGATTCCTGATATGTCTTTCATGACTGAGCCAGAAATAAATCCCCTCACCTCCTGGGAAAGGGCAAAAGGGGAGCGAAATTCCTCTTTATACCTAGGGGAGAAAGAAAGATATTGCAGAAGAAAACAGGGTTGTTGAACGATGGGCTGATGTGGACCGTGGGGGCTGAACCCTGAGTCCTCTGTGCTCAGTAAGGAGGGGAAAAGAAACTGGAGCTAGGATAAGAACATAGAGTTCCACCCCCCTCCCTGGAAAGCAGCAAGATTCAATGTTGGCTGGGGAACTTGTAAACTGGACATGAGGAAAAATAAGTCTTATAGCAAAGAGGGAGGTGTGTATGTGGGTGAAACTGGGTTTTCAGACATGATTCAGATCTGTGGCATTGCCATTTGGGCTGGGGACGGTATACGTCTCTGTCCTCCTTCAGATGAAAGCTACTCAGCAGAAAATACTGCTCTCTCCGTAACTGTTGTGAGACGTTTGAAGCTGAAGGCAAGCTTGTCAACTTCTTGTGAACTGCTCAGGTTTGACTCAAAATCTTGAAAACAGATTTGGATCTAAACACAGTGTCCCAGCTAGATCAGACATAATCCTTTCCATGGTGTGGAGGACATGGAATCAGACAATTTCTTCCCCAGTCATTTCTGTTTTGAATCAATTTTTATTTTTACATACCTCCAGGATAAAATTAAAATCGTGTTTCATTTTATTTTGTCTTGGAGTGTCAAACTAATTTCATTTCTTGTTTGGACCTACATCCAGCACCAAAATCCCAACTGAAAAATGCCTTGCAAACTTATCAGTTTTCACATGCTAATAAAGATGAATTCTCAGTGTGCTCCAAATGAAGCAAATTCTGCAATACAAAAATATATGTATATATTTTAAAAAATCCATTTTCAATGACAGTAGAATCTCTTTTCCTGTAACAATGAAAGAAAGCCAAAAATAAATTTGACTTCACTATTCTTATCTGTCCTGTCGCATGCAGAGCTATAGCAGAGCTGCAGCAAATGCCAGGACATTGGAAGCACAGCACTTACTAACTATGCAAAATCAGTACAGACCTGAAGCGAACTTTTTTCTCTTTATTTCTTCATTATTCTTACAATGGAATTTGGATGTTGGGTTTTCTTGGCCATGTCAAACAGCTTAGAAAATGTAATTTTTAATAATCTTGGAAGTGCTTTCAACTTTTGAAAGCCTCTGATGTTAGACAACTTCATAGTGAGAGCTTTCAACAAGCCTCGGCTTACTCTGGCAGTGATGAGATAATGAACAATTTAAACAAAATGAACGAGAAAATTAAAATTAACAATCCAGAAAACTCTAAATGATGAGGGAAGAGCCTTTGATGAGTTCAAAATATGCAAGGTTTTTGAAGGATTTTAAGTATTTCCCTGTGTGGATGTGTGTGTATAAAAATTCATAACCCTGTTCACAATAACCTTTATTACTTGAGAACCTTGAGAGTATACAGACCCTCAGATATCCCACATATTGGCAGCATTATGTCTTCTGTTTATGAGTGTGCGCTGGAATTACGTTCATGAGAACACAGGAAAATTATTTATGTTAACAGAATGAATCCAGCAATCTTTTATGCTTTTTGCAGAAATGTATTTTTTTCCATTCCCTGTACAACTGAGTCATGTTTGAGCCTGAGCAGATTGAAGGCAGGGTGATTAAATCTCTTCACATAGCACTGAAAGAACCTCTTTAAAGAGACATAAGAGCATCTAGGAGACAAGTTGTTATCTACCAAAATGTGGCTACTTCTGGAGTTGAACACAGTGTCTAGAACACACAGTACTTGAGACTCAAAAACAGTGTATGCTTGGTGGAAAAGAAAAAGAAACACGGAAACAGCAGAAGGAAATGAATGGCACCTTCATTCTCATTAGCTTATTTTATTTTCCTTTGAACTTTACCAGAGAAGATGAGAAATACCCAATGGCTTTGTGTCTGAGTTGGACCTAGTAATCTCAGATGAGTGGCTCATAGAATGGGGATATAATAAGCCTAGTTTACAGCTCCCCTATCAACTTCATAACAGTATGAACCGGGATGGTGTCCAAAACGGTCCTCGTAATTAAGCAATGAGAGTTACCAACTCCTAAAGAGGATTGCCACGGCTTGAATTATATTGTTCTGAAGCTTTTCAAATAGATTTCTGACTCTAAAAACCTCATCAAAAATAAAAAAAGGAAAGAAAAAAAGAAGGTGATTATCAGGCAGCTCTAGCAGATGTTTGTGAAAACGTTTAGTTGTGATCCCAGCGCTCAGACAGGGTTTGCCAACAATTGCTTAGAGGTTGAAGAATGTAGACTGAATCTGGATTAAGTCACTGCGTCTTCAACTATGGAGGCAAATAATTCAAACGTGGTGTTTTTGCCTTGTTTCAACAAAAGGCAGTTTGACTTCATGGAAACTGAATGGCTGCAAATCTGTGACATGCTTTTTTTTCCCTCCCTCGCGGCCCGGGTCTGCAAAACAAGTTCGAATTTATGAATCCTTCCTTTTCTTCCCATTAATCTGCACCCCCTGGGCCAGATCCTCAGCTAATTTGGCAGGGTACAAGCTATCCCAAGAGCTGTTGACTGAAAAATCAAGAAAAGCTTTGGATTTGATTCGCCAGTGCCTCGCAACACGAGAAATCATTTATATTGTGCAAAGTGAGTTAAAATTGTACTAAAATGCTCCTATATCAATCTGAACTTTTTACGTCCACTTTGAACCTGACTTTTACCAATGTATGGATAGCTAAAGTACAAGTCAATGTACTCCTCCACGGGCCCTTTAGGTTCCAGCTGGTAGCACCAGAAGAATCCCTCAGAAGCTAGGCTGCTTCCTATTCAGTATTAACTTTACACAAGGGAAGCCTGATCATGTGCTATTAAAGTCAATAGGATTTTTACCGTTGACTGTAATGAGCAAGCCATCAAACTGTATGCTTTCTTCTCTCCCTTCCACTCTAAGTTTCCTATAACCTTACTTCAAATGACTTTCCTAGATTTTTTATACTTTCTTTGCCCTGAGCTTTTCTGCCACTGATACCTCACATGCAAAGCCAGTGTTTGAATAGGAATTGCAGCGTCTGTGAGCTTTTAAAATTGCAGGGAAAACATTTTTCCCTCTTTCCAGGCACAACTGGGTAGATTGTGGAACTCTCAGCAGAGTGCCTTTGGAGGCTTGGTTTTTGTTCAAATCAAATTGAAACGGGGCATGAACATGAGTGAACTAAAAGCGATCAAAACCAATATAACACAGCTGGAGAGGCCCAGCTTGGCAAAATGCTGAATATCCTATGCTCCTGATGATTAAATGAACCATGAAGGCTTTTGGCATCTCATAGCATTATGCTCTGTTGAGGATTTCAGCTATGCCTTATTTTAAGCTTTTGCTTATATCCCAGTGAGATCAACAAGGTTTAGGCCCAGATCCATGCCATCTTGCTACGGATGCTTAACTGAAGTAGAGCCGAGAGGAATGCTGGTCCTCAACTTCACTGGAGGACAGACAACTCCGAAATGTTTTCTGTGCTACAGCTGTTGAAGTGCTTTGAATGTTTATGAGAATTGATGACACTGAAAGGACTAGTCCAGGTGATCTTAAACAGCATCTCAGGGGCTTCGAACAGAACATTTCTCCCTCTACCGTGATACAAGAATTGTACCCAAAGACATGTCCAGGCACCATTATGTCAAGTACTTAAAGAACTGCATCAACATTACAAAATCAATCGCTGTAATCTCAAGTAATTAAACACAGAGAGATGGCATAACTGGCATAAACCTGGTCAAATTTCTCTGTAATTAAGGAAAAGAACTGTTTTGGTGCAGAAACAAAAAAAAGTAGAAAATCAAGCATGCATGCAATTTCATTTTCTTCCAGGCTGTTCGTATCAGTGGAAGGAAATGATCTAATTAGTTTGTGGACAGTGTTTGTCCCTGAAGATCACAGGCTGAACTTAGGGGAAAAAAGTCTATCTGAAGCAGCTCATGTTTTTCATATCCTTAGTGAGTTCTGGTATCTGTGAAATGAGTTATGCAAAGTAAAAATAATACTTATAAAATCTGATATCCACCCAAACTCTGGCTAAGGCAGAGGAAATGAAGGCAATCAGTTCCAAAGGCTCTAAAAATAGTTTTGTTTCCAGGTTTGTGTAGAGATTTGTATGGATTAAAATGTAACTGGTCCCCTAAAGCAATTTGATGTTAATGCCCTTTTTCGGTATCCAGTGAATGATAAGATGTACCTCCTCTTGGATATATATTCTTGAGAGGACTCAAAAACTCTCTTCAGTTCTTTTGAATGGCCTCTATGTGCTCAACAAGGGCAGCCAGAGGTCGCATTTTTTTAGTTGCTTTGGAAAAAGGAGATTTGAATTCTTGCAAGATTCTAACATAAAGATTGGACTTGTCTCGAGCTACGTGTAACTGTTTCTCTATTCCACAATTCTCAGTAGATTTATCTTTATCATTCAGTTGACTTATCTAAATCCTCATTTTCTTATTTATGTCCATCAATGCTTTCACAACAGTTTTAGGAACGAAACTGACAAAAAGGTTAACAACCACTGTGTCCCATCCTGACGTTGTCTGTAAGCCTTGAAGAATAAGGTAATGTAATAATTTTTAAAAGCATAAGAAGAACTCTGGATATTTTCTACCTTTCTTGAGGTTTCCTTTTTGGTTGTTCTAACATCCACTTGAAAACTATTGTGGTGAAGTTCCTGGACCAATAATGAAACACAGATGGTTCATGTTCTGATTTTGGCTTTCTAGGATGCTTTGCAAGGATGCTCTCTGCCTTAAAAACTTGTATATATCTTTCTTCTGTGCTTTTCCACTCCCTTGTTCTGCCTGCACCATGACAAATGATATTACTAAAGAAGAATCTGAGCATTGGTGGGTAGAGAATGATGGCGGATTGCATTAATGAGATTTGGGTTGTAGGGCCAATGTTGGCATTATGAAAATCATTGGAAGTGACATAAAGCTTCACTAAATTCTCCAAGAAGAGAAATTACATATGTTTTGTGCTTCTTTTGATAAAACTAATTTCTTGATTTCTAACCTAGATGTAGACGTCAAAAGCCTGCCTAGTTCATTATCACTCATGCTAGTGCTTAACCCTTACCATAGTCAAACTTCAACAAAATACTTTCCATGTTTTAAAGCCGCTTATACTCTGTATTTATAATGACTTATTTCATCCCAACTTTCAAAACTTTAATAAACACGTGTTTAGCATCACGTCAGTTCTTTGGGTATTGTTAGACCCAATTTAACGCTGGATGAAAAAAGATGTTGAACTCAAGAGCATCTAGTAAGTCATCTTCACAGTTTGGATGAGACGGCAGGAGTCCTGACTGCTAGGATGTTATTCTAACCACTAAACCACATTCTCTTCTTTTGCCTTATGTCTTCTGGGAATCATCCATCAAGTAACTTTCCTGCATTTCCTTTTATTGCTTCCCAGGTAATGTTTATTGCTTTGAAAGTAACTAATCATTGGTTGGGCTGTGCTCAGATGCAATTAAAAGAATATTCCTCCCCCTCCTCTTAAAATGCAAAGCATCTCTGAGATTCCTAATCATCTAAGTTTTATAACTCTGCTTTATTACTTTCCAAATATACAATGCTCATAAAAAAGGTAATTGGGTCTTTACAATAATGCCATTTCCTAATGTTCACCAATGAGAGAAAATTATCATCATGTAGTGGAATATTATGTTTTAATTGTTTTGCTCTCTTATCCCATGTCAAAAATTTTAAAACCAAATTTTAGGTATAAATACTAAGCCATCACTGCTAAACAAAAAAGGTTATAAAGAGTGGCGGTAATTCTATTAAGTGGAGAACGTCTATGATGAAGGTAGGAAAATAAAAACATACGGACTAGATTGCTTGAAATAGTACGGGAAGAGCACAAAATACTAAGTGTTTGGAGTAAAGCCTTATTAGATAGGAAAATTGAGAGTCATATTTTTGCCTTAGTTCTTAAATTGCATAGCATGTAGCAAGACCGCTCTGCCCAATGAAGGTGCATTAAAAACCTTCGCTTCCCAGAGTAGATCAAATGGGGCTCTGACAGCTGACCAAATACGAAGAGAAATACACTGCAGGGGTTGTAGGTTGGGTCCAGGAGTCAAAAGATGTAAGAAGCAGAACAGCAACATTTTTACATGTTTACTGGAGGAAAAAAAAAAAAAAAAAAGACCTTTTTTTTTCTTTTTGGTGCCAGGCTTTACAGCCAATTGCTGTTATTTTGGGAGAAATTGAACGTAAGATCTGTCATGTGCAGGCCCAAGCTGAGGCCATTTTTAGAACAGTAAGGCACTAATATGATGCTCTGTTGCAGCTCCACATGTACGAGGTGAGGACAATAGCCTCTTTCTCTGACAAGCTTTGTAATTCCTTTAGGATGGGGGTGTTCCTTAATGTGAAATGAGCAGCACTTTGCCCAGCAGGACTCTGACTTTTCACTGAATGGCCTGATTTTGTAATGAGGTAAAAATACATAAACAGAAAGGATAACTTGGGTGCATGGATCACAAGCTGGTTTCAGATTTATCTTGTTCCCGTATTCCCGTGCTGAGTGCTGAGCCATCCTTTCTGTCTGCAATAGCTTGCCAATTAAAAAGGTGCTCTGCTCTCCTGCATGGGAAGAAAGTCTTCAAGTACAGCACTCTTTGTTGAAGTCCTACCACCCTGGTTCTCTACCCTTTGAAATATCAGTGTTTTAAAACAGGGTCTGCCAGTATGAAGAGATGCCCTAGATGACACAGCTCTCTCTAGCACGTTGCACAGAACAACACAGGCACTGGATGATGCAGAAACAAATGAGGAACGTGGAATTAAGAGGGATGTTAGAGGTCAGCAACTCTGTCCCTCAAATGTAAGAAGCATAATTTCATTGAGGCCTCCTCAAAACTCTCTCTTTTTCATAAAACTAATTAATTTTTGGTCTAATCTCATTGGGAAGAAACTCCAGAACTCATTCCCTGAATAGACAGAAAATTTCTGGTTTCCTACAGGAATTTATTTTTTTTTTTTTTTTGGCCTACAATAGTCAAAGTCTAAATTTCTAAGAAAGAAATGAAAGCCCATAGCAAATTGAACAAGTTAGCACAAGTGGCTGAGATGAGGTGAATTTGAGCACCAAGTCTCTAAATCCACTACCTTTGAACACTTAATAATATCATCATAGCAAATGGTTATTAAGACATGAGACACTTGGATGTCAAAAGCAGCATTTCACCTTGTGATGTTCTAAGTCGCATCCAATTTGCTCATGAAATGAAAATCTAGAAGGAAAACTGTTTGATGGCTGTGCATATTAATACGAGCTAAAACAAGAGCTTTCATTATCATCTTCAATGCTTGCTTTTCCCTTTTGCCACAGAGATAGTGTGAAGGTTACAGTTAAGGTCGACTGCAGTCCATGTTTATTGGTTTATTCCCAGATTTTGAGTTATTGATATTGAGCTTGTCCAGGAAATCCGTTCAGTGCAATGTAAGGCTAATCAATAGCCGGCTGCTCTTTTTGCATATTAAAAAGATAACCTTATGAGAAAAACAAAAATGTAAAAGAGCTTCAATGTCTTTCCACTACCGAGTCAAAGCTTCACAAACTCTTGGACAGCTGTTTTCATTTATTTCTATGCTCTCCTATTCTCTAAAGCTGTCTTTAATGGTCAAAGCAGGTTTCTTTCTTGTTGTAATTTTTTTTTTCTTCTGAATATGAACCAAATGCCCCCCACACAGTTATTCAGATGTCTCTCCCATTTGAATTTAGTAAATCTATATTTTGGGTCTTCCACCTCACAGGGTGCTAAGTATGAAAACAGTACCATGGTCTCAAGGTATCAGCTGAGCTGTGCTGTGTGGCCAAATGCTGATTCTCTGACCATCTCACTGATGGGCTCTGTTATTTGTCCTTTCTTTGAGGCTCAGATCAACCTTCTGCCCAATATGTCACTACCCTTCTTTTTTAGAATGCCTAAAAATTCATCAAGATTTTGCTTTTTATACTCCTGTCTGCTCATATTGCACATTTGCTCAGTTGCTGTGCAGTTTCCCTCCCATCCCTGCCCTAATGTTGCTATATGATATTGCTGTTTGCTAAGAAATGAAAGATGATATTTAAAAGGATGCTACTACTAGGTTGACTGCTGTTAGATCTCAGGGTGACTAGTACAAATAGTGAATTATATTACTTTCACGGTAACAGTGTCCCCAAAGGATTCTCCTCTTGCTTCAGATGCTCAATTCCCGGTCAGTTTGGATCTGATTGCTCATCTGTTAGATATAATAATAGCATTGTACTGTAGCTCTACAGTGCCTTTCATCTCATGTGTTTCACAGAGTCTGGGCAGCTGTCGTAGAGAAGCAGGTGGGAAGCCGAGTGTTGATACTCTTTCTAAAGTAATTTCAGTTGACATATATTTAGTGAACCCATCCTGCAGATAAAGAGGTACAGCGTGTATTGTATATCTGTATATATACACGCAGCTAATTAAAATGACAGCACTGGCACCAGCAGCCAGCTGGGACAGATCTCTCTCGTGGCACCTTTCTCCATCAGCTAGACTCAGCTGGTCACCAGCCCTCGAGGTGCATCATCACTGCTGCTATTCCAACCATGGCTTTTGTAGTACTGTCACAACTGAGGGAATGTATCCACATACAGTTTGGGGATTTGAAGGCAAAGCTGCCATTTTGCTGTCTGCTCTTGCATTGCCAGTGAAGCAAGAGCAGGCCAAGAAAGGACAGATCCTATCTGCCCAGGAATAAATCAGAAATGTAACAACGATGATAGCTATAGAATCATAGAATCATAGAATCATAGAATCATAGAATCATAGAATCACCAAGGTTGGAAAAGACCTAAAAGCTCATCCAGTCCAACCGTTCACCTATTCCCAATAGCTCCCACTAAACCATGTCCCTCAACACAACATCCAGCCTTTCCTTGAACACCCCCAGGGTCGGTGACTCCACCACCTCCCTGGGCAGTCCATTCCAGTGCTGGCAATACAAAGATGGTAATTGGAGAAAGCAGGGTTGAAATCATTTATTTGCAAAAGAACTGTGCTTTTAAAGGGTAGAAAAGCATCTTGGAAGAGTTCAGATATCTCTGGATGTGTCCACTCTGCTCAGCACCGCTGAACTTGGAGCAACTCAGGTCAGCACACCTAATCAGCACAGTAATCTAGCACAGTGCTCTGTCAGGGTATTATTAGCTGAGGTCCCCAAAGCAAAACTAACTGCTCTAGGCAATGGCAGTGACAGTATTTCTGTCACTGAACATCTCTGCTGCTCCAAAGGAGTCTCAAGGTCCTTGGGTGCTGCAGCTTTCCATGGCCTGGGACCAGATCTCCAAGCTGGTCTTGGAGATCTTGTAGTTTTCACCAACCCAAACAGCTTGTTTTCATGCTGGGAGACCAATCCTAAAGCTTGATGAGCAAGAGGGGAAATTCAGATGAAGCAGTGAATTATGAAGAGGTTGGCTTTTTTTTTTTCTTTGCAGTCCTGAAGATGCACCAGTACAGTCCTTGTCATGGATACTATAGTCTTGAATGCTTCCTTCCTGCCACAGATTGGAATTTCTCCTTCCTATTAAGGAATAAGGTGCATTTGAGTGGCTAATTGTAGAATCGTTTGAGTTGGAAAGGACCCTTAAAGGTCATTTATTCCAATCCCCCTGCAATGAACCAGGGACATCTACAGCTTGATCTAGTGCTCAGAATCCCTTCCAGCCTGACCTTGAGTGTTTCTAGGGATCGGGCCCCCACCACCTCTCTGGGCAATGTGTGCCAGAGCTTCACCATCCTTATCACAAAAAACTTTTTCCTTATATGCAATCCAATCTAAATCTCCCCTCTTTTAGTTTGAAACCATTTCCCTTTTTCCAGTCACAACAGATCCCGCTCAGGAGTCTGTTCCCTTCTTTCTAACAGCCCCCCTTTTCAGATACTGAAAGGAAATGATCCATTAGTGGGAATTGCTTTTGGAGAGCCCTTGCCTGTTCTGATTCTGCAGTAATTTAGGTGGCAGAGCCTGGATGTGCAGACCATAGGGAAAGAGCAGCAGAAAGTGAGAACAGCAGTGACCTTGTCACAAGCTGAATGGCAAATCTGTGTTTTCTAAAAATAGTATTTTGCCTTCCTCACAAAGGTAACCTGGCTACAGCTTCAGATTTGCTTGTAAATCTCCTCTCCGTCACACACAGAATCATTTAACTCAAACATGGCAATGCGATAAATTTGAAGTAACCTGCTCAGATGCAGGACAAACTCAGGGCAGCATAACTTTCTAAAACCGCTACCACTGTCCACTGCACCTCTCCCATAGAACCATAGAATAACCCAAATTGTAAGGAACCCATGAGGATCGAGTCCAACTCCTGGTACCACACATGACCACCCAAAAATCAGACAGAGAGGTGCCCCAACACTCCCTGTGCCCACCTCCCCAGGCAGCCCGTTCCGTGCCCACCACCCTCTGGGGCACAGCCTTTTCCACTTCAGCCACTCTCTGGTTGCCCTCCAGCACCTTCCCACCATTCTCCCCACATCTGCAGCAAGGACAACTCCTTTTACAATTTCCTTAAGAACTCAGGGCGAAGCTCAGCTTTATGGCAGTGCTAAAAACCACAAGATTTGCCCCAAGTGATCTGAAAGACTCACACATACAATTGAGCACAGCGGCACGGACATTGAGATTCAGGAGATATTTTACAGTAGTGCTGCTCTGACACCAGCTGGGCTGCTCCCTGTCGAAATGCAGTTACCCAGCTCTTCAGTGAAGACAGATGCTAAGAGCAAAAGACCCTTCTGTTGTGTGTGGGGGGGTGACCAGCGTGACTATACATTCGTGGAAGCAGATGGAACAGTTTATACGACGGTACTCATGCATATTTGGTTTGTATTTGAATGAGGCCTAACAGATGCAATGTGCTATTTTATTTTTTAGGAAATATATGATTAGATATGGTTAATTTGCAGAGGGTAATGAGCTACATACCCTTATTAAAAAGTCATATATTTATGTATATTTTTAGCAGAAACATCTTTCTCTTTTTTAAAAGAAAAAAAAAAATCTCTTAAAAAAATAATAATAATAACAGTTGACCTCTTTGGATTTGTCTGCTGAAAGGGTAGACAATAGCAGGATAAGGGGAAATGGTTTTAAGTTGAAAGAGAGAAGATTTAGGTTGGATATCAGGGGGAAGTTCTTTACTATGAGAGTGGTGAGGTGCTGGAACAGCTGCCCAGAGAGGCTGTGGATGCCCTGTCCATCCCTGGAGGTGTTCAAGGCCAGGTTGGATGGGGCCATGGGCAGCCTGGACAAGGATTAAATGTGAAGGTTGGCAGCCCTGCCTGTGGCAAGAGGGTTGGATGCTCATGATCCTTGAAGTCCCTCCCAACCCAAGTCATTCTGTGATTCTGTGATTCTACTATTCTACGATTCTGTGCTATATGCCTGCTCCTTCTGTTTGGTCACTGCACCTTGGAGCATCTGATGGAGTCATGGATGTCCCTGTTCACTGCAGAGGAGTTGGACTAGATGACCACTAAAGGTCCCTTCAACCTCAAACAATTCTATGATTCCATGATATTCATTAAGAAATCCAGACAGGGGAAGAATGAAGACGATGATAATGAAGACTAAATAGTGATCATCCAGAATGTTGCTCTCTGCAGCTGGTTAGATTATTTTCGTATGTATGCCCCTAAATCATTTTAGTTGCTCTTGCAAAAATCTCCAGGATAAGTTTACTTAATTCTCACTGTGTTGACACGGTCTTCAGCATCTTAAACCTGACTGGCTTTGATATTTCAATCATCATCTAATGAGACATTAGGAGAAATGTTAGTAAGTGGACACCTTCTTTAAGGCTGTAATTTACTTTGCACCTTAATCAAATAAAGCAGTGCTTCTATTTTCACTGGCAGCTACACTGAAGTACCTTTTCCTTTCTCATCTACAAAAAAGACAGCTGATATACAGGTGCCTTTTCCCTGATTTCAGTAAATCAGAGATAAAAGCCTTTTCTTCCAGTCTCATAAATTCAGCCTTACGACTGATGCTGTAAAGGGTGTACACCAACATTTTGTGAGTGCTGCAGAGTGCTGGATTCAATAACACTGAATCTCTTCCTATTCTCTGAGCACTGCAGCAGCATTCTGGGGAGACTCATGGGATTGTATGTCAGACCTCTGGGC
This sequence comes from Lagopus leucura, assembly GCF_019238085.1. Classification (NCBI taxonomy): domain Eukaryota; kingdom Metazoa; phylum Chordata; class Aves; order Galliformes; family Phasianidae; genus Lagopus; species Lagopus leucura. Next base: position 1,897,878 of record NW_024962254.1, read on the forward strand.
TCCAGTCCCAGTCTCACCAATGACCAAGCAGACAGAGCATGCAACACCAAACAGATGTAACTAGCAGGACTGGAAATGTATTCCAATATTCCAATTCACGTGCAGCAATTCATATACTCAGCCACACTTTGCACATCTCTACATTGCAGAAGTTTCATGAGCTTTACTTTTCATCTTTTGTAGCAACAGATATTTACAACTCTAGGATGTGGGTGTCTATACTGTTAAGGATGGCAGCCAGTTGCTTCAGTGATACACTGCTGATGAGAAAAGATACCTGAGGATAAAAAACACCCGGATCAACCTTTAAATTAAAGCACTGCGAGGTTTTTAACAGTCATGCAGAGCAGAGGAAATCAAAGTCTCCTTCAAAGCAGCCAGTGATGGTGCCTTGTAACTGTGTTTTCCTGTCCTGGTGGGATGAAAAGCTGAGCAGACTCCACTGAGGAGTTCAGTCTGGTGGAAGTGCAAGTCCCCTGACATCTGGCTGGGGCTTCACTGATTCTGCCTAGCTGTGGGAACAGCACTTGAGCCAATTTGTTGAGCAGGAGCAATCTGGCTTTTTTTTTTTTCTTTTCCTTTTTCCCCTTTTTCTTGTGTGGTATGTATTATCAGATCAGGTATATTTCAAATAAATCATACTGACCCACTCTGCAGTCTCCCTCAATCCACATTTAGGTAAAACTTCCATCAGTCAAACTTACATGCACAGAATTTGCACAACAGGGAGTTTGCCAGGAAAAAAAAAAAAAAAAGAAAAAAAAAAAAAGAAAGATTTGGCCTTTGTATGAAAGATAGCTTCCTTTGTAGCATTGGGTAGGGAGGAAAGATTGCGATAAATATCATTACTAGCAAGTAATTTTTCCCTTTCTGATGCAGCTCTAAAGTGAGTTTGCTATCTGCCTCTGTGAAAGATCTTTTCAAGATGTTTCTAGTCCCCATGGAACCACGATGCTAACAGAGTCTTCCCAATAATAATAAAAGGGTGTGGGGGGGTGTGGGGGGGGAAGAAGATGTCTCTCTTGTTCCTCTAACACTTGACAAAGTACTTTCCTCCCCCTTCCCAGAAGTCCTAAGCAGTTTGAAAGAGAAATGCTTGCAGATATTTTTATTCTATAGCTAGAGAAACAAATGCTTTCACTGAATATAGCTCTGCCAAGAAAATAAGAACATGGGCAGGACTTTGAATGGAGTCACTGATGGGAACGGAGAAGAGGAACAGTTTGCTGTCTGAATTGCTCATCAGGAAGAAATAAAGGTGAAGAAAGGGAGAGAGGAAATAGAGTTGTTGGAGCAAAAATACTGAATGCAAAAACTGAATGGCAGAAACTGGAAGTGCTGAGAAGATGCTGGATGAGTTTGAGTCACGCAATAGGTTTAGCAACAGACACTGCAGCCACTCACCTCTGAAACCTTTCATACAGTCACCACAGCAATTGTGACCTCAAAACAAGGCCATGTCTTTTTTTTTTTTCAGGACAGACATGAGGCAAGAGTGGGACAATGCAAGGGCCTCGTACCAAAGAACACAGTGCTGCAGAGGAGAGAGAGATTCGTGATACCATTTTCATGAAGGTAACACACATCCAGACACCATGAACTACCTCTAGTAAGACATGAAGAAAGTAATGTTTTTTCTTTTTATGTCTCTTCTGAGTGAAATCTCACATGCAAATCACATTGCACGTGATGATGAAAAGATTGACTGCATCCCAAATTGCTACACGGCTGCACAGAACCTCAACAAACTTACTCGTTGTCTTCTTATATCAGCTTTTCAAAAGCAGTGATATTTTTAAGCAGCCATTCCTAGCAATCTTCTGAATTCCCTGTAATTTCTATCATTCTTGCTTCAAACTATTGGAAATCAGTCAATAACTACTTTCAGACAGGATTTCTGCAAGTCCAATATATGTCTGCATACTTGAAAAAACATATAAAGTAAAGGATCTATTATTTTTTCTTTTCTTTTTTTATTTTTTTTTCCCCCTCCTATTCAGGAATCCTATTCATAGGTTTATCTGAACTTGGCAATATACCAGTATAATTATTCCTGGAAAATAATTTGGAAATATTCATTTTGAAGTGACTCCCTACATAGTATTAGAATGATCAGACAGATACTTGTGCCAAAAGAAACGATGCTGAAATAATTATTTCAGAACAGCTCCATCAGTAAATTTCCAATTGGAGAGGAGCTTGTATACACAGGAAGGAAGCAAACTCTATTGTCTCCCTCCTTCCTTGTAGCCCTTGTTTTACAGCCGAACAAGCAATAATGAGGCTGTAGATCTATGTCTTCTTCTTAGAATCCAAAAGGCTTTACAGAGTCTGTTGGATGAATTTCAATACCCTGATCAAGTCCAAGGAGGAAATAAACTCTTCCAGAAATTCTTCTTTGTATCTGGCTGCAGCTCAAAGGAACCTTATGGACCATCTGTCCCTCCTATCCTCTCAACCCCCACATGCCACCATCGATAAGACATCAATCTGTGAAGCAGCTCTGGGAGAAGTTTTTTACCTAGTTTCTCCAGGAAAACATCTGAGTGATTCCTCTGCAGAATCTCTCCGCTCTCTCTGTCTGCTGGGGAAAAGGAGTATTGACATCTCACCATCTCTACTGTGGCCTGGACATTCTTCTCTTGATGGATGCAAGTGAATTTGCAGGAACTTTAGACAAAGCCAAGAATGAATTAACCAAATCCAATTCAAGGAGGACAAGGAATAGCTTCTGAGACCACTGAAGGTTTAGAAAACATTACTTACAGTGAGAAAAAACAGAAGAAAGGAACTTAAAGTCTAAGAACTCACTTTATCACAATCCATGGCAATATTAATCTTTTGAGGTGCTGCTCAAGATCAAGAAAAGATGCTAGCACTGAGGGTGTCTCTGGGATCACTTCCTGAATGTTTTCTGTTGGTGGGACCGTAATGTGATGCTGAGATAAAAATGACTGGGGCCAGCATTTGTTTCAGAGCCACACTGTGGCTCTTCCTAAACGTTTCCAAATAAAGCCTCTGTTCAGAGGTGGTAACTCCATGGAGAAAAGCACTGATCTCAAACATTCTTTTGGAAGGAGATTTTTTGCATAGTCATGCAGTTTACAGACAGAAGTTAGTCTGAACTCTTCTGTATCACAGATGCTTTCACTCTGTTGCTCTTTTCCTTTTGTTTGCCTTCCAACAGAACATCCACTCGTGAGCTGAAAGACACCAAGAGCATCACACGGAGATGCTGCTGAGTGTCTTGCTCACCCTGATCTTATGACTCTTTATGGAGTTAACACTTCCAGGCTGTCACCCTGCTGCATTCAACAGCTTTCTACTTGGGCAGCATTAGACATTAGGTTCTTTTAGTTGTTGCTGCTGTTAAAACATGACTCATTAATAACTAAATAAGGGCTTGGTACCTTCAACTTACATAAAGGGATAGGACTCTCCACTGATGTGTCACCAAGGCTCTGCTTCTATTCACATGAATTCTGAGGACTAACAGGAGCAGGAAGAAAGTTAATAATCCAAAAGTTATCAGGGAGCCAGCCTATTCACTGCCAGCACACATGAAAGAAGCTACCCTTGTGCCAACAAACATGACCCCCGTAATTGGAGTTATGAAAATATCCTATTCAGTCTAGATGGGAGCCATGGAAATTTTGCAAGTTGATCTTTTTTCTGCTTTTTCCATTCACAGCCCCAACAGAAAGAAAAGAAATTTTTCATGACTTGAGGGCAGGCATTGTACTAGAGGAAGGAGTTCTGTGCAGAAGGAATGGGAAGGACTCCCCTTAGATGCCATGTTTTATGGACACTCAACAGCCAAAAATATTCCAATGGAGTGATCACTAATCCTTGGGAGGAAAAAGGAGAGCAGGTTTTTTCCTGCACTGTGTATCACAAGTCTGGTCCAAGGATTTAATTTACAGATACAAACACCTATATTCTCTTTGCATAAATGTCTGTGTCATCCTTTATCTAAGTGCCCAAGCCAGTGCCATGCAAAACTCAATGTTTTACACGTATATAAATAGTCCTTTCTTTATAAACCAAACTTAAAATATGGTTAAAGACTGAAACTTGATTTACATGAAGGGCCCTGTTTTCTTGATAAATGCATCACGTGAAATTGCTCTACGGCCATTCACTGTTCTTCAACTCACAGAGTGATGCCATGTCAAGTTTCCTACTCTTCTAACACCGGGGTGCAATGCCCAAGGTCATCACCTTGTTTCACCTGGGAAATGGCTCAAGATTAACATTCCTTCAGACTTTTACAAGAGGGCACAGCACTCATTTCATGGTCCTCTAGCTTAAGTTGGGACAACCCATCAATTTGGGAAAAAAGCACCTTTAAGGAAAACTGAAAAATGCAACCTGCACTTGTGCCGTGTTTACCTGTCATCTCTCCTAGAGTGAATGAGTTTTATTAAACACCAACAAGGAACAGAACCAGCTACAGGAAAAGTTTGCTTTATTGAGCATTAATAAAACCAATGGAGTATGTTTATGTAGCACCTTTCATTCCCAGTGATCAAGAGCTTTGCTAGCTTTAATCATTTCACCCATCACTGAACTGCAGACACCTCTGGGGTGGAACATTAACAGCTGCTCGGTAAAGCAGAGCAGCAAAACAGAGCAATTTAATGGAGGAGAAACACCTCGTCCAACTGCAGGTGCAAAGGGAGTTTTGTTAAGTGGAATGTAATTATCCAAAGCAGTGGTACCTAGGAGAGAGGGAGTCACTCCCTTAATAGTCTAATATGGGGCTAGGACTGCTTTTCCAGCCCCTGTGTTACTAGAGAATCAGCACCACAACCTGGCTCTGGGATTGCACTTGTGTCAATTTAATTACCCAATGAAGGCTCCCAAAAGAAATAAAACCATCCTGGAGACTGTGTGGTTTCCAAATTTGCATTTGTGCAGATGAGGATTGCTATTTGTCTATTTCAAATACCAAAACCAGAGTCAAGCAAAGAACATGGCTGGAGATGGAGAATTGGTACATCCAAGCCCAGCAAGTAGCATAATGCTCTGTAGCTAACAAACCCACAGATAATGTAAGAGGGGGAAATCACTGTCCTTAAACTATTCATGGCAGAGTGACTTGATTTAAATTGTAATCATGGTCTAAATTAGCAAACAGAGAATCTTGATTTAAATAATCAGTTTTAATCTTGTTTTGCATTTGTGCTTTTCAGTTATTTTCTGTTAAAACTGGTTGATTCTCACTGATTGGTATAATTTGCTGCTCTTTTATGCTAAATCAAAGAATATCCTATATCTATACATATTTATTTCAGCAATTATATAGTTTAGCATGCATTTATTCAGATTTCTACTTTTTACAATCTTTATGAAGTGAAAATGGTGAACAACAGATTTCTTATTCAGTATATGATTGCTGGATTTTTTTTCTGCTTTTTCTTCCTAATTATTTGGAATTCAAGTCAAGCTGCATTTTAATGGCAACTAGAATTCAGTTATAATTTCACCCTCTCCTCCCAGACTGTGATTAATAAAAGTGCTTGAACCTGGATATACAAGAAGAAAATAAGTCTTGCACAGAAAATTAATTGGAACTAAGAAAAAGAGTGTGCTAGCTGGAACTGAGGAACATTTCCAAGAGAGCTCAGAAATGCGTTTTCCTGGCTGACAGTGGTGACTTAAATATTTCCCAGGTGCTTTCATAGTCCATCTTCAGCCACTGGTCATTTTTTTGACCCAAACTGGGAGGATTTTCTTTTGGGAGGCATTTCTGCTACTCTACTGTGGTGAAAGTATGTGTGGGACAGCAGCATCCCAAGGGAGAGCAGCACAAGGAGGTGAGAAATCACACCTCAGTGACACTGTCCTTGAGAACACATCTTTTTGGGGTACAAATCAGAGTCAGACGATGCAAAATGTTGCAGAGATGTGACCATGGGGACAGCGGATCTCTGCAAGGGTATGGGGCAAATGACAGCCTGGGAGCTTTTAAACCAGCTGTCTCTCCAAACACAGTTTGCATTATAACATAATATCTTGTCTCCAATTTCACTCATACATCCTGTTCAACTGCTGTGAATTTCTCACCTCCCTGCATAGTCATTGAGTGGATCTACTTGAATGATTTGAGGTGAGGAAAATCTCTCTTTCCAGCTGCAGAAGAAGCAATTTGTCAGGAGCTGATTTAGCCCCTCTGTAGACCTCTGTTGGTTCTTGCCTGGATCAAGACTTTGACTTTCTTTGAAACTTTGGCAGCTAAGACATAGAGACTTGAAAGCGATTTGAGAATTATGGAATCATAGAGTCATAGAATGGCTTGGGTTGGAAGGGATCTCAAAGATTATCTAGCTCCAGATTCCTGCCGTGGGCTGCTTGCCACCCAGCAGCTCAGGCTGCCCAGGACCCCATCCAACCTGGCCTTGATCACCCCCCAGGCATGGAGCACTCACAGCTTTCTGAGCAGCAGTGCCAGGGCCTCACCACCCTCTGATTTACAAGAAGGACTTATAAGTCTCTAAGTAATTATTCTGAATTTAAGCCTTAGTTTGAGAGAGACTGTCATGATTCCCAATTTCACATTTAGCAGTTTCTCTTCTAAATGATTAAATGCGTATTTAAACTAAATTTAAAAAAAATATATTTTTTATCTCCCTACTAGAAAATGACCAAACCAGGGCAGAGATCAAAGCCTGTGCTTCCAAATGCAGTGAAAAGGTGTCCCTTTGACAAAGTGACTCTTCCCCAGTTTTGCCACATTTGAAGTTGGTTGTAGGAACCCTACAGCCCTTTGGAGGTCATTAAATGCAGCAGTAAGAAGAGAACTGCACTCATGGCTAGGAGGCTTGAAAAGGTCTCTCCTGCAGAGAGAGCTGCGAGGGAAGGAAAAATCGATGGATACTGTGAGGGGAGATGGCACGTTTCTGAGCCTTTTTGAGTTGGTTTTCAGCGAGTTCCAAGAGCATAGGTGACCATTAGAGGACCTGGGAAGCTCTGGTGATCTCCTGCAGAGAGTTTTTGCTCAATCTTGTTTGACACTCTCCATCTCAGTCACGCAATTCTTCTCCCCAGCTTTTTATGAAGTGCAGCAGCATCAACAAAAAGCAGGTGTTTTTGCCTCCCTCAGAGACATTTGTTTCATGTTTGAGGGTGGCTGTGCAAACATTTTAAGTACTTGAGAGCAGAGCATTCACTTAATATGTTACTGGTTCAAAGCAGATTACCACTGCATTATTTGCTCCAGTACCGATATATCTGATTAGAAAATCATAGAATGGCTTAGGTTGGAAGGGAGCTTAAAGCCCATCCAGTTCCAACCCCTTGCCATGAGCTGGTTGCTGTTAACAAGGTCAGGCTGGCCAGGGCCCATCCAACCTGGTCTTGAGTACCTCCAGGGATGGGGCACCTACATTCTCTGGCATTCAGTTCCAGTGCCTCACAAAAACAACTGGGTTCAACGCTTCAAAAGAAAGTGAAAGAGGAAGTTTGAAGTAACAAATTATGTTCCAGAAAGAGAAATGAGGTGATAAAGCCAAGGACAAGCAATGTCTGTAGCAGAGCCGTAGGTTAGATCTGGACTGCCCTTTGGTGCCCACTATAAAGCAGCCCTTCTCTGAGTCCTGTATTGTCTGCTACCCAAATGTCATTGCATTATTTAGACATATATGGCAAAGACTTTCAACTATGCCATAATAAAGTTATGTTTATAAAATATTTATTCTAGATGAACACCAGAGATGCATTATTAGTAAAATCTTTTCACTATATGCGTGTTTCCAAACAATCTGTGGTGGGAAAAACCAAACAAAAGAACAACTTGCCTTAAGGCATTAAAGTTTTTAGGGGCAGCTCAAAGAAACACTGAAAATTTTTCAGAATTAGGGCAGTCTTGCATTTTCTATCACTGCCCTGGATTGAACAAAATGGCACTTTTTGCCTAACAGTTAATCAAAAGAGCCTCTGAGAAATGAAGAAATGAGATTTTAATGAGCAAATTCTCATGACAGAAGATGTGCTTTCCTTTATTTGGATCTCACTGTACACCTTCAGGTATGTGTAAAACCAAAATAAAGTGTTATTATTTCTCGCTCTGTTCTGCTTATGGGTGCAGGTGTATCTCAGCTGAAGAGACAAAACATGATACCCTGAGGGGCACTTGAATCCTCAAGTCCAATCTGGACTAGATATGACCTAACACTGCATCCTGGACCTAGAAGTACGTACAGTAGTCCAAACGGGAATTCAGAGAAACAAGTATGAGCATCTGGAAATGCCAGGCTGGGGAGAAAGCCTGGAATGCCTTTTCTCCTGTGCAGAAAATAGTGCTGTATCTCTTCAGAGGGTGGAGATAGCACACTGACCTGTCCTGACCCATGGCAGCTTGGTGTGACCCCTGTGCACCTGGAATAGAGCAGAAAAGGAGGAAAAGGAAAGGGAGAACAATCTTTGTCTCCCTGGCTCATGCTCACCAACAGGCTTAACTCTACAGGCTAGAGATCCTTTGGCTACAGAGGTAGATGCTAGACCATTCTGAGCCCTCAGCCTTCACTCTTTCCTTGTTTTGATTTATTTCTCCCTTTAGTCATTTGTTTTTTCCACATCGTTTCTCCCTCGTCCATCCCAGGAGGACTCAACTATTAGCGTAGGATGGAACAAGTGTTTCTTGTCCCTGCAAGAAAAATCCTGCTCCAAATACACACTGAGATGCAGGTCCAACCTGCCCCAAGCATTGATGCTCACACCAGCTCTGACAGCCCTTGGTATCCTGACCATATATCTCCCTTCATGGCATTAGTCCTTCTCCATTGGCACTGGCACACAAACTCCACCTCAAACCCAAGTATTTTTATTTAGTTATATTTATTTAGTTCACTACAGCAGAACACTACTGTGGAGGGTTTTAATGTCAGCGTCTGTTCATGTGCAGTACAGAAAATACAGCATATATGGGACATATCATATGGAAACAAAAATTAAATACATTGAAAGCCTTCTTTTTCTGTAAAGGCAAACAGGCCAGTGAGGACAAAAATTAGCCTTAGAAATTAGTGGGAACCCTTTCACTGTGAAACAAAATGAACATACTATTCAGTAATGCAGAAGTTTAATTATTAAACTCAGATTAATCTCATGTACTTTCATCCTCTAAACTGGGAGCATGGATGCAGTTGGCACAGTCTCAGGTCCCAGAGTGAGCTCAGTGGTACCAAAAGGAGTTTCAGCCTTCAGTGTGTTGAATACTGCCTGAGAGACAGTGACATACACTTCTTTCCTAATTTAAAAGGCTTTTTTACACTCAGTGGCCAGGGTTCAGTTGAAAATGGAGGAATATGAAGGGCTTGTCATTGCCCTAAACCTAATCAATATATCATCCCATCAAGGTAAAAGTCTCTGAGACTCTTATGAAGTGAGAAGGTACCTCACCTTTTCACTTTCAAGAAGCATCTAGGGTCTAATGTCTGGGAAAAAAAAAAAAAAAAAAAAGAGGACAGAAAATGAGAGACATTAGGAATCCATCATCAAGGATGTCAGCAGTTAGAAAGTTGGATCACAAGAAGAAAGTAGGATGTAACAGCCTTCAAGGGAGACATTTTTCACCAGAGAATGTTGCATTTCGGATGGTCGTGTAGCAAAAGACTCCTTTTTAGGACTAATACTCTTCATAGGAATATTAGTACCTTTATGGTTGGAGGGCCCAAAGGCAGATTCCTTCCCCTGACCTTCACATTCAAGTGATCATCAAGTCTCTGAATATCTCTATAAAGCAGCTTCAATTGCAATCAGGCTGCAATATACAAGCAATCCTAATGTAATATCAAAAAGTTAAGTAAGAGTGCAAAAATTTCCAGGAACTGAAACAGGGAAGGAAATTAGTGAAAATCTCTTTTTGGACCTGCTGCTTGTTTCTGTGATTTTCTCTGTCTTCTACAACTCATGATGGATATTCAGTCTTAAAGGTTCCAGCTAATTATTATTTCAAGTTGAAGCATCTTGTTAATATTGAGGTTACAACTGATAGGAGGCAAGTGAAAGATGACAGCCAGCAGATGTTTGATCTTGAACTGGAAATTCTAATTTATTCTTGTCTTCTTCAACTCAAAAAGCATAAAGGAAACTTAAGAAAATAGAGCTCATAGCACATTTCTTTAATAAAATTTATCTATTTTGAAAAAGGATTATTTTTTTTTTAAATCTCTTTTCTAAACTTTCCAGAAACTGAGTATCATATTTATGCCTACACGTTTTGCAGAAGAAGCAGGTCTGAAGCATGCACTCATTTAGTAGAAGTACTTTATAATGCACTATTTAATTCAAAGGGGGAAAAAAAAGAAAAAGAAGTTGCTGCAACCACGGTAACAATATTAACAATGGAGCGTATGAAGCCTGAAAGGAAATTACTCAGCAAAACATGGTAATAAAAAGAAAAGTCACCATGGATTATCAACTAGAGTATTAACAAATAATTTGTAATGCTAAGATTACACAGGAATTGTGGCACTGCTAATTGCACTGATTTATTGAACCGTAGTTTGAGCCAGTAGTTTGGATCAACATGGTTTGGGAAAACAGGGAAGTGAATGCAAAGAAGACTGAGTAAAAATCTTTCCTGCACAGAGGTTCGTAGCTATCTAGGAACACCTTTCAAGACCATTGGTGGATACATTAGGTGGACACATTACAGATAACATTAGGAGGATGTGTTCCAGACAACCAAAGAGAACAAGAGAAATACTCAGAAATAATTACCATTTGCCTAATGTTCCACTAGGTATTGTAAAAGAAAAAGAAAAAATACCTGGAAAAAGCTGATGAAATTCAGGAGTATGTTGCTTGATAATCAGAACAGCTTTCTGATTTAATAAGTCAAAATGAATGCAAGAAACCTGGTGGTGAACAGCATATTGCACTGTGTTAAAACAGTACATTTACAGCTTGCTGGTACTAGGTCTGAGAAGGATTTTCAAGGGCTTTGGTGAGGTCTGTATCAGATGCAACTGAATAAGTGGAATAATTACTTAGACTTCTTAACTACCCAGGAGAAATAAAATTATATAGTTTCTTTGGTGTTCCTTGCTTGAAGAACTTGTCTTGAATTATTTCCTGCTATAATGTATCCCTGTGTTTCTAAATATCTTATATGAGCATTCATTTCTATCAAGTCCTAATTTCCTATGCAGTTTCTTAAGCACTCCTTCCAGCAGCAATAATGGCTTTAGCAATGTGGAATCAGAAAGTGTGGTGGTTACTGCAAGAAATGCTCTTTAAATCATGTATTATGTCAATTAAATGGCTAAGAGTTGGGTCTGTGATGGTAGAACAGGCAGAGCTATCATGTGAGCTTTCCAGCTCCTGATTGCTAGTGCATTTCAGTTTTACGAAAGCATATGATAATTTTTTAGAAAGGCAATTTATTTGATGGGAAAGCAAAAATTAACTATAACGCATTCACTACCTTTCTACTCGTGCTGTTTAGGCTTGGAGAGCGGGTTTGGGTATGGGGCTGACTGTTTTCTTGACAGTTTTAAAGCTTATTTAAATGCACCCCAGAACAGCAGTGACTAAAAGAAAAATTATTTCTCTCTGTAGGATGTGGGTCCAGCAAAGTAAAATGAATTGGTACTCTTAATCTTGTCACCAAGTGAGTAAGTGTTTGAATTGCTATACCTACCATACAACTTTTGCTACTGACTGGTGATTTCAGAGGTAATGCCAAAGACAAATGGACTGCTCTTACTAAAGAGAGGCAACCAACAGATGAGTGGCAGAAACGTTGGTGCTGATTGTTCTTACATCCAGATCATGGGTGTTTTGAGTTCCAACAATGCCTTTCTCACTCTTTCTACTCATTTAAAATGCAAGTGGAACTGTTGGCAGGAACACATTCTTTTAATTACTAAGGTGGAAAGGAGGACACACATGGTACGATTTAGCAGTGACTGTCTAGCAGCTTAATTTTGGCTTCCGTGGCTGTTAGATCTGGAATTTTAGTTTACTAGAAATTACTGAAATTCAGTTTACTAGTTTGTAAGTCTACTTCTCAATCTCCAAGATGGGAAATTCCATGCTTCAGCAGCACTTCTGCAATGATTTCTTTACACAGTCTATCACAGCTGAGTAGTTAGTTCTGTATTGTCTCCAGCTTGGTCAAACTGTCTTGAGCCACGTAATTTTACTCATCCTGCCTGTGAGATCCTTCTGCCTTCTTGATACTGCCCACATTCGTTCCAAAAGGAGATGAGGATGAAAAACTTCAGCTTCACTCTGCACATGTACAGGACATTAATCACTCCTAACCGGTCCTGCTAAAAAGAAATACTCCCCCTCTCTCTTACTACTTCTCACATTTAACCAGCTACATACCTTAGTGGAAATTAGTGCTAAACTCAGGTTAAAACTAAAATGAATACTTAGTTCACCTCAGCTTCCATGGAATAGCTAAGAATTAAGCTCAACTCCACTTTCACAAAGAGGAGTGTTTAAAATATGGTTGTACTGGTGATTCTGAAGCAGATGTGCTGAATAAACCACTTAACTCTTTATCACATTGAAGGTAGACACAAAAGTATTAGTTTTTTGTTTGGTTTGGTTTTGGTGCGTAGAAGGTATTCTGCATGGGAATGCCAACATGTTTTTGCTCATCTCTCATGCTCAAATCCATCAGGTGACTCTTTGCATGATTCATAAGAGTTTGAGTAGATGTAGAGTAGGACCTTCCCTATCGAGCAATGGGAAATATTCACAGCCTTTGTCACAGATACTTACCCACAAAAGCCAACCATCTATGCATCTGTTAGGAGTACCCTAGACAGTAAAAAAGCCTGAAGTTCTCAAAACCTAATCTGAACTGTTCTGCATAGCTTTCAAATCAAAGAAATCTCAGCAATGCTACAAACTACTGAAAGTAGAGAAAGTGATGTTGAAGAGGCCAGTAGGAACAACCATTCTGACTTAGGCAGCATCCAATCCAGACCATTGCCTACCATTTCTCTGGTTTACACCTCAAAACTTCTAAAATTGGGAGTTTCCAGACTTTTTTGACTGTCTCTGCCAGTGACTACTACCAACAATTTATGAGCAGAGGAGGATCACAGTTGCTTTGTTCAGTTCAAAGAGATGGCTAAAGGGAGATGTCGTTGATATCTTTTAACTATTCTATGTGTGAGGATATACAGAAGACAGAACCAGAACTGCTCTCCAACGTGCATGGTGAGCAGACGAGTTGTAGCAGTAGAAATTGCGAATACCTCCAAGGAGAAGAGTTGTTCACAATGACAATGATCAGCACCAAAACTAACACAGGGGTTGTGGACTCTCCAGATACTCAATTGCAATGAATTAAGGCACAAAACAATCTGATCAAACCTTCTAGTTAGTCTACTTTAAGCTGAAAATAGCTGGATCAGGGACTAATAGTAGTGACTTCCAACAAAAATTATTCTGTGGCTCTGTATTTTTGTGATGATGACTCTGTGATTAGAAATATTTTGGCTTTGGCTGAATTGCTGCAAAATAAGTTAGTTTCAGGAAGACAATTACTGTGTTCTCATTAACTGCGTTCTTCTCTATATTAAAGATCTGCTAGGTCAATGCAAAGGCTGTTTAGGGTTATCTAAGGTAATGCTGGTGAAGTCAATGTCAGGCAAAGATCCAGTGACCACCTCAGGAACTTCTTTTGTTCGTATCAGTCTTGTGGAGAAACTGCAATCTAATATAACAGAAAGTGTTCTCCAGAATTCTTTTCCAGGCATTCAGTGATGCATTCTGCTGGAGGAGACATAGAGAGGTCTCTTCCATTACCTCTTTCTTCCAAGTGAACAGTCATATTGAGCAAAAAGCATTGGCCATGTGAGGAGAGGCCATCAGGGCTGTTTGGTTGTGCAGGAACTGTTCTCAAGACAATGCCAGTGTTAAAACACAGGCTTACTTTACTGAAAACAAACTCGTAACTTAGTAAAGGTATTCAACCTCCTGGACAGCCTTGGGACAGATTAGATAAAACATCACATGGCTTTTCATGCCACCTGCCTGTGCAAGTGATTTATGGACTGCAATATGCCATGGAACCAGATCACTTCATCGGTTTTCTTAAGGAGAGGGGTGGATTGTGTCTGAACTTACTGAACAGAGTATCTCTTCCTTCAAGGTATCACCACTCCTCAAAGAAACCTGCAAAAGCTGAGGGAGTTGGACCTCTTATTTTCTAAGAACAAAAAGAACAAAATCTTGGTAGAATTGTGGTTTGACAGCTTTGGATTTAGAAGCATCAGAAGTAAATTCTGATTATTCATTTTGGATAAATAATGAACAACGTAAAAATTGCTGATGTTAACCTTCACTGGAAATGTTGGTTTAATGGGTCCCGTAAAATCTTCTATTGATGGCAGGTTCATAAAGCTCCTTATTGACTTCAGCTAAAGGCTATAACTTCTATCAATACTGTCAACAATTAATATTGACTAATAAAGGTATCCTGTAAACTGAGTCATAGCATTATGTTACTTTATGCTGCCATTAGCAAAATTTCATGTCATCTTGAAAACATTTCTCCTATATATCTAGGATTTCTTAATATAGCCTACATGATTGCTAACTGTGCAGGGCCCACAGGAACACTGCTCCTGTGCAATGTGAGGAAACAGAGCAACCTTCCTATTTGCATGACAAAATTTCTGAAGTGTATCTCAGAGTTCACTTTCTCCAACAGCACATTTAAGACTGGGAGGGTTTTGTTTGCAAATGTTTGTCACACTTTTATCCGTGCCAAGAAATTACAAAATGTGTCCAATTATTATTTGTGTACATTGAAAGCTTCAGATTTTGTCCTTAGTCTTTTCCTTTGCACTTTGTATTTCGATTCTTTATATTCCAAATTCAACTGAAATGCTTATACTGAAATTATGGATCTCTCAGTTCCAAGCAAATTTTTCCAACTTGAACCTGGCTGGTGTTTTTGTTATCTACCCAGTGAAGTCTCAGTATCAGTTCAAGCTCTCCAACAGTACAGTTTGGGTTGTAGCATTTCCCCTTGCATTCCACCACCTCTTTTTTTTTGTCATCAGGAATAATTAGATACCAGTCTACCCCCTCTGTCTAGATCCTATTAATGCTGCACAGATTTTATATTTTTGAGCATGATATAGTTTTTCCTCATACAAAACACTCACTATCTAAGGCAGCAAATGCGTTGCACCCTAAGAAACAAGAAACTTACTTAAAATCCTGCAAGCGTGTTCTCCACCATGCTGTCTTTACTTTTCTAACTGCAGTGAAAAGGTGGTTCAACAAATGGTTAGCGTGTCATCAAATTTAAGGGAAGAAGAATTGGAGGTTGTCTGAGTCCTGACATGAGTACTACTTTCTCTGTCATTAGTTTCAGTAAAGCCTTTCAAAGCATGCGTTGTTGCTAATGTGTTGTTGCTAATATGATTTCATTTGTAAGTGATCTGTAGGTGCAAAGTTGCATTGGAACATACAGAGGTAGCGTTACAGAAACTGGTGAAAAAGGCTCTGTCAGCTAATTGAATTCTCCCCTCTTAACGAGGAAAAAATAAATTAAAATTCTGTGCTTTATTTTATTTATTTTTTTTTTAGGCATGGAAAGAAAGATGTGTGGAATGGGATCATGGCTGCACACACCACCATAAAAAGCACAGGAGAGTGACATGCATAAGTGAAAACAAACTGTAATTGCAAGGTGTTTGCTTTGTTTTTTTTGAGTCATTGATTGGGAAAGTGCAAACTCTAATAGACTCTCATAATCTTTTTTTTTTAAAATTGAAACACAAGGCTAGGAAGTAAAATATTAAACTCTGGCACATGTCTGCCTGTTTTAATGGGTGAAACCCTGCAAGATGCTACACTAACAAACGTAAAAAAATATTGTAAGGATAACTTAAAAACAAATTCTGCACATCCTTTTAAGAGGCCGTTTATCTTTGAACTTTGCCTAATACATCATTTTCACTGAACAGAAACTTAATAAGCTTCTACTGTAATTTTGTTGGAGTTAAACATAAAATCATGTGGGTGGTGTATGTCTCACTGTGTCATGGCTTCCCAAGGAAAAGTTATCATCATTTGTCACTATAATACTGTGGCAAAAAGCATAAAGAGAACAAGCCATGCAGTCATTTCACATCAGCTTTCAGCGCTGAGCTTAAGCTCCTGATGACTTGGCTATATTAAGAAGCAGGCTGTGCCATAATTGAATTAAAGGTGCAAAGGCTTATATGGTTGTGTGAACCCCCGGGTCACGCTGCAATTGAATCAAAATCCTCTCTCCTTCCTACTCTGCCTGGCAGAACTGCTGACCAAAAGGTTCGCAGAACCTACAAAAGGCACGCAGGAGTCCCTTCAGCTGGGGATGCAAAGTTATTGAGATAAAAAATCCGTGACCTTCAGCTTTTATTTCTCACGAAGAAAAAAGCTTCTAAAAATATTTCACCGCCGTTTTCCTTCAGAGAGCAGTCAGCCAATTTACATAAATGAAACGGCTCCTGTCAAGGAACCAGCAAGGAAAAGAAGGAAATTATCTGCCCCAAAAATCTGTAGCAAAGATAAGAGCATCATTGGCCAGGGGAGGGGAGATTTAAATGCTTTTTGTCTGAAAGGTCGCTACAGAAAGCAGAGAAAGTATTACAGCCACTTAATGATCTCTGTCGCGGTGATAAATAAGTAGGAGCTTCTCCAGTAGTTTATTAACAAACACTCTGTAGGACAGTACAAAAGGCCGTGACATGGGGCTATTAGAAGAGCATTTTCACTGAGTCTGTTAAAAAAAATACAACTAAGGAAGATTAAGGTGGAGTGCAAGAAGAAGCACTGCTGGTAGAGCTTGCGGCTGCATCGCATGCGCTGCCCTCACTTACCGGTCTCAGTATTCTCGTGCTCCGTGTCAGTGAGGGTGAGGTTGGAGTTGGCCCGGCTCGACAAGCAGGAGCTGCGTCCGGATTTGGTGTTGCGTCCCCAGAGCCTCACGGGGTGCTCAGGTGACATGACCACATCCGCCTCCGTGTCGGCATCTGAGCCAGCGCTGATGGAGTAGCCGCAGTGAGGCAGCCCAATATCAGTCCGGTACAAAGTCCCATGAGTGGGGGGCACGTCTTCAAGACCCAGCTCCCGCAAAGAGAAGTTGGCTCCTGGAATCACAGAAAGATTTGGGTTAGAAGGGATCTCGAGGATCATCGAGTTCCAATATTCCTGCCATAGGCAGTGCTGCCAAGTGCTAGATCAAGTACTAGACCAGGTTGTCAGGGCCCCATCCTACCTGGCCTTAAACACCTCCAGGAATGGGGCATCCACAGAGTCTTTGGGCAACCTGTTCCAGCATTTCACCACCCCCTCAGTGAAAAATGTCCTCCTCATATCTAATCTATACCTATCTATACCTTTAAACTATCCCTCCTTTAGTTTAAAACCATTCCCCATTGTTTTATCACTATCTACCCGTGTAAAAAATTTATTTCCCTTCTGCTTATAATCTCCCTTTAAATACTGGAGGGTTGTAATGAGATCTCTCCACAGGCTCCTCTTCTCCAGACTGAACAAGCCCATCTCCTTCAGCCTGTCTTCATAGGAGAGGTGCTCCAGCCCTCTGATCACCTTGGCAGCCCTCCTCTGGGAGAAATTCAGCACAGTGTTTATTCTTTAATAGGGGACAGTTTTATCAAGCATGTGTCAATGGTGAAACCATTCATCTCCTGTCTTCAAACGTGAACCTGCTTCTTCCTGAGTCCTAGCATCACACTGAAAGTCCACCTGCTTTGTTGTGATGGCTAACTATACCAAGACCAAAAAGCAGCTGAATTTCTGCCCCTGGAACTTTGTCCCTGACAAAAATTCAGGTCTTCCTCAATAAAATTATCATGTTTGAAAGTAAAAGGATGGAGAGATGGTGGAATTCTTTAGAAGAATGAGAAAGTAAACTTTGGAATAAGTCAAACTTGCATAATTAATAACTAAAAGCCTTATTGTACACCTCACAACTCTTCTACTGTAGGAAATTTGAATGAGTTTTACTCCTTAAAATCACTGAAATTACTTACTGGGTATTTGAATTTGTTTTGGCAAGCCCACTTTTCCCTTGCTGACCACTCATGACTTGACTAAGTTTAGCCATTCATTCTTACAGAGACACAGCAGAGGTTGGTCGGCTGCAAATAGATATAATTGTTCAGCTGACTAAAAACATAACCTCAAAAATAACTCCTGAGTTCATGTTTAGTTACATGCTGAGCTTTATAATCAGACCAAACTGATGTGAAAGACTCTTCAAACATTAGCACACTTTGTTCGAAAACTTATATGAGGAAGCTGAGGAGAGCAATTAGTGGCTCCATCTTAATCCACATTTGTTTATTAATGTGCACTTTATTTTGCAGTCCTGAATGCCTTTAAAGGATTTTGGCTACCTGTGAAAGTCTTTATCTGCACATTGTGTTTATATGGCACAGTAAGCCCCACTTCTGTTATGTTATGCCTTGATCAGATGGATTAAGGAACTTTATCTATAGCCAGTAGGAGGCATCAGGCCCTGGATT
Source organism: Lagopus leucura (assembly GCF_019238085.1). Lineage (NCBI taxonomy): Eukaryota > Metazoa > Chordata > Aves > Galliformes > Phasianidae > Lagopus > Lagopus leucura. Next base: position 1,916,396 of record NW_024962254.1, read on the forward strand.
GTGGCCAAATACCAACACCAGTGATCAAAATCAGTCTAGCTGGCTTCCTCCCGTTATTTCAATAAATTAATCCCCTCCAATCAAAGGAGATATGGAGCTCAACCTGCCAAGTTTATGCACAGGCTCCAGACTCAGTTTTAGAGCAGTGTTTGCAGTTCAGACATGTTTTTACAAGCTCAGTCCCAGTGCATAATCACCAGGAATGTTCAGTTCCCAATCTAGCTTGGAACAGCAACGCTCTTATCTATTCATTACTGAAATTCGTTCATCGTGTCTGGACCTCTGTCTCAAGGTTGTATCCAAAAGTGAGTTATGCATCTCTTTACTCAAAACCACACAAGCATGTGGTTCTCCTTGTGTTTGTTTTGTTATGGTGGAAAACATGCATCCAATAGAAACAGTCAGATTTCTGCTTTTCAAGAGTCTGGTTTCATGCTTGTGGAAACAATATGCCTTTTCCCTGTGCCCTGCTGCATAGGGAAGGGCTCACATTATAGCACAGATGCCCTTAATGATCACTTGGCCCCCAAAAACCATTATTTTAGTATGCATTTTTGTTCTGTTGACTTTGCAGCTCATAGAGAAGAGAGAAGAGATGTTTAAATGCGAAGTGAATAATGGGACTGGACACCATTTCCACATAAAGTTTAGAGAAGGAACTGTATCATGTCAGGAGGAAATGATCATGGTTCAGCTGGTTATGGATCTACATCTGATAACACTTAAACTATTTAAAATATTCATGAACTTCACACCTTCTTAATTGAGCAAAAAGGACTAAAGCTTTCAGACTGAGCGGACAGATAAGGTTGCTTGGGGCTCACACATCCATTCAAATCTGGAGCTTGGCTTGAGGAGCACAATGCAGGTTTGTGGCAGATTAATCCATTTCACTTGACCGCAAAACAATCTGAGAGGACATCCACTACTACTCCATGGCACAAGGTAGCAAATGAACTTGACCTAAATTGCAAAAATAAGTAGTATCTCTCCAGAGATCTCACTTTTCACTTCCAGTTTTGACTTTAGAGCAAAGCTGGATAGTTTTTAAACTATCTGCCATGCGGTACTGGAGATCATCTTTTGGTTTTCCTTGCAAGTTTGAGTCCCCAGCTGTGAACTCCACCTTCCTTTGCAAGGGGCCACATTCAACATCATCTGACACATCAACATGCAGCATGATTGATACTCTCCAGTAACAACAGCTCATAAATTATGAAAAATGACTGCTACAATTAACTGAAAATCAAATTTATTTGCAATAAACAGCAGGAGATGCATTGATTTTCATATTCTATGCTCACTGTTGCCTTTTAAGCTGGAAGAACTCAAGTCAATAAAAGGAAGATAATAAATATCTGAGACTTTTTAATTCAGATCTGGTCTATTTTTTCTTATGCTGACTTGCACGTTTGCTGGCACACACACTCTAGCTATAACCATTTAAATGCTGACTTGTTTATTTACTGAATTTATTTGGTCAATTTGAAATGTTTCCCTCCTCTGCCTTCCAAACCAGCTCAGGAGAGAAATTCACTTTGCCTTGTTGATGTCGTGCAAGCTAATAAGTCTTGGTTTCAGTTGTCATTAGCCCAAGCAGCACCATTAAATGGGGTCCATTCATGACTTTATGCCAGTAGAAAATTTGGCATAGAAAGTCCAGAGTAATTGTTATCATTCTTCAGGGCAGCTTTAGAACACTCTGGATAAAATAGGAAAAAGTTATAAAATTAAAAACACATGGGTGATATATCAGAAGTAGAACCAGACCCTGACATGGTTAATCTTAACTTTTCAATCAATTTCAGATACTTAGACCATAGGTTTTTAAGTCACTTCAGTATTCTTCAAAATTTTTCTAGGAAAGTATGAGCTTCTGTATAACAAGTTTATACCCCCTGTCAACAGACAGGATTTTCTTTATCTTTTCTGGACTTCTTAGGAGAAGTCCATAGACCTTCATGGCCTCAGACCCTTAGGTTGAAAACCGTTGACCTACACTAATTCACATCTCTCCTGCATAGTGAATATAGTGCATGAAGTGAGCAAACTCAGTGACCTAAAAGGTTTCCTTTTCTTTGGAACCTCTTAGATTCCTTAGAAAGGATGAAATACTTCAGAGTTGCTAAGAAGGAAAATCCTTTTATGATTGCAAACTTTTTCTGAAAACACCTACTGCCCCTTTTGTTAATTGTTGCTTGCTGCAACTTTCAGGAAACACAAATAGTAGGTGGCAAAAGAGACTTATGTAAGTCATTTTGCTTGTGAATGCCTTAAAGATGTGTGTTGCACCCAAACCACAACTACATGGTACTGAGAAGAGTGAAATTAAGCAGCCCTCAAGTCAAACTAGTGCAGTTGTATGCAATCCCTTTGGGGAATCAACTTCTCCAAACTGCAGTGGGTGAGCTCAGAGCAGTCAGAGTCAGCTTTTTTATGTTCATTGTCTGGAATGCTGCCTCTTCCATTTTACTTTGCCATTTTTATGTTTTCTCGATGGACTTCTAAAAATAATTTACGTGAAACCCTGCTTGGTTTCTGAACTAAGTTACACATGTCTCTACAGAAAAATGAGGATAAGACTACAGGAGTGGCCAGAAATCTACCTCATGTAAGCAACAACAGCAGAAAGAATGTAACTGTGCTGACTCAAGGCTAGCAATAAAAGGGAAATATCTGGAATCTTTATTAGGACTCTGGAGCCCATGTGGACTCATGTACCTTCAAATCGTCACAACTTCTGTGACCTATGTTCACTAAACGGGATCCTAAAAGTCTTAAAAGTGTCTTAAAAATGTCTCTTTATCACTCCTCCAATACTGGAATCTGTCCCTGTCTGAAACCTGCTGCCTGAAGGCCATGTGCAATGCCAAGGATAGTTTAGCCCATCTGCAGTTCAGTTGACCCACTTCTTCCAGGCTTCTTAGTTTTGCTGCAGCCAGATGAATGGTGTGAAAATGGTACTCTCCTTTGGTTGTCTTCTGTATTGAAATGCGTGTTGATTTCCTTCATGACAGAGTAGGTACATTGCATAGTTCAAAGGACCCCTGAGAAGGCAGGGACTTCAGAATCACTGAAAGGTTCAGGTTGGAAGGAACCTTTGAAGGTCATTCATCACTTGCTGAAGCAGGGGCACCTGAAGCATGTTGCCCAGGAATTCAGAAGATTTTCAATGCAATAACAGGACACATGGAGACTGACTGTGCAGAGTGCACCTACTGTGTCTGGTTTAACTGCAGGAAGTGTCAAAGGGCTGTTACAGATGCACACAACACATGTAACACTTCTAGAATTCAGGATAAACTATTCCCTGTATTCCAACATTTATAATTAGAGAATGCCTTTTAGTAAATGGTAATGAGCACAGGCTTGAGGTATCCCACTTACTGACATCAGTTTGCATAAATTTCACGTCTGTGTAAAACATCAACATTGTTCCTTGCTTGTTTTATTTCGTTAATCTCATAGTCCTTCATAGGTAGCCCCTATCCAGCCTCAGCTCTCAACACTGAGTTGGTTAACACAACTGCTTACAGCAGTACCTGCTCAGATATGCTCACCTGCTCGGCAGAATTCGTCGGCCTCCTGGTGCACCATGTCTTTGACCCGATTGCTGTAGGTCAACCTGGAGTCTTGATCATAAGCCTTCAGGGTCTCACTGGAGCTATAGGACTTCTGAGGAGCCTTGCTGTCCTCACTCTCGGCTGAAGAGCTGGTGTAGCGGCGCTCCGTGTCGCGGCGCCGAGTCAGAGATCGATACGGTTTCCTTTCTTTTACATCCATGGCACTCTTGTCTGAGTATTCAACATTAAAATAATGATGCCCGTGTAGCGTTCAGAATGGAATAATCTGAAAGAGAAAATTAAAGAAATAGGGTTTAGGCTTCTGCCTTTGGGCACCAGAAGGCTAATTTGCCTTTCATAAATTCTTGCACTGAGCAAAAGAGAGGTTACTTAATGAACTGCAGGAAAGCCCTCCTACAATAATTACTGATGGGGAGAAAGTCTCAATTATGTGTTACTCAGAACTTTGCTAATCACAACAGTGAACGGGTCACATGCACACAGAAACCTGCATCTGTCTGAACTGGGCTCACACTTGGGGATTTCAAACTGAGTGTGATTTTCTGAGTCTTATTTCCACAGGAAGTGATTCAGACACCTCCTGGAGGCACATTTTATGTACATCAGTCATGTAATCTCTGGGAAATAAGGCCATGCTGAAATGTCTCTATTTGGGCACACGGAATAATGGGAAATGCTACACTGTGCTTTTAAGTGCTTTGGTAACTCATGAGTTTAGAAGGAATGAACTAAAAAGAATGAGAGACAGTGAAAGAAAACCTGTGAGCAGAGACAGAGGGGTGAAAGATGAACGAAGAACTGAAGGAGTGACATATGGATTGTAGTCAGATGAAAACGTCTTCGTATTCAGAGGGCTCTTCTTAACCCAGCTAGAAATATATTAGAACTTAGCAGAATTGAAAAAGTGCAAATAAATGATAGTGCTCTCCTTCATGTAACAGCATGGCCAGGGATTTATGCCTGTGGGAAACCAGTGTGTATATGCACTGACATGCATGCTCACATCTGCACACAGAGAAAATTGATATCAGAAATAAACCATGTATTAAAAGTATTTTTGTCAAAGTAATTTATACGTTGTCTTTTCACAACAAGTTTTTCAAATGAAACAAAGCACTGAAAAAAAAAGTCAATGACTTGCAGCAAGATGGTAAAATACGTTCTTGAATATCTTAACTTGTTTATGAGAAAAATACAGCAAAAACCCACAAACCAAACACAAAAATCTGCAATTACAGGCTGTTTCTTGGGAGCTGGTCTGTCTTGACTGCGAAACAACATGAGCTGTGTCTCTGAATGCCACATCGGGATGTGTTTTTTTGTTTTTTGTTTTTTGTTTTTTTTTTTTTTGTTACAGCACTTAAAAACAGAGAAGAAAAAGAACGCAAAACACCTATCAGTCCTCTTTTTTTTTTTTTTTCATATCAAATAAATATGGAATACATTGGCAAGGAATGAATCGCATTCTGTTGGCATGTCTCCCTTGGAAGGCTAAATCCTGAATGTGCTACAGCACGGATTTGTGCTGCACCTCAACACAGCTACAGCGCAATAGTAAAGGTGAGAAGTGCTGTGGATTTTACAGGTTGTTTTAGAGGGATGTGGTGTAACACAGCATTTGTGGCTCTCCAGGCTATATGATTCTATGAGGAATGGAAGACCCCGAGCACAGTTTCTGATACCCTACAATTCATAAAAGTAATGCAGGGGCTTGAAGGCAGCATTTTATTATGAATTTCTCACTTGCTGAGCCGTCTGGAACAAATATAACTAAACGTATTTTCAAGGTGATGAGAGAACGCAGGAGGGAATCTCTTCCCTCAGCACTGGTGAGGCCACGTCTGGAGGGCCAGCTCCAGTTCTGGGACCCCAGCGCCCAAAGGCGCCCTGGGCACACTGGTGAGAACCCTGCGCAGGGCCACTGGGATGCTGAAGGGCCTGGAGCTGCTCTGCTGCTGAAAGAGCTGGGGCTGTTCGGCTTGGAGGAAAGGAGGCTTGGGGAGAATCCCACTCATGGCCACAAATCCATGCTCTGCTCGGTGCTGCCCAGAAGCTCCAGGCTGTGCCAGGAGGTCCCTCAGGTCACCAGGCTGCACTGCTGTGTGCAGTGAGCAGAGAGGGGCTGGGGGCTGCTCCTGGGGGAGCTCCTGAAGCCCTGGACGTGGTGCTGGGCACCCTGCTTCCAGTGTCTGGGCTGGGACTCTGAGGTGCCTCCAGCCTTTAACACTCTGTCATTCTGTGGTTCTACGATGTGAGGACTGCAGGATGGCTGTGAGATACACCTCCAGTTGTGCTGAGAAAAAGAGATTCCTGCTTCCTATTTCTGCAGTTCTGTCTTTGCCAACAGTGCTCACTTGGGTTTGGCCCTTTAACCTCCAAAAGGAACTCTTCAATGACAGAACCAAATTCCAAGGACTCTTACAGATCCCGTGGCATTCTTCCCAGAAATTAAGATGCTACTTTAAAAAGATCCACTGAATTCTATCCCACTGTATTCCAGTGACGGCAGCAGACCAACTCTGCACATCCCATTTGTCAGCAAAACACATAGGAACTACTGAACACAAATGGAAGAACTGGGAGCGTATGTCATAAATGAGCTTTACTTAAGTCATCTGCAGAGCTTTTGAGCACCCATTTGATTGTGAACATGTGTTTAAACCCATCAAGCTCATTGATTTATTTTCAGTCATGAGCTACATACATTCAGTGCATTAAATGCAAATGGGACTGCTCAGTGGCCAAAATTTATACATGTTAAACGTTTTGCAGAATAAGGGCCTGAGAGTTGCCAAAACTATGCCCTGGATGAAGAAGGAAAGATCTTCTATAAGGAGCTGCTTAATACAGTAATAGTGTTTAAGAGGTCTACCTAATATAGGTAGTCAGTCATTCTGCTGTCTTGAATCAAACTTACTGACACCTTCACACTGCAGAATCATAAAAAGAATCAAGCATCTGATTGCTTTTCAGTGCACTGTCTTCCTCCTCTAAAAAAAAAAAAAACCAAAAAACAAAAACAAAACAAAAAAAAAACCAAAGGTTTTATTTTGTTTGAAAAATTGTGCTTTTTTGTTTTTTCAGTTGTTATTGAATTGGTTTATCTCCTTTATGTCGCCTCTGTTTGTGTAAAATTCTCAAAAGGAACTGGTTTGCTATACCTTTCAATAAAACATCTTAAAACAGAATGCTGTTGTAAGAGAGCTCTGGAATTGTGGTTTATTATCATGGGACTGGGGAAACAAAACTTGAGTGAGAAATGTGGTTACTGTATTCTACAAGAACAAAATTAGAGAAGGGGACTTCTATCTGCTCATGGGGTTGCAGTAATTCCTACCAAGGGTCAGTCATTTACAAACCCTCTGGTGGAAGAGGCACACATGCCAAAAAACCTTTCTGCACAGCTAGAGCCACAAGGTACAAACAGGGTCTGTAATTACCATTAGTAACCTTGCAACTTAGGAAATGGCCAAAAAAACATCAGGAAATTGACTGAATTCCCACCAGATGAAGGTTTTTCTTTTTGTAAAGAAAGGTGAAAAACTGAAATTCCTCCTACAGTTCATCAAAAATAGCCCTGTAAATTTGCACCATTCATATACACATTCCTCTATAGCAGTGCATCAATTCCCAATTCATTCATGTCTTTATAAATTTAACTCTCCTCAGCCCTTTCTTTCTCTCCCTCTGGTTGCTTGTAAGGAGGTGCTTTTCAAACAGGAAATGTCACCCCCAAAACACACAATGAAGTTGCTTTTTTTTTTTTCCTCTTCTTTTCTTTTTTAAGGAGGAACTGTTGCATTTAACTGACTTAAGTAAGTTTCCAGCTTCTCTCCATGGACATGTAATCCTCGTTGTCTCCTTTTTATGGCCAAATTTCACCATCAGTGGACTTGTGATGGGGAACTTGTCTCTCTGATTGATTATTATTTTTTATCTGCTACTCCTTGTGTCTTGATTTCACTACTGCTATGGTTTCATCCATGCCATCAACACTTCACATTTTTTCTGTCTTGTCTGGCTCACAGTGAATAGAAAGACTCACACTTGTTTCAGTTACATACTCAACCACCAGTTTCTTTCTGCCTCTAGCTCACTATTGCTCCTCATAATTTTAAAGTTTTCCATAAATGTGCTGGACTGATATAAAAAAAAAAAAATATTTAAGGCTTCTAATACCATCCTTTCCATTCCTCCAGTCCTGATCCTTCTATAAAGCTCAAAATCCTTTTGCTCTGAGCTATTTCCACTCAGAAAATACTTTCTTGTTCTGCGATGCGATGTTTCCGTCTCCGTTTGATTCTTTCATCATCCCGCTGTTTGCATAACATATCAAATTTCACCTTTTTTTTTCCCCTCCAAGACAATTAATGACAATAGCCATTCTTATTTCTGACAACCCACTGAGTGTACAATGCCAGCTGGACCACAAGCTGATTTGGAACACAATTCACAGCAGAAGCATCCCTCTGGCTTTACTTACTCAACTCAGAAAATCCCACTGACCCCAGTAAGGGTTACAAACAGGCTAAAATGTGTGGCATCAAACTCCTCAACATAGTTACATTTTTCAGAGATGTGAGGCTCTTCTCATATCCTTGAATACTTGTCAAGAAACGGAACAAAAAAAACCTGACTTTCTAGTCTGGTGCAGTAAGTGCACTGCTTATTTGCAGCTGTTTTTATTTTTCTTTTGCTCTGGTTGGCTCCCAAATAATCCTTTTTACTATGTTTTATCCTTTATATCTATCCTCCTCATTCTCGGTTCCGTTGCTTTTTGTTGCTCTTTGGAGCTTTGATTAACCACACCAGCTTTGTGCTGCAGAATCGCACTCAGTGAATGGAGAGGGGAATGATTTATTTTCTGAGTCACCGCTCAAAAGACAAACTTCCATCAATCAAAAAACCAGACAAGAGAGTGTGACACCACAAAGTGATATGCTAGGAGGCGCTTACAGCAAAAGGGACAGGTGGTCTTTGATAGCTGACTTACATTGCAGGTCACTAATCACAGAGATTAGCAGCAAGGTGATAGACAGCACCTGTTCTAGAAGGCAGCATGTCATATCATCCAATTTTCTGTCAAAATGAACGTGTTTAAATGGTAGAGATAGTTTTATGTGTCTCCTATATAGTTATGGCAACAGAGCGATGAGAAAGCTGGAAGAGTGAAATATCTTTTCTCCATGAAGACGTAAGCATGAATGCTGGTGGGTTGATTCAGTCCACCTTTGTGCTATGGGAAGCAAAGTTTTCTCCTTCAAAACTGTTTATGCTAAAATGGCATCAACTAACCTGGCAGGACGTGCTTTTTTTCTTTCTAAAATAGATTCTTCTCATTCCACTGCTTTGGGCAATTTTTCCCTAATCTTTTATTGCTGCTGCCCTTTGTAGGATGAATAGAGCCACAGAAAGCTGAGCAGAAAGATAGATTTTATTTTTAAATTGTTAACTAAGACCTAATGCTGGTAAGTAGCAAGCAAGAGTCCTTTTCTTCATTTTACAGAGGAATGAATGAGACATAGGAAGGCAGAGTAACTTGCTTAAGGTGGTATAAGAAGAAAGCAACAGAACAAGAGAAGACTTTTGATCTCCCAAGCAGACTCTGATACTGAGCCTTAGATTTTTTGAGAAACAAGTCACACGAGCACTTCAGAATACTTAATTCAAAAAGTCTCTGCCAATCCATGTCTGATATCTTTGTGTGAAAAGAGTTGCATGAACTTCAGGTATTATTAACAACATGCTCTTTCATGTTTGGATAGTGCCCTTCAGTCAGAAAAGCTGTGAAATATACACACCTACAGCTATGTCTGACCAGTGAAATCCCATGGTGAGTGACGAAAACACCACTCAGAGGCAGAAGAGAGAGAGCTTTTCACCCATTTACGCATTAGTCTTCCCCAAAACAGCAAGAGAAAGTGGGATCCAACAGTCATGCTATTTGGGAAGTTAGCTTCAATCCAAGATCCTAAACTTCAACTGGATATGTCAGGCATTCAGATTCATAAGTGACTCTATGGCTGTAGTTACTAACGTCCTACACTGTTATCATTTGGTATTTGCCATCCTAGATGAAACAACTCAGTCCTTTGTGACAGTTCCCATTGCACTTTGGTGAGGATGCTAACACCACCTGGTACCAGGTTCCGTGTTCTTATCTCATGAATGCAAAATAGTGAACCTGGGAAATCTTTTCTGGCCATTTCCATTTGTCTGAAAACTTCTGTGATATTCCATAGCTGGTCTGAAGCACAGACCAGGCATGAGTGTAGTGTTGAATGCTCTTATGTTTTCAGCAGACATTTAGTCATCTATTTAAGAGTAATTCAAATTGAATTCTTATTGCAAGGTGATTGTGGTCTGCAATGATCTGATCTTAGCAAATATACAACCATGGCTTAAACAGTGTTATATTATTTACCAGGATTCAGGGAGATTCTTCTGTTGCATAAAAGATTCCTGTGTTTTTTATTAAACTTTAATCTTCAGATTTATAATAAAGGTTTGAATCCCAGGGAGTCCTTGTAGGAAATAAATTAACCTGTAGGTATAACATCCTTTCACATTTTTGGCAAAGACCATGGAAAGAAGCAGGCACAAGAGAGAATAATGAGAAGTTAACTCTCCTTGGCTAGAACCCAACTTGAAGAAAGTAACAAAACCTCTCTTTTCTGGACAAAACCACTGAGCCTTTCTTCTGCTGGTATGGGACTTGCTTGGCAATTGGTAATATCCTGTCCAAAAGATGTGGTTTGTGACCTTTCCATAAATAAATCTAAAACTGCAATGAGCTGGAGGTCCAGAAAAGCTTGAAACAGTAGTGGAGATTTGAGGTATTGTGGGAAAGCATGAAGCAGGCTGGAATGCAATTTACCCTAATTATTTCAGTTTTGCAAACCTATAGGTCTCCCCTCTTGAGTTGCAGCTTTTAATTTGTGAGAGGGCAAGATTTTGGGGCCAGAAATTAAAAAATTTTCGAATATATTTTGATTACTGTGAGCAGTGTGCTGCTGTTGTCATCAAAATCCTACTTTGGCTTCCCCCAAAATGGAAATTACTTGGAAAACAGTCTTATTTTTACATTGAAATTGCATTTATTAGTCTAGTAAGCCATTCTTGGACAAAGGTTTCTTCAAAATCTCAATTTAATAGATAATACATGCAGCTCTTTGCTCAGAGAGGTTGTGGATGCCCCATCCCTGGAGGCATTCAAGGCCAGGCTGGATGTGGCTCTGGGCAGCCTGGTCTTGTGGCTGGCGACCCTGCACATAGCAGGGGGGTTGAAACTAAATGATCATTGTGGTCCTTTTAAACCCAGGCCATTCTATGATTCTATTTAAATAATGAATACCAGAAGAACCAGCTTGACAGTGTAGTCTGATTCAAGTTCAAGCTTCACATTTTCAGTCATTCACAATGTCAGTCTCAAGCACTGGGTGTGCAGGGTGCCAGGAATCCACAAGCTGAGTGGAATCAGCCTGCATGCTAGTGAGTGTCAGAGAGAGGAAGAGATGGTGGCATCAAATGCAGATGTGACATCTCCATTCCAGGCAGTCACTGAATGAATCTCACTAAAGTGCACTGCACTCCTTCCTCTACCAACCACCAGGTGAAGATTTGGGCTATTACCCGTGATACAGGAGATTTAAGTCTTTAATCTGAATTAGGCAGGAAAAAATCTGGAATGTGTCTCACACATCCCAGATGAAGGCACTAGGCAGAGCTTTTCAGAATCTGCTTGGGAGAAAATTTGCTTTTTTCACTAGAGAGGAAAAATAGTCTAAGTTGTTTTTTTTTTTCCTGAAAAGCAGCAGAATGCGTTTTAAAAATCTTGAGACATCCTGTAGAGAACAAGAAAAAACTGGTAGAAAAATCATTCAGCGTGGTGAAAAGACTTCTTGTTTTGGGAAAACTTTGTATCTAATTCCCAAAGAAGAGAAGGGAACTTAGGGAAGACCTCTAAGTTCCCTTCCAGTACTCGAAGGGAACTTATAAATTGGAGGAAGAAGGACTTTTTGCATGGACTGATGGTGATAGGACAAGAGAGAATGGTTTAAAACTAAAAGAGAAGAGATTTAGAGATGTTGAGAGGAAATACTTTACTCAGAGTGGTGAGGCCCTGGAATCGCTACCCAGAGAGCTGTGGGTGCCCCATCCTTGGAGGTGCTCAAAGGGCAGGTGGGACTGGGCCCTGGGCAGCCTGATTTGATGAGTGGCAACTCTGCCCAGGGTTAGATGGGCTTTAAGATCCCTTCCAACCCAATCCATTTTATGATTCTATGATAATTCCTAGTGTTTTCTATGGCCAACAAGAAACTTACATTATAAGATGGCGACCCATAATAGAATGTAGCAAGAACATCAGGACATCCAACCTCTTTTCCCACCATTTGTTACGACAATACCAATAATTAGACATATTTTCTTCTGCATCCCTCTCTACCAAGTAAACTGAATAAGGAAACTACACTTCTGTATTACCCCTAAATGAGCTCTACTCAACCAAAGATAATGCACACATTTCTATAAGGTTCTGGAGAGAATATAAAGGAGAATTAAAAGCTCTTTTTCTGCATATATAGATGCTCAAAGCAGAACTAGTCATCTTGGTATCAGAGGACAACTGAATTATCTTTACACATTAACATTTCTTGAAGGACTATGCATTAACTAATCAAATGTCTGACTATACTTAACTCCATGCTTATTAAGTCATGTGTCAGATTTGACCGTCCTGTGAAGAACACAGTTCATGGGAGCATGATTAAACTGGGTCAGACAAAAGGACTATCAAAAGCTATATCCTGTCTCCCAGTGGCAGGTGCTTTGAAAAAGCAGAAAGTGGTTACAAGCAGTGCTTTAAACAATAAGCTTGTTCCTTCCTCTTGATACACTTGCAGTACTCTAATGATCAACAAATTTCTTAGTTGGACCACTGGGTTTGTCAGTCTTTCGTTGACCCATCCTCTGCAGATTTGTCTAATCCCATTTGACACTCAAACACTTGTGGCCTTTGCAACATCCTGTGAACAGTCCCATAATGTAATTATGTGCTGTGTGAAAAAGCACTTTCTTTTTTCTCCTTTAAACTCTCTGTCTGATGTGTACAGGTCTTGTCTCTTCTACGAGGATACTGATGAACCCACAACCCTTTCCATAAAAGCAAGGCTTTGAACTCATATCCACTTTCAAACTTACCTTATTTATCATTATTATCACTAATTTCTGCTTTCATGGCAGAGAACTGAATGAGGAATGGGACTCGTTGGAAAGAAAGCATGTTTGCCTTTCTTCCCTGCAGTCACCTCTGCAGGCTTTAGTCCTGCCTTGAAACACATTGTCACTATCAGGAGTGTTTGCTGCAGAAAAACTAAGATCAAGAAAACAGTTTGTGGATAAAGCGTAAACCCTGTCATATATCTGTAACCCTTTGTATAAGTATCATGCTGGTGTACACCGTGTATGCAACACTGAGTTCAGACCACATCTTTCTACACCCCTTGGATCCAGCCTAGTGTCTGAGCTGCTTACACAGAGACAGCCATAACTGAAAGAGAGGTATTGTGTAAAACTTGCACTATCTGAATTCTACTTTTTTTTGGAGAGGGACAAGAACTTGACTGTGAATATAAAGAAATAGAATAATAGTTTGTGCCTGCACTGCCTTTCAGTACTGCAGTTATGTCATAGGCTCAACAGAATTTGGAGGAATACATTCAAAAGTATGCTAAAAAGTTATATATATATATTGATCTGCCTTTTTGTTTGTACTACTTACACAAACAATCTGTAAAACTCTGTGACAAACAGCATGAGGAAAAGTAAATTTTGCCTCCCTCAGTTGCAGGCAAAATCAAGTATCTGGCCCAGGTCACAGGATTCAAGCAACTAGCATCCAAGCCTCCTGCAGGATTAGCCACAAGGCCACCGTGTCCTTGCCTTACAGTATCATGTGTGAAATTGTCCCTGCTCTTGTCACAGATGCAGAGTTACTGGGTAATCTGTCCTCACATTCCTTGAGCAAGGAAAGAAGCAAGACTGTTTTCTTCTTCTGATAAAATCCCCTAAAGAGCCCAACTTCAAACTAAGTTTATTAAAATATGAATTATCTGCAAAAAGACAGCAAAGAACCATGAATTGATTTCTGATTTTCTATGGACTTATTTCAGGACTTCTCTGTGAGATAATCAGAGAGCATTGAGAGATGCTAGGGATTGATTAATCAGTATAACCCCCACCGTGTCTAAAGCTAAACTTTCAATTGCACATCAGGCTTATGTGGTAGCAGTATATTTCCCTTAGGTAAAATGCCTATGGGAGAAAAATAAAGAGATAAAAATAGTAAATTAGGTATATAAAAGAATTGCTATTTGTATTTGTGAATTTCTATGTGGTTTTGTGTCTTTTTTTTTTTTTTTTTTCTTGAAACAAAGGGCTACTTGACTGGAATAACAAGGAGAGGTATCATCCCTACCATGGGATTTTAGGCAGTTGCAATTTATGATACAAAGTGAGAGCTCCATCTGAAGTCCCTACAAATTGCCACTGCTTGACACTGCCTACACTCTGGCAAGAGGACTCACACCTGATTGCTGGGCTGCCGCTCAGCGCTACGATATACAAGATGTGAACCAGTAAGTTAGACCTTGATGCACTCTTTCTGCACTCTTTCAGACATACAAATGCTGTAATGCTGCACAATGCATTAAGGAGGGGGATTAGGAAGGAAAAGATAAGTGATACTATTGTACTATATACTATATAAGTGATACAGTTGTCAATAGAATATTGTGTTCATATTATCCTTGCAAAATTCTGCACGTTCAAATATATCAGAACAATATCAAGGCTTATTTTCATGTTACTTTATTTTTTTTGCTTTCTTAACACCATGGCAAATAATCTGGAGGTGAAATTTACATTCTGATTTTATGCTTTGATTGTAAAACTGCATGGCAATGTGAACAGAATGCCCATACAAGTAAAATTTGTCTTACCTAAATTTAGACATCTATCCTGAAAATACCTAAAACTAAACAGCTTACACTTGCTTATTTTTGTAATTAATTAAGAGAAAAAAAAAAAAAAAGAGGATTTCTAGGGCAAGATTTATAAAAACAAATGAAAAATAATCTATTTTAGACATCTATTATAAGCATAGATAATTTTACCTGGAAGAGACTATGGCTCTCCATTAGGCTACAAAGAGAACTTAGGTTGAATAGTTTGGCAGTAGGGGTCCAAATCTGGTTGAAATAGTCAAACTGTAAAGTTCTTAATTCAATTATGATGCTGTATGATTGTGTTTTCTTGATGATTTAGCCCTTCAAGGAGGTGCATCTTTCCCATATTCCAGGCAGAAGGGAGATGACCTGACCATGGTCATGCAAGAAGTCAGTGTTAAAGATGAACAGTCCCCAGCTCATGTTTGCACTTCATGAAACTATTCACTGGAGTTCATTTACTCCGTCAATATTCAGGAAAGCCAAATATTTTTCATATCTTCCAGTGCATAAAATGTTAGGTAAGATCATAAGTGATTTATCCAAGCCCAAAATAGAAACTGGATTTCAGATTATTGGTACCACGATCACTGATTTAGTGACTATGCGATAAGTTGTTCAATTTGCCACAGGAAGGCATATGTTACATATGATTTTCTGTGGCAAAACAGAATGACTGATTAAGTCATTCTCATAATGAGCAGGAAGGTTTTTTCCTCTCCATTTAACAAAAGGAGTGGAAAGATTCACTGGTCTGCTGAAGGAGAGCTTTGCTACCATGCATTGGAATCCAGCTGGAGGAATATTCAGCAAAAAGACAGTGCAGAATTAAAAAGAAAAGGAAAATGAAAGGAACTGGGGAGTGAAGAAGGTAACTGAAGATGTAAATGGCTCTTTTTAGCCAAATCTTTAATGACTAGTTAGACTAAAGATTAGAAGTAATTGAACTAGCTCTCAGTCAACAAAAGATGCAAATAGATTGTAAAGCAGAGTCAGATTACATTAATTTACACTAAACCGAAAGTAATTAGTTAGTGTTTGTGCAGTGCTTAGAAAGCAGAAAGTGCTGTATAAACATTAATTATTGCTATTTGTTTCAAGGAGATGCAACAAACACAATTTTTTATATGTCTTATAAGGTAAAAGACCAGCAAAGCAAAATTCTGGAAGAGGCTCTCCACTATTAAACTGAAATGTGATGGAGCACCGCAGGCTTATTTCAGTAAATAGCTCTGAACTGTGAACTTCTGAGTCGAAGTCATAAGGCGAATTTCTATATCTGGAAAGTCTATCTTCTGGAAAATAATAAAATTAATAATAATAAAAAAGCCAAGACTAGATGCTTATCGTGTGACCACTATCTCTCCTTGTACTGTGTGCAATTCTGACCTTGCACAAGGCCAAAAGACAAGAGAACTGAAGAGGTCAAGGGCACAATTCTAAGTAATGAGCAAACCATCTTCATCTTGGACCGTACAATTTTTCCTGAGATGGAGAGATAGTTATGTCTGCTGCTGAGAAGCAAAAGACTGGGAAACAGCACTAGATTCTCTTACGCTTAACTTTACCACTAATTTATTGCGTGATTCTGGACAAGGCATTTAACCTTTTGGGCCCATTATGGGGAAACCAGATATAACCATTCCTAGCTGTTTCACAGCCAAATAAAAGGTCTAGTTTGATGCTTTTAAACATGTCATTTCAGTCAATTATCTGTGAGACATAGATCATTATTAAGAAGATGATTGAGGAAGTCTAGGAGTCTGAAAAAAAACTTATTGGGTGAGATCATACAGTTTCAGGATGGATTTCGGGCTATGACATGCTAATGATTTGCAAAGATTATCAGGCTCATCAGAATCATGGACATAAAAGGGCCCTAACGTGAAATGCTTATCTGCTTATTGTAATAAATTCTTGAACTAATTTCCTTCCTACACTGGCAAACTTTTGCGGGGAAGAATGATAAATAGCAGACGTACAACCACGTTATATGTTTTAACATTGCAATGGATAATTGAATTTTAAAAAGTAATTAATAAGGAAAAAGAATATGTAGCTAGGATATGAGCTAATAAAGACCTGTGTATACTTAGTATGCAGGATTCTCAAAGCAGTATATAGATGTTAATTTATTAGCTAACAAATCATTTCTGTAGAGAAGGAAGTGGTACAGATGGAGATGGGTGAGATAGCAACATCTTTAGATGTGAGCTCCTGAAACCAAATGGGTCATTCTACATATCATTACACATTACAAGTGAGGCTGGATCAGCACTTGCTGGATGCAGAAATACTCCGGAAATTCAAGTATCCTTTAAACATAACTTTGTTACCAAAGTTCAGGCTCTGGGGTTTGAAAATGTCAGCCTTGGTGGAGGAATGGTTCTACCTTTCAGTGTTCTGATGGCAAACCCAACTTGAGATTATGTGATTCTATGAGATGTTTCCTCCTGCTAGGACTCAGCTTCTCTGCTACGTGCTGCCTCCCTGGGGATACTGATGCAGCAGCTTGTAGAACCATGCTATAAGCAGAGCGAGGAAATGGGATGGAAATAAAAAGAAAATGAGCCCTTATCTGCCAAACCTTTATCTTTTTAATTTTTTTGTAACCTATCCCAGATGTAATTGGGCAAATTTAAAACCAGTCTGAATTTAAGGCGATACAGGTAGTTGCACTGGCATAGGCAAGAAGACAATACATTGGGGTGGGAAGAAAAACAGATTGAGAAACTCCTTGCCACCAACAAAACTGGAAAACAGAAAGACATCCTCTTTAGGTCACGACATACAGGAATTCCCTGGATCTAGAATCTGTATTTCTAGCCAGTTTCTCAAGCCACAGATTTCTAATAACCTTTCTAATACATCTTTTCCAGCTCCAACCCCTACCATCCAACATCTGATGTACATTTTGTAATACACTGAGTTATTATTGCTCTATTTCTGCCAAGAGAGCTGCTGCTGCTTCACAGAAGCTGCCCTGCTAAAATCCCCTTACTTCTTGTCTACCCTTTATTTATTTCTCCTTGCAGACCCAAGTTTCTCTGTCATTAATTGGAATTTCTCTTAATAATTTATTGCCTCTTCAATATTTTTACCACACTGTTTTCAAGAAAAGTTGAAAACTGTTGAAAGTAAACCAGCCAAGCACAGTAAGCATTTTCTTCCTCTTTTTCTTCCCTCTTATTTCAGTAGCAACTGTTGGTATCCCATTTAGAAGAAATGCATGTGAAAAAATGATTAGCTCTTCCACTCTGCCTTGGACCTTTTTGTTTTGTAAATCATGCTATGTGCAAGTTATTTTTAAGATATTCTATGAAACACATTATTCTCCCTGTATTTCTGACCAATGAGGAGTGAATTGGTTGTGTTAGTTCCTGTCTGGCAATGGGTTTCACACCAGCAATGGCTTCTATGAATGCCTGATCCAAAGCCCATCGAATTATCTAGAAGCATTTTCCATTCATTTTGTTGGAGAAGTAGGAATTTATAAGCTCCATTCTGTCTACAAAACCTTTTAATATCTACATTTATGGCATGGGCTGCACTGCAACAAATTTCAGCCCTTGGAAGTATCAGTGCTTAGGATGAAAAGGAAGAAAATTAAGAAATTGGAGTCTTTTGGAAATCGCCTTCCTAGAGTGACCCAAAATTAACTGATGAAGTAACTCACAACAGAGCATGTTGGCAATTTTTTCAGATGGGTAGTGATAGGACATGGGGGAATTTTAAACTAGTTTTAAACTAGGACAGAGGACGTTTGGGTTAGATATTGGGAGGAAGTTTTTTTCACACAGAGGGTGGTGAGGCACTGGAACAGGTTGCCCAAGGAGGTTGTGGATGCCCCATCCCTGGAGGCATTCAAGGCCAGGCTGGATGTTGCTCTGGGCAGCCTGGTCTGGTGGCTGATGACCCTGCGCATGGCAGGGGGATTGAAACTAGATGATCATTGTGGTCCTTTCACCCAGGCCATTCTATGATTCTATGACTTTAAGAGCCTCAAATATGCAAGGATCCCCCAAAAGATCTTCAGGGGGCCTTGCGTTTGATAGAGCATGTATTTCTCCAAAATTTGGCTCATTCTTGACATTGTAAGCATAGTGTTTACGATCATGAAGGCATTTTTAAAACTTTCATACTGTAATTATATGTTGCTGGGGTTTGGGACAGCTTGGCATTCAAGCTGTCACTGAACACATTCAATGCTGTGTTGGGTCATTAGGCTTATAAACAGGTTGAGCCTAAACCCTGGGGCCTGTGCATTTAAGCTGATTTCTTGAGTAGGTAAGGACATATTTATATTTTCATTTAGCTTGAGCAATACCAGCACCTGCCACTTACTCTAAACAGAGCAGTTAACCCATAACTCCCTCTGTCAACTCCTGTTGACAGAAAGCAAAGCAGATAAATTAATGGCTCCCCTGAGTGGTAGGAACTGAGGAGACTCACGTAAACAAATACCTCACAAAATGCAACTGTGTTAATGGGAAAGAAAGCGAAAGAGAAAAACCCACTCACTATCCTTTGTAGACACAGCAAGAAGAAAAGCAGGGAAAGACAGACGCCAGTCAGCTTGGCCTGTGCCCTCATCTGAGCTGGTTTGGTTCCTTCAGACCTGATACAAACTGAAGAGCATTCAATTATTTCTTCTGTCAAGGGCCATTATCAAGATGCTTAAATAAGCCGGTGCTGGCACACTGGGAGGTCAGTGCATTGGGCCCTTGTTTGGGAGCAATCTAATTAAATGAGTTTGTTTTTTTGTTTGTTTTTTTTTTTATACTATTCGCTTTTTCATCTCTCTCCCTGTTCTGTTTCTCTTCTTCTTCCTGTGATGCGAAACTCTCACTGTTTTACTCAGTTTTCTCATTTGAAGCTTTCAAGTGATCCTGAACAACGTAGGTTTGTGCAGTTTGCTCTGAGGCAGAGAAATGTTTGCATGGACAAAAACTTAAGGCAAAAGCCCTTCCTTACCTCACACTAGTTGCTCACTAGTTGACAATAGAAGCAACCATGTCTCCCTCATCCAGTACAATATTATTGCAGAAATATAAATAAGTTGAATGTGCTTCTGCAGATCACTTTTCTGTGGTAGGAATGGGAATTCATGAAAAACCTTAGGATAAATGTAGTTCCCATGTCCCAGTGACCCTGCTGTGCCAATGAGGACTGCACCCATAACTCCCATCTGCTCTGCATCCCCAGATGTTGCAACATCTGGATGGAGAGGGTGTGAAGATGTTAGCCAGATCGAAGGATCTTAAGCAGCTATCTGTCTCCTTCACACCTCAGCTCACCCAGGAATGTGGAGGAGAAGCCCAGAGCAGAGCTTTCTCCTGGGTGTTAGGCTACAAATTGCAATAAATGTGTGCAGGGGAAAGACAAGTTCAGCTACAAAGGAAGGAGCCGTAAAGGGAAATCTTATTCACATGTGTTTTACGTCCTACCCTGGCATTGTTTAGTGTATTGGTTTGGACCAAAGCCAAACAACAGTCTCTGTGTAGCCATAGGAGTTATGGTAACAAGCAGAGGTCTTGGGTTTGGAGAGGATTGTTTCTTAAGCAGTTGCCTCTGAGGAAGAAGTGGGAGGAACACTCTGAAGTTGCACGGATACAATGGCAGTTGTGGTAGGGGCAAAAGGTCTACGAGCTCTTCTGTACCCTCCAGCCGCACATCTCCACTCTCCAGCAATCACTGGCTGCTACTGCACGTCCTCTTAGAAACACAGAAGCATGGAATCAAGGTTGGAAAAGACCTCCAAGATCATCTAGTCCAGTCATCAACCCAAGTCCTGCTGGAGAGCTTCTGGCCACAGCTCTGAAAGCAAGTGGTGGCATTGAAGTTGCAGTGATATTTTTTCCCGGCTAGCCCAGATACCACATCACCACTTCTTCCAGAGGTTAACAGTCCTGTCCTATAAGGGTGTCAACAATTAGGAAATGTGCCTACCTTTGAGCCTCATTAATGCAAAGCCAACCGTTATAATTCAATTTATTAACTTGGTTGGCGTGAGAATGGGAGATGTGAGCTTCTGTCCACCTTCCCTTCCACCATCTCTGCTGTAGCAATGACAGGAGAGCAGACTGAAAGCCAGGGTTGGTATTAAGTTCCTAATTTCAAGCTGGTCTTGATGGGAAGGCTTTACAAAAACATATGAGGAGGGGGTGTTAGGATCACAGACAGATGTCATTGAGATCCTCGCCTATGGTGAGCAAGCTTGCGGCTCTCTTGCTTCATGCTTATCAGCTCTCATTAACTGATCCCTATTGGAGTGGGAAGCTGTTTTGTGTGGGAAAGAGGAGAGAAGGTGTAAATGACGTATTTGTCTCTAGGATTTTGGAAACAAATGTAAATATGAGAGGCAACGGGCCCAACCCAATTGCTGGGAAACCTGAACTTGGCTGACTCAGTCTAACACTTACACCTATAGGGCTGCAGACAGAAAAACACTCCAAAAGAGCATTTAAGTATGTTAATTATGTTAACACTAGCTTGTCTGCATCCCCTTCAAAACCAACATCTCTAACCCGTTTTCTAACCCTTGCTTGTGTTTTATAGACCAGTATGAAAACATCAGTACCTTTCCAGCTTGCCCAGGGTTTTATACAGGCCAAGGCTGAAATGAAAGCATTTCAGTAAGAGATAAGAAGTGGCCTTAGTAATTTCTAAGTTTGGAAACAAGCGCATTTAAACTTTCTCTAAAAGAAACAAGGAGAAAAGCTATAAATGAACACTACATTTATTGCTAAACAGGAATACTAATAACGTATTGGTATTCGATCAGATTTCTCACCACTCTAATCTGGGAACAGATCTACAGAAATCGGAGACACAAAGGCGATATCTACACTAGTAAATCAAATATTTTATTACAGTAAATGAAAGTCTGGGACTGTTCCCTGGTACTGAGGCCAACTGGCATGGAGAAACATTCATCTGTGTAATAAACCTTTCTGGTATCCAGAAGAGGGTGGCTGTAGTCTTCAGCCTTTTGGGACTGGTCCCTGGCTGATGTTAGTAGTGCCTGAGCTGTGCTCAGAAACTCTTTGGCCCAGGTCAAAGCATTGCCAGAGGCCTCTATTAATTGTTATTTAGCTGTTATTTAGCAACTTAACAAGATAAATAGTAACCCTTTCGCACTGCTTAATCTGATAGCATTTACATAGCCAAAACTGCAGCTGGCAGGACTGGGTAGCTCTGTATATACAGTAGTTTTCACATTCATTTGTAAAAGAAAATGTGCTCATTATATTGATTATAAGCTAATTACACAAGCAGCAATTTCCATGTGATATCCTGCTCTCTAACCCAAGTCAGTACTACCCTGAGTGTTGGAGTGGCTTTGGAAAAGCAAAGTGGTTACTGTTTTAGAGTGTCAGACTTAAAGGTAACAAAAACTGGGACCTTGGAACTAAGCTGTGTGAGAGTAAAGGCAGTACCAGGCAGAGATGACGTTGTCGGGTTGCCCTTCCAACTCTAATCTCTTATTTCAAACCGTTACATGGAGTTCTGCAAATCAACAAACAATGCTAACAATAATGTGGGACTGTTTAAGAAAGAAAGATGCCATTTGGGGGGATTACTGGACATGAATGCTATCTCTCCAGGCTCTTGATGGAGAATGAATTGGAATTGTGTTGTGACCAAACGAAATATATCTAAAGCTCCCCTAAGGATTGTTTTGCAATTTTGTTAATATTTTAAAGGCATCCCTTGATCTGTGTGGAGCTATGGTTTAATTATGTTCTTCTGTCTCTCTTTTCCCTCTTCAACTTCAGATCTTCTGCAATCAAAAAGATTTGATCTTAATAAGGTGCATTACAAGCAATTGATTTTGAAACCTTTGAGCACACTGAATCCAGCAAGAGAGCATGCAGTTGAATACTACCATTCTTATAGAACTGGGCTTGGCCATGAGCATAAGAAACTTCTTAGAGGCAAAACAACAAAAACTTTCCCTCAGATACATGTGAAAGAAATGCAGAGCCACAATTGTCCAGAGTGGCTTGGTGGCCCAATTCTGAAAGCTTGTCACTGAGTTGATTTCCCAACATTATCTACAATCACTTATAAATTACTCATAACACTTAAAAGGAAAAAAAATATATATATTTTTTTATTAAATGAAAGCTAAATAAGCAAGTACTGGAAGGACAGACCAATAGATGAATGAAAGTCTACAATCTTTGCGCACTTTTTCTATGAAAACCACTCAGCAGAAACCTAACAGGAACAAAGCTATCTACCTCAGCAGTATTTATGCTGCTGTTTATCTTCAGGATGGTTGACACAAAGGTGTGCTCTCCCTGAAGGCCAGGGCTGTGACTTTGCTTGACATCTGTAAAGTGCCATCCATCAAGTAGATTTATCATAAATCCCAAGATGATAGAAACCGTGGGCAAAGCAGGTCAAATGCTCTGGCCCTGACCAAGGGAAAGGGAGCTAAGTCATGCTATCCCTAGCAACAGCCCAGGTTCCTGCTTATCTATCATCACAAAAATGAGCTTGTTTTCTGCCTAAGCTCTTTCTAGTTATGGAGATATATTTGCTTTTATTGTTTTTGTGGTTCTCAAATACGGATATCACACCAAGGTAAAGACAAAGGTAAAATAACTGAAGAATTGTACAGTCATAAGTTAGGGAAGTTTCCTTGCTAAGCTGGCTGTGCTGTGAATACAAATGTCCCATCAGTAAGAAAGTCTTTGGGATGACCACAGATAGTGTGTTGCAAAAGCTCTAGTTACATCTGGTCAAACAGAGAGAGAGGCAAAAATTTGAGAGGCAAACCCTTGGGATGAGTCACTTGATACCTCCTAGTCAGTCAGCAGCAGAGCCAGGAACTGCATGGAAGTCTTCTGATTCCTGATCTAGAGCTTGGATTGCATTTAGGCTAGTCCCAATTTCGGGAAGTTTATGCCTTCCTGTCATTGCTGGGAAAGCATTAACTGCTGGAGAAGACATTTTCATCTCAAGTTTGTGAGCTAAACTGCTAAAACCCGTTCTTCCCTTCCTTTGCCACATATCTTGGCTTCTTTCCCCCTAGTTAAGTGTATTCAAATATGCAGATTCTTCAATGAAGTCATGAGTGGATATTTCAGTGGTGACTTCACACGCTCTTTCTTAGTTTGACGATCAATCC
Organism: Lagopus leucura; assembly: GCF_019238085.1. Taxonomy (NCBI): domain Eukaryota; kingdom Metazoa; phylum Chordata; class Aves; order Galliformes; family Phasianidae; genus Lagopus; species Lagopus leucura. The sequence continues at coordinate 1,940,125 of NW_024962254.1, forward strand.
ATTTTCTTTCTTTAACTGACTTTCAAATAAAACAGAGCTAGATTGTTGGATATTTCCTTTTATCTGTATTACTTTAAGACTCATTTAATATGTAGACTTCAGACAGCAATTGTCAGACATATGTTTTATTTCTCTAAAAAGGCACCTGCTTGACAGCAGAGGACCAAGCAATGTCCTAAATCAGAATTCATGCAGTGACATTACTGCTGCTAGTTGAGATTAGATTAGTCCTAATAACAGGAGGGCAGTTTATGTAGGTGTAGAGGAACCTCATTGTTTGGCGAACATGGAGAGAGTTAAAAAAGACCTGTACTGATCAGAGGAAGATAAGGAGAAGCCTTCAGTTGGTGTAGATATTTTTTAGCAACCAAGGAGTTTTTCTTTCCAAATCAAGATGATCAATCTCCAGAACACCAAAAGAGGCAAGCAGGTCTTGAAGGTGTTTTGGAGTTTAACAAATTCAGTTCTGCTCCAGGGTCAGAACTGTTAATGTATTAAAAAAATATATTTTGAAGGTACAGAAGGGAGCAGTGGTACCCCAAATGAAGGAAAACATTGGAGGAAATACACAGCAGAAATGCAAGATGTGAAACGGGAACTCTTGTTTCCTTAAGGCCCAAGCAACCTGAGGCTAGCAAGCCCTGATAACCACTTGCAAGCCGTCTGATAAATGGATCAGATTCTTTCTGTCACACTTGGCTGGGAATGTTGGCCACAAAACAGAGAAGTGGATTTGTGTGGAGTAGAAAGCCCACGTAGACCATGCTGTTTGTTTCACTGCTTTGTGAGTCACTGCTGGAGACAATAAATAGGACCTTGAAGAAGATCCTAGTAAAGACTGTGCTTTGAAAGTGGTGATAATCTATTTATGCCTACTGTAATGTGATGTTCTTCAAACTTCTCTTATGTTAAGACCTGACCCACTGAAACATATGTCAAAGACAGAAACTGAACTTTTTATCTGTTAGCGTAAGATGGACAGGACGGTGCATGTACTGGAGAGTCTGTTTCAAGAATAGGACACCATGTAAGCTTGTCATGGCATATTAGAAGCAATGAGGTCAGGACATGGTGGCTTCATCTGTCCAGAAAAACTTGTTGCCTGCTTCCAGATCAGTAAAAGTTGACCTAGATCAGTTCAGCTGAGTCTCAATGATGCCAGATCAAGCATGTAAATCCAAAGCCTCTTACTAATAGAATTAAATTGGTTTGTTTCTGTATAATCCAATACATGCAAAGGGTTGCTGGAAGTTTTGCTCTTTCTTACTGTGTAAAAGAGGAGGTAATCTTAAAAGCAGACCAGAATCAAGAACTGTTCAGTCTTATACATGTGTTCCATAACACAGTGCCAAAGTGATCCCTTTTTCCATGAATTGTTACCTTCTTTCTCCCTCTTGAAGTCTATCAGGCCTCCACACCTCCTGTACTGCTGCCTGTTGATGGATACACTTCTGTTAAGGGAGTTTTAGTCCCTCCAGACTGAGGAGGAGAGTCCACTGAGTTTGTAGAATCACAGAATAGCTTGGCTTGGAAGTGACCCTAAAGATGTAGCTCCAACTCCTGCCATGGGCTGGTTGCCTCCTATCAGCTCAGGCTGCCCAGGTCCCATCCAACCTGGCCTTGGGCACCTCCAGGGATGGTCACCCACAGCTGTGTGGGCAGCAGTGCCAGACAGGGCCTTGCTGCCCTCAGAATAAAGAATTTCCTCCTTGCTCTCAACAGATGTCCTAGCTGTTCCACTACTCCTCAGCATTTTAAACATAAACTGTAATGGAACAGTGGAGGTGTTCACTCCCTGTAATGCAGTTCTGTATCCCTATCAAAGCTACACGACATGAGCAGTAAGAGCAGAGGTATTGTTTCTTTCATTTGATTTAGGGTGTTACTTGGAGGGCAGATGGAGGAAGCAGAGTATCTTCATCTGTTCAAATCACTGACCCCGTGGCACCACTAGCTCACTGCAGTTTCATAATACCTCCTGCAGCATGGAAACATACATGTCTCTACGTGACTCTGCAACGAGCCAGCTTAGAGTGTGTCATATATCCCCAGATGGTTACCAAAATATATCAGTATGCTGGAGAGGGTGTATGTGGGGAGGAAAGCATAAAGGGAATGGGTAAGAAGGATTGATTTATTAAACATCTGCAATAAATGCATGCAGATTGGCAAGCGTTAGAGACAAAGGAGTTATAAAAATCCACAGAAGTCTGAAAGACCCAAGCATCAAGGAAAAATGGGAATAGATATCTGCGTTATTTTATTAAGAAGAAGAAGATTTGATTAAGAAACAGAAAATTTCTGACTAATATAATGAAATATTTGACTAATGATCAGATCCCTTGAGGAAGTAGAATAAAAATAAAATATAAAATAAATCAAACATCTGAAATAGGATTTCCTAGAGCACTATAGAAACATGTATGTAGATGAACAGCCATATTTTGGATTGGGTGTGGAACAAAATATCTTGGTAGGCTCTCTTCTGCTTCTTAGGTTTACTGTATTGGCTAAGTAACTGTGGATGACTTTAAACCCTGGCAGATGTGGGCCAAGCTCCTAATCACTTTACCACTGCCCACTATTGTAACAGAAAAAGAAATCAAGGTATTTTGAATTAATGGACATCTATTTCTAAGTCACAAGGATGGGGTAATCTCCACAAACCCAGAATGCAATTCGTTGACCCCAAGAAAGCCTAAATTCATACTACTGGCATTAGAAGGATCACTCCTCTGTGAAGAAAACCTTTGGAACTGCAGAACTGCCATAAAAGCATCTTCCCCTCCAAACATCTGCTTGTTATTTGTATGAAGCGTGGGCTTGATTCCTTACTCAATGGCAATCCCTAGCAGTTTGTAATGGCCCCTAAATAATCCTTAACTTATCGCAACAGCTGTTGGAAAGTGGCCCAGGAGGGCGGTTGAGATGATAGCTTGACTGAAGACAGGAGATTCTTCTCATAGCAACTTTGACAGAGAGGAGAATCAGAGCCATCAAGTAACATCACTAAGCTTCACAATATTCCGGTGTTCTTGCTTTTGTGAAGAATATTCATGGGAGATCTGGAAACTGTCAGCTTGTTCCAGCTTTGTAGTACCCTCAGGGAGGAAGCAAATCCTCTGCTGGCTATGAAGATGTGCAGCCATCACTACAGTAATTGAATAGCAACAGAGTAAAAGCGAACAGACCTACCACTACAGAGAGGGCACCAGAATGAAGAGACTTAATTGGCAGATGTGAAATGCTTAGCATTAGTGAAGACAATGAAAGTTCAAATTTGTGAGCATTAATGCAGACTTTATCTGATCTACAGTATGTCTGTGCCTTAAATTTCCTCTAGAGCACAGCTGGGTGTTAATCCCCTTTTCATGTTATACCCCTTTCTGGCATTGAATACACTTGTCAATTAAAATATACACTTTGATGTTAGTTCAGGCTTTCCAGAGTAAAGATCTGTAAAGTCTCACCATGACCCAGGATTAATTAAGAAGGGCCAAATTTGATCTCATTTATGGAAGTGTAAATGTGTGGTAAATCTACTCCTTGCCTTGCAAGAGAAGATGTTTATCCTTGGTTGTAAATTTTTTATTATTTTTTTATTTTACTTTATCTTAATCCAGAAGAAGATAAGGCAGCTTTATCCTTCAGCTAGCACTTTATGAACTCCATATTCTTGTGGACTTAGCATTACACTGAATCTATAAATAAATAATTCCATCTCTGAGACAAGTTATCCAAATGACCACAACTTGCAATCTACTGAAATACTTGCAACAAAATGGAAGTTTATTATACTTACCCTCTATGGTTTGAAGTGCTACATTTCCAGTCATCACGGGTCTACATTTGCACTAAAAATCCTTTCCATTGACTGGTGAGAGTGACACGGACACAGAAATGAAAATCATCTCAAATCACAGAATCACAGAGTTGTAGAATAGATTGGGTTGGAGAGGATCTCAAAGATCATCAAGCTCCAACTCCCCTCCCATGGGCTGGTTGCCAGCCACCAGATCAGGCTGCTGGGACTCTATCCAGCCTGGTCTTGAATGCTGACAGATTTGAACTCCAGGTTCTGGGCATCCATAAATTCTCTTGGCAACATGTTCGAGTGCCTTACAACCCCAACAGGAAGATAGCTAAATACAAGTTTATGCAGTAACAGGCATGAGGTCATCTGTATCAGTTTTGTTACACATTCCAGACCAAAATGATATGCCAACAATTGTTCTTTTATGACATTTATTTGATTTATGATGACATTATTTTTTAAAATGGTCCCTATTAAATGTTGTATCTTATGAAGAATTCAAAATTCAAAGTGGTTCTTTAACTACATGAAAGACCTCATTTCAACATCAGATGCATGGGTTTTGCTATGTGAGCTGAAGACACAGTTCCTCACATGCAAGTCAGCCACTGACTACTGTGGCCCTGAAACATGTCCAGAGAAGTGCAGCAGATCTTTGAAGGGTCTGAGCAAAAGTCTTGTAAGGGGTGGCTGAGTGAACAGGAATACTCTGGTAAGAGGAGGCTCAGGGGAGATTTTATTGCCCTCATACAACAAGGAGGTTGCAGCAAGGTGGGGAAGGGGGGGGGGGGGGGCGGGGTCAGTCTCTTCTCCCAGGTGACAATGATTGGACAAGAAGTAGTGGTCTTAAGTTGCACTTGCAGGGCAGGTTCAGGTTGGTTATTAGGAAAAGAAGAGTGGTGAGGCATTGGGACAGGCTGCCCAGGGAGATTTAGAGCCACTGTCCCTGGAAAAGTTCAAGAAACAGATAGATGTGGCACTAAGGGACATGATTTAGTGGTATGGTGGTGATGAATTGATGGTTGGGCTATAAGGCCTTGGAGTCCTCTTCCAATGTTCACGATTCTCTGATTCTATGGAAAGATTCATTATCTCTTCCAGTCAAGTAGTGATGGTAGCCAGATCCTCCATACACAGCTATGGATGGGTTGTTCACATAAAAGGCATGATGTGTACACAAAATCTAGATGTGGGCTGGTAACTTGGCATAAGGAGTATTTGTGGGAGAAATCAGATAGCCCTTAACATGATTTCTAGTGTGCTACTGAGAAGATCTGGAGGGCGTTTGAAGAAAAAAGGGATGCAAGATAGATTACCCTACAAGCTGACAAAAGGAGAGGACAACAAAGGCTAAAATGATGTTCAGACTAACCTGGTTAGGTATTTGAAGCACCTTCAGCCATCTGATGGGGCTCGACAGGAACAGTGCTGGAGCGGAGGGAGCAGAGAGGAGAGCAAAGCCATGTAGCTGGAGGAGGAACCATTAACCAGGCACTAAATACAGAGATGGAGCCCTTACTGCCCCCAGGAAGGGGAAGTCAAAGACACTAGTATAAATTGAAGCAAGTAAGAACCCTACTCTTCCATGCCATTTACCCTTTGTAATCATTTAATCCTTAGGAGGAAAAGTTGAAAAGTCCTTAAGTCAGGGGTGCTTTCAGCCCTGAGTTGAAACCTGGATAAGGATTGATTCCCAGAGATTTTGTTGAGGCTTCTCAGCATCACATCTGCTACTGATGGTGACAAATGCAAATGGAAAGCAGCTGCCTACCATTCTTATCTGATAGATTTTCACATAATGTTACAAAGGTAAACGAACACAGGAGAGGCAAAGCTGTAAAAGAACAGTCAATAGTATTTTACAGTAGAAGTTCAATAGTACAACACTGCTCTTTCAACAACATAGAAAGAAAAATACTGGAAAAAGAAATCACCAGCTGAGTGTTTGGACATATTCCTTGACTATTTCATTAATCCACCCTCATTTATTTTTAGCTTGATACTGTGATCCACAGCAGTTGATTAAACTACAGAGAGTGGTAATTTGTTCAGCTAATGTGAAGTAAATGAAAGATAAGCAGACATGTTACTCGAGTCTTGCAATATTTGATATAATAATTCTTAACTCTGTGTGCTTTCCTCAAAACATTAGCACAAAGTATCATCGCACTTCAGTACTGAACTACCACCAGGTATTACTGCTGAGATGTAAAAAGGAATAGAAGGATTAGAGTACTGGTGATCTTCTCAAGAATATGTCTGAAAAACTAAGTACATCCAGAAGCCTCATTCACCTCTGCATTAATCTGGTGTCTGTATAATGAATTTTTGCCCCTGTAGGATGACTGTAAGGGTAAATCATTTCATTTGGCATTTATGTTTCTTTCATTGCTGTATTTTGCCACAGCGCAACAGTAAGTGAAAAAATCCAAATATGCAAGAGAAAAAGAAAAAAAAACAACTTTATTTTCTATAAAATTCTTCTGCAAATGACACTATTGTATATTTAATGTTATTTGCTGACAGAACAACTGCAGCGTTTATTCCATCAGTGTAAAAAGAAACAAGATCTAGTTCCTACTTTAGGATGTTTGTATACATTATTTTTCAAGTAGAAGCTGGTAGAAGGAAAATCAGTCTGTGAGGTTAGTTAAGATTTATTTCCAGTGTTCTTCTAACACTGTTATTATCTGAAATTTAGGTAGAACACCTCTCATGTATGCTCATGATATTGCAGCTGCAATAGTGGGACTGATAATCATGTTTCACTGGTGTACTCAGCCTCTACGTGTTTAATACCCACATAATGTTGCCCCTCTTTCTCTCCCTGCATGGTTTCTTGAATTTACTCAGTTTTCTCTTCCTGTATTTTATTTTATTAAAAGAGAGAGAGGAGGGAAACACAACAGTTAATGTTTATAGAGCTGCAACATGGCAAGATAAATCTCAGAGACAGTCAAGGCTCAAAGGCAGTACTACATTTGCTGGGAAGCCTGTGCCTTTTAGAACTCTGTTCTCACTTATTTCTCGATGAGCACTCATCAGAATGGGAACTATGAGGGTTTGATCTTTGTGTTGTCTGTTGAGCTTACTCACTCTAAGGTATCTTAAACAGCAATTCCCATACTAGCAGAAACATAATTACTTCTATGTAGTATTTAATTATGTAAAAAAAACCAAATTGCTATCAACACCAGTCTACTGTTATGACTCCCTTCTGAAGCCCAAGATCTACTTCTTGTTCCTTCTGAAGACCTTTCTCTATTCTTTCTCTACAGCAGGTGTCTGTCATCAGTTCTTCCTAAAGAAGGCACTATTTAAATCCTTCCAGCTATTGTTTGCTTTTAGATGTACTTTCATTACTTACCTTACATTCTCTATCTGGGCTTTGAAACAGGGTTTCAAAGACATGGCCCTGTTGCACAGTACCATGATAATTGATCTAGGGCAGGCAAGTGGGTACCATTAAAAAGCTGTATTTGCTAATATTTCATCGTATATGCTATCTGAATGTCATTGTAACTGCTGTTCACTAGTGAGGAATTAGTATCTGTAAAAGCCGTATCAAATAAATGATATTGGACAAGAAATTTTCCAGGTTTAGAGAACAGTATGAAAAGAAAGGGGAAAAAAATAATGGTTTGGGGTTAATCTTTAAAAAGTTGCAAAAAGGGAAAGTAGCTCCATTTTCATGAAGGGCAATCTCCAAAAATTTGGGAAAAAGTAAGTCTGGCCAGAAGTTTCTGTTTGGAACTATGATAACTGGGAAGCTTCAAATGTCAAAGTACCATGCAGAGTACTAAAATACAGCCAAAAAAGTGAAGAGAGAAAATGTACTGTGCTCAGGAAACGCGTGCTTTCTTTTAGTATAGCAAACTCCTGAGATGTGAGACTGCAAAATATCTTCTTAGCAGCTGGATCTCCGCTGAGGATTCTCTACAATTGGCCATGAGAGATCAAGCTTTGTGAGATGCTGAGGGTCTTGCTAGTTCATATCCATGTGAGATATCACTTCTGTAGCCATAGATGATCTGAGCACTGGATGTAGAGAACACGTACTCGCAAAACAAAAAGCAGGGGAAACAAAATAGGAATTGGAAGGAATATAAGGAATTGGAAAAAAAATTTGCTTATGAACTCCAGGCACAGATCTGATCACTCACAAAATCAGGCAGGGCAGCAGAGCCCCTTTGGTGAGGCGGGATGGCATCCTGGCAAAACAAACTGCGGGTTTTGAAAAGCTTTTGTTCTGTTACATACAACTTAATTGTTGGGTTCTCCTCTAGCTCACATTTCTGAGTCACTCGTTTTTAATTAAGCCTCTAATTGCCACATTTTCTTGGATCATGCTATTGTGTCCCTGAAAACACCATCTATGTGTGTTCAGTTTGCTTCCTACTGTTCTTACCCTGAAGAAAAAGTCATTTTGTGGATGGATCCAACTCCACCTCTTTCTGCCTTCATTACGGGAACTGACTGTTGAACACAAACTGAGCGCAGTCCGTTTTGTCTCTTTTGTCTTTATATATCACCCCTTGTAAAGGTTTTATTGGGGTATCTGTTGCTGAGATCTCAACCTCCTAGGCTCATACACACCATCAGCACAGACTTTTACAGCAATCCTGAGTCCTAGAAAGATATGGAAAAGCAGAGGTTTTTTTGACAAAACAGCCAGGTGCACTGGAGCTAATTCCCTGTTAGCAGACTACCTTATATCCTGTTTTCTGCCAAGGATGGGCAGTTTTTGTTCCACCTGGGAGCTGAGTGGCAGCTTTACCATCAAATGCTGCAAAAACAATGCAATGAGTCCACCACAGATGAGTACTTTGGGATCAATCCTGCCTTCTTTCTCACTACCTTGCCACTGCTTAGACCTGCCCATCTTCCCCTGGAGAACAACTGACCATTGCTGGCCCACTGCGTAATGTTATCACATCATCCCAGCCCTTAACACTGTAGACAACTCTGATCCAAACACAGCCTTGAGTTACTGTCTAATGGGACAAAGAAAAGCTTTGAAAGTGGAAAAAAAACCCCAAACAAGCATAAATGAGAACAGGCTGGGTAAAAAAAAAACACAACAGATTTTGTGATGTAGTCTCTTTTGTGTATAAATATGGGCTGGTTTGGATTTACACACTGGCAAAAACAGCAACAATGCATAGGTTGGAAGAGCAAATGCACTATAAGGGAACACAGAAATAGGCTGATTGTTTTCCCCTGGCAGTGCTTTGCAGCCATATCGCTCTAGAGTACGTGATGCTGTTGAGTACAGAGCAGTAGAGATTTGAATCCTTGGAGCCCAGGGCTGGAAAAAGAGCCTTTATCTGGTCTAGAGATAGACAGATGAAACACAGCATGGAAGAATATAAAATACAGTGGAACGCGCAGACAAACTTAGCCGTGCTCAGACAAAGGACTTGTGGTTGTTTCCTTCTCACCTTTTCTCTCATGACTGCATGGAAAATAAAAACAGTGGTGGCTATAAATAGAGCCGCCAAGGAAGGAGGACAAATCCTGCATCATTCATGAACACGAGTCTCAGACATTCTGCCAGAGCATAACTTAAACATTTGCTTACATCAAAGCAGAGCACGATCAAAAACTGCGGGCTTCCCTCAAGGCTTTCATTCAAAAGAGAAATAGGGAAAGAAGTGTGCTCTACCTCTTGTTACTAGATGCTTTGTATAAATGAAAATTAGTGTAAACAGTCTGGACATAACTAAATATTAAATGCACACAATTTATATAGCTTGAAGGAAAACAGTAATTGGTTAAACTCACTAGAGAGCTGAAACTCCACTCTCTATTGTTTTATTCTTTACTCTTATTCTTTATTCTTTAGCAAATGTAGAAAGAATTGGGTAAAAAGAGCTACAGCACCGTTCATAGGTCGTCATTATCACCCTGAGAACTGGAGGGAACTGCCTTTGTCATCATGTCCAGTCCCCTATAATCACAGGTTATTATACCAACCTAAACTTAGGCATTCAGATGATGTATGCCTCTCTCCCCCAGGGATAAGCGTAACCCACATCAGAGGAAGCAGCTCCACCCCGGAGATGCCTGATTTGGCAGGAAGGCTCCTAATGCAAACATTGAGTTATTCAGCAACAAAGCCAAGCCCTTGTCCACATAACACCCACTGCACACACCAAAAACAAGCCATAAATCACTCCTTGAGACAGCATAACAATACCAAGACCTCCAGTACCTATAACCACAAGAGATAAAATCTATGGTGGGCCACAGATAAAAAGCAGGACAGACTGAGGGCATAGCCAATGCTGTAAATCCCCTATGAGAAGGGAGAAATCTTGTGAAAATGCCCCAGTGGACACCCCCCTGTCTTATACAGAAAAGCTTGATGATCTCTGCTATTTTTTTTTTTTTATTATTCTCCAGCCCCAAATCTCCACCTATGAGACTCCCCAGTGTCTATGCCACATCAGCCTGTGCTGATAAATATGCCATTTCTAGTCAATCAATTAATCCATTAATGAGGGATGCACTACAAGCTTAAAGATAGGATGAGAATCAAGAGGACTTGATTTTCTCTCTGGGATACCACTGTCTATAAACTTACACAGCCTTCATGTCTGAATCCAAGCATTTTCCTAAATTTTTGTTACGTATTCTTCAAGGCCAAAATCACAGAATCATAGAATCATTAGGATTGGAAAATACCACTAAGATCAAGTCCAATTGTCAGTTCATCAACCCATCTCTATCATGCCCACTAAATCAAGTATCTCAGTATCACATCTCCATGGTTCTTGAACACCTCCATGGATGGTGACTCCATCAAAACCCTGGGCAGTCTATTCCAATTCCTCACCACTCCTTCTGAGGAGAACTTTTTCTTAATAACCAATTTCAACTTCTAATGAATTTTTTTTTTCTTATGTACGGTTGTACATTGTCCACTACTAGCATTTGGTGCAACTGTAATGCATATGTGCTAGGTTTCTGTAAGAATTCCCAATGACTTCATTAGTAAAATTGCTCCTTAAGTCCTCCGAGTTCCTACTGAAATCTGATGGAGGAAGAAAAGATGTCGGAAATACCTCAGATATTTCTCAGATACCTCAGATTTGTAACAATCGGTTACAAAATACAGAAGAACATTTCTGAAGCATAATTTCCATCCATCATGGATAAGTCAGATATTTGCTTAAAATTTCTGAGTGTATCTCATTCCCAGAATGACTGAATGGGATTCAGATCTCCCAGATTATTCATCAAGAAGTTCTGTGTTTCTGTTTTAAGTATGCATAGGTCCAAGACTCTATTTAGAGTGGAATAGGGACCTTTAGCAGATCATGAAATACACACTGAAGTCACACTTAGATTATAAAGTAAAGGAGCTGAACTTTTGGTTATGGTGGGTGAATTGCCAGAATTGTTTCTTTCGTCTTTTTGGTACAAATCAGCAACGTGCTTCTCCTTGGATGTACTGTTTTATTATTTTCCAGATTAAGATCAAAACATCAGGAACGTTTCTCTTCTTTGTGAACTCTGAAGAACCAAAAGTGTTCTACTATTAAAAATGTTTTCCCCCATGTTTGGTAAGCATTTTTGTCTCCTGCAATTTCCTTTTCACTCTCGTATTTGTACACCCCACATAATGGCAAGTCAACAACATGTGAGCAGCTCTGCTGAAAAATCTCTAAGGATCTTTCTAAATGTCAGTATAGTAAATATAGGATAACAATTCTTATGCCTATCTTTCTTTTTTTCTTTTTTTCAAGTCAATAATACCAGCTTCTTCAAAGGGACAGGATTTGGCCTTGTTGTAAGTCATTCTCACTGATGATCAGTCTATTGATGTTTGCTTTGTGCTCTCAGGTCAGAATGAATCAGAAACACCTCACGTATTTTCAAATCCCTGATGGATTGTCACTGTTTCTTATTTAAATGGCTATGTTTAGAGCTTTATAACCACCACAATTTGCCCTAATGGCAAAGATGGAAAACAATGCAATTTATAAGCTACCATGATATGCAAGTTTTCACTCACCACAAGCCAGAAAATAGCATGTGATCCTTGTGTCATGTATGAGGACCGGAGAAATGAATTAGCTTGTCTGTCAAGTAAGGAGCAATACTTAAAACACTTTTTATTTTTAACTGGATTTCACCCCTTTTAGTCTGTATATTTTATACTACTGACACATAGGTAAACATTAATATTAAAATAACTAGCCTACAACCTCCAGCTACTCCCTCTCAACAATTTAAAAAATAATCTCCTTGCATGTGTTAAGTTGAAATATATACGATTTATACCCTGGTGTTAAACCAGCTCCCTTAAGGCTTCTGGACTCCACCGTCATTGTTACCCAAGAAAGCTTAAGATGACGGATTGGCTGTTAGGAAAAATATCTTCAAAATATCTTCAGCGGTGAAGTATTGAAGTATTGCCCAGTTAAGTGGTGGAGTCACTGTCCCTGGAGGTGTTCAAGAACTGTGGAGATGTGGCACTGAGGGATGTGATCAGTGAGCATAGTGGGGATGGGTTGGGGTTGGACTCCGTGGTCTTTCCCAACCTCAATGATTCTATTATTCTATGGTCCCATAACAGGTTAGCTCTTCTGTTTAAGAATCGTAATTTTTGTCTTACTGTTTAGACTGATAGCTGAATTACAAACGGATGGTAGTTACAGTGATACTGGTTTCTTCCCTACCCGACACTCTGCTGATATTTACTTATAGATCTAGTTTAGTCAGTGAAATTCATATTGCAAACTGTGAGAATTGGTCCTATGAGTATTTTTATATTTTCTGTTCATTTCAGCATCTCTCTGTTACAAGTGGGAGTAGCATCTTTGCCATTCTGGGATACAATAGGTGAGACAATGCAGGTCCCAAGTTGGTAACCATAACTGATGAGTATGTGAGGAAAACAGACCAGAAGTTCCTATGTAACTTAATTAAATTATTTCTCCTGTTAAAAACAGCAAACCAAAACAAACAAACAAAAACCAACAACCAAACAAAAAAAACCACTGCAACTGACAACAAAAACCCAGATACTCAAATCACAAATAAAAGTAAAATTTTGCAACCCTGCCCATTGCAGGAGAGTTGAAAGACCATATACTTTCAACTCCCCTGTGATGGGAAGGCTTAGTAAACTTGATGGTCTTTTAACCCTTCCAATATAAGCCATTCTGTGATTCCATGAAATAAGCCACCATTCTCTAAATAACCATAAAGAAACAGTGGTGGATAGACTTGGTCTTCCTTCCTCATTGAAATCCCACTGAAAGATGGATTTCCCAGGATACCTGCCTAATCTGTGTGCAGGATGGCTTTTATTCAAGTAAATTTTGCATCCCTCTTTGGGTGAAGGTTCACAGACCTCATCTTAGCTTCAGTAGCTGCTGCATGCTCTGACTGTGCACTGGAGATGAAGACTGAATTTCCACCAGTCCCTAAACAGATAAACTCAGGAAATCAGATTCAAGTGCCCTGACCTATGTACTTATCACTGCAGTTGATTTCTTGGTCAAGGTAGTAAAGACTCAGGAAAGACAAGAATAAACAGACGGTGTGACCTCAGAAAAGATCCATGGTGTGATTACTTCTTTTTTTATTAGCACAATCAGTTGCAAAAGTGCATCAGGGCAGGAAAGACATACATATAAAGTGCGTTGTAAGTCACTGTATGTCATTTTGAGGAGGAGGAGGCAGATTGCACTGAAGCGAACACCACTAAGCAAACAACTTCCCATGTTTGAAGAATTTTGCTCTCATTCCTATCTTCTCTAATGAATATCTGACTGAAATTTAATCATACCCTATCATGAGTATCCATTCTGTATCAGTAACATTCAGAGAGTTAGAGCACTTTTGTCCAATCTATAGCAATTTATTTTTTCTTATCTCATCAGTCTCAAAAAATATTTAACTAGACATGAAGCGCTCCAATTCTGTATTTACCGTGTCATATAATTGTTATTACAAATTAGGTTTTCATTCTTTGCTACAGATGTGTTTTACAATGTTTATAATGATATACAAATAAAAATCCAGTTAGATCAATACTCAAAGCATATTTTCCAGTTAACAACACCGATATTTCTCTTTTGATTTCTCTACCTATGTCAGTGGATACTGAAAAAATAATTACTGTTATATCATTGTGGAACTAAAGGAATAAATTGACTTCCAGGGCTGGAAAATTTTCAGTGAAAATGAGATCTTGAAACTATGAAATAAATAAGCTGTTGTTATTTAAAAATTAAGCTTATTCATACAAGGCTTGACAAAACCCTGTCAATAACCTAAAATCCTAATAGCTGTCTACTATATAAGAATATGAGGATCAGAGAAGGGTCCTGATAAATAAGAGCCTGCTTTCTTTTCCACTGAAATGCTGTTACTCACCCGTATTTATAACATGCCATTTAATGAAGTGTGCATGTTTATAGTCTCTCTGGAAAAGTCTGATAAGGGCAATGATTGGTGGCATGCTACGCTCCAACCGAGTTGCATTCAAACTTCCTTTTTTCCCACTGATGCCAACTTTCAGCCAAAGAGGAGCAGAATGTTGTGTAGTTCAGCTGTGCATCTTCAGCAGCTCAACTTCTGTGCTCTCCTTGAGCCCCATGGCAGCAGGCACCAAAGGAATGCAAAGTCACGCTCCTGTGAGCTGCCCTTCAGCTTCATTATTTACTTTACACTCTTCTACCTGAATGCATAAGAAAAGACTTTTTTAAATCTCTTCCCTCCCTGCCTGCTTTTAGCAGGATCCTGCTGTGTTGCAGTGTTACTCTAATTTAAGCTAGCGGGAGAGCGTACTCAATGGTTCCACCAGGTGCTGGGCTCAAGAGGTCTCCTCATTGCCATGTTCTGAAAAGCTTCATTATTTTTCTCCCTTTTTTCAATGATCCCCACCCATTTTGCACAGCAATTCTTCAACTGCTGGTCCTGGCTTAACTCAAATTCTTCCTGAAAGCATTTGTAGCCTGTTCCAGAGTCGCTTTTCAGTTACAAGCGTGGAATAGTAGTTCCAATAGCATATATGCATATATACAAGTACATACATACATACATATATATGGCTTAGTAAAATAGGCACTGTAAAGGAAGTAAGAAATGACTTTTTGTCCTTTCAAAGATTCGGTATAAAACTTCACTTTCTGATGGAGCAATAGGAATTTTTTGAGAGTAAGAAATAGCCTAAATAATTATTTCACTAATGGCTGATATGGAGAACAAGAAATAATTATCACAAATTAACTCATTATTATTTTAGCATGAGGACATTTCGGAGGCTTGGAAAGCAAACAGCATAAAACCAGTCTGAAACTTATGGCAGAGCTGCCAAACTTTGGAAAGCTGGCCCAAGAACTGAAACAAAAACCATGTTGGCATTACGCTCTGCTGATAATGTCCTTCCATCAGTTGTGTGGCCCTGAAACAACCTCATCAGACGGTCATTCGTCAAAAACAAATTTAGAGCAATCTATCACATATAATTTACAGCCGTGGCTTGACAACATACTGCAGTTATCCCCAACAGACACAACTGTTTACATTTTATACACATAATTGGGTCTGGTTCAGTAACATTTTTCATTGGTGTGTCTGCCAAAATTATTAAGCTATTAGTACATGCTGAATCGGTGCCAAGCAAAATATTTGCCAATAAAAATGGCCTTATCTGTATAAATGCTAAAAAAGTTTGCGTTTTGTGGTGTATGAGTGTATTTTAAAGACTTTCCTCCATCTCTATATATGTATGTAAATGCAAATGTTTAACGATGGTATAACTTGATACTGATGTAGCACATTAGATCAAGATAGCCCAGAAGTTGGATGTGGCCCATGGGATGATATCTATTTCACAGTGTTTTCTGCTGTCGCCATGGATGAGACCCGTGCTGTCCAGTAGCAACCACATGCAGCCAGCTCACTCCTAAATACCTTCTTAGAATGTTTTAGAGATTTTCTGTCCACCATAGCCACAATGGACTTGACAAGGAGAGGGGTCCTCAAGCTGCTCAGCCCCCAGCACACAACACTCAGACTACACACAGTTTAGACTGTAGTTCCTACTCTGGCATCCATCCTTCTGCTCAGCTGCCCTAGCTCTACTAAATTCATATCCCAATCTTTAGCACCTGCAAGGAACTGCAAAAGCTCAACTAGTAATGTATATTCCTTTTATTTGTTTTGCACATAATTTTGGAAGTCTTAATCTGCATTCATTTAGTGATTGGCCATGGAGTTCAACAGAAAAATGAGCAATGCTATTTCTGTGAGTTTGACTTTATTCTGTACTACCTGTAGCTTCAATCAGTTCAAGAACATGTTTCCTTGTAAGTGGGCAAGCCACTTACCCACACTGTGTCTCTGCTTCTCAGCTGAAGAGGAGATATGCTATGTTATTTAAAAATACTTCTTTTTAAATCTTGTGGAGAGGAAAACAGTTTGTAAATGGCAGCTCTTCAGAAGAATTTTCTCCCATCTTCTCAGGAAATAAATGGGTGGTTTGCTGTAACATTCTTAACTTTTCTTATCCTGAGCCTCAAAAAGCGAGTTCCATCAATGCTACAACTACTTAGGCTTTTTCCATTCCCTCAGCCCATGGGAAGCACAGAACAACCTGAACTCCCACAAACTTTAAAAGGAGCTGATATGGCTTCAATTTATGGTGAACGGGGCTGGTTGTTAAATATTGAGCCTCCTGTGAGGTTAAAGAGCAATGCTGGGATAAAGAAGAAAGGCACAAGAGCTTTACTGTTCAATGTGATTTAACTTCAAAGACAGACATATGTATTTATTTTGATTAGAAGGTGTGTAATCAAGGTAAGAAAGGTGGACTTTAGAGCCTGCAAATCTGTCTCACCTAATGATAACATCAGACCTCAGTCCAAATAATAATAAGAGTGCAAATCTTCCATTCACATTAAAATGTCTGCAGTGTAGCTATTTACATAGAAGTGCCTAAATTATGGCTTTACAGGTGCAATTCATCTTATCTTAATGTACATGTATAAAAAAGATCACCTAAATCGCTCAGTAGATGTGTTTCTTTCCCTTCAATGACTGTCTATGAAATCCAGGGTGACATTCAAAATGTGGATAGCTGCACTGTGGAGAGCAAAAAAATATCGCCAGGTAAATTCTACCTCAATTAATTACAAAGTATTTTGTGGAATTTGCTGAATTCTTCATGTCCCAAAACTCGGATGGGTCTCGCAAACATTCAGTAAGCCCACAAGAGTTATTCAAAGGCTGTGGAAATCATTTTACTATTTGATTAAACTGAAAAAACATATTCAGTGTAACATCTCCAGATAACGCGTTTCCCTAGGATGAATGCACAGATGTCAAGACTTCAAAAACAAGTTTAATTCCTCTGTGATACGAAAGAACACACTGAGAAATGCACAGGTTTTCATATTGTCGCATTATAGTATTTTTACTGTGTTTGTTTTTATTCTCTTTTTTAAGATAATCCACACTGAGTTGCCTCATTTCCCACTCTTTGGATGGCATTCCCTCAAAGGCATCAGCATGAAAGGACAAGAAGCCAGCTTTGATCTCACCTTCTCTGAATTTGAAATCGGGCCTTTATCTTAATGTTCTCAAGTTGTGTGTCCTGCTATGATTAATACACCCATTAGCTGTAACTTACTTATAGGTTTTTTCAATCAATCAACATGCACCTCCCATCAAGGAGCCTTGAGGTTAATTTTAAATGATTTTCCATATGGTAACCAAGAAACTGCATTCCTGCAGTGCTGACTGGGTGGCTGCATGGTGTGAAGCCATGCCCTTTGTCCTGGGGAAGACAGAGAAAACACAAGATTCATACCTGCATTGCCTTTGGCAACATAATCTTCAGCTTCAACTCACGCAACATGGCTAATGTGTCTAGATAAAAATATAGCTTGTCTGGGTGTTCCTCTTCTAATTGATTCAAACAGAATGGAAACTTCTGAGAGTGGCTTCCTCAACAAGGCCCATGTATGTCCTCTAGGGCAGTCTGTATCCAGTTGAAGCCCAGGGGAATTTAGGAAATAGGATTAATCTCAGCAGACAGCTGCCCCTTGCTATTTTCCTAAATTCCCTTGATGTGTAGACAATGGACAGAAAGTTACACTTTCATGTGCAATTTAGCCAGTCTGTTTGATATGGTCACTAAGGATGAGATTAATTGGCCATTTAATGCCTTTTTCTTTCTGAAGTTTATAAGAGACACTTAGTAATTTTTTTAGGTGAGACAAATACTCCTGCAGTGGGCTTAAGCAGGGTGACTCCACACTGTAACTCTTCCATTCATTATATTACTGCACTGTGAAAATGAAAATCCATTATTTCTCATCAGTAATGGCTTATATAAATCCCTTTACAAAATAAGTGTTATAAAAGTTCTATGAAAAAAGAAAAGAAAAAAAAAAAGCAACATAAGACTTTTCTACTGGGAAGGACTTCTCTGGTGTGTTCTCCAGTATGTGTTACGTCCTACTTTGGTTGCTCCAATGCAGAGGGCTACATAGCTCTTTCAAAGAAGACAACACCCTCTTTGTGAAGGACTACAACCCCTTATTGCTCCCATCCTTCTGCCCTTGCAACTTCTGACCATGAAAGGAGTAATCTAAGAAAGGAATTGCCTTTATTTTATTATTTTTTAAGCAGCAAACAACAAAACCTCCCCATCTGTTCTCGTGCAGTCTATTCTCTGGTGCCAATATAGCTGCTTATTTCCCTCCAGTTATGCAAAGTAGGGTAAGGATGGTCGTGCCAACATAGTGCAACACACACACATCTCTACTGCATCATCAGCAGAGATACCCTCAGCTCTTAATTTCTATGTAAAACTCAGCATTTTGCTCCATGAGCAGCTTCTCTGGACTATGTTGGGCATGGTGGTTGAAAAACCAACAGCAAAATTATTTCATTTGATTTTTTTTTTTCTTTTTCCCCACAGAAATACATGCTGAGGGCTTTTTATTTTTATTTTTTAACAACCAGCAATCAGGAGGTGACAACTGATCCCAAGGGATAACTCCACGTGTCAGCACTGGCTCCAGCTCTTGGTAGGACTGATAAGGGAAACTGAATATCAGAGGACCTGGAGCCAGTGATAATCTGATAATGAGGGTTACTTATTAGGTGCGTTTCTATATGTTTTCTTTGATTTAGAGTCCAGTCCCTAAATATCAATTTGTTCACATTATCAGCTAAACAACTTGCAAGGCCTCTTAGAGACCAGGCAAGCAAACACTTTCAGCAGCCTCCACAACCCTTACTTTTCTGGCCTGAGCTCATTTGTGTGCAGTACATTCTGGTGACAAGCCTGTGAAAAGTCACCTTCAGCTTCCACACACATCCAGACGTTAAATGGACTCAGAAGGTACTGCACATCCACTGTGCTTGATGATTACCAGAGGCCTCTGCTCTCCTGACAAATTAGGCCTGAAATATTATGACAGACACCGCTGGAGA
The DNA here is from genome assembly GCF_019238085.1 of Lagopus leucura. NCBI lineage: Eukaryota > Metazoa > Chordata > Aves > Galliformes > Phasianidae > Lagopus > Lagopus leucura. The sequence continues at coordinate 1,959,404 of NW_024962254.1, forward strand.
CCAAGTAAGAGCTGAGTATCTGAGTATCAAACTGTGGGGCCATCAGTGATTAGGTCATTTTACAGTTGGAAGTGGTGAGATAGGCATTTAACTTCAGACATCAGCTGGAAAATGACCTCAGCTTTCTTATCAGTAATATAGGTCTAATTCTATTTGCCTTCTTCCAGTGGAGCACGATGCATTCAGTTTACTAATGGTTTTAGGTGCTCCAGGCTTCTTAGGAAATGTGAAATACTTCAGCAGTGATGAAGAAGATGTAGGCACAGGTGCACTCTGCATTATACTGTATACAAGCTATCCACATAGGATACCAATGCCAGTCTAGAAGGGAAAAGAAAAAAAACAAAACAAAACAAACAAAAAAAACCCAAACACATGCGCACACAAAAACAACAAAACATAAACAACCACAAGTCCTGAAAGGATATTTTTCTGAATTAGGAAAGAATTTCAAGTGAGGCAACAAATAAAATCTTGACCATGCATTATTAAACTCTCAAGGAATATTTCATGAGAAAGAAATTGTTGAAGTTACCCTTTCACATAATTACAAATGCCTTCATTATTTATGTAATATTCTGCCCTACCTAAAGCTTTCATTTGCATGTGTCATTATTCACTTAATGGGTGACTCTCTTCAGCATGTGTTGTACAGCACTCCCAGCACAGGTCCATTTCAATAAGGGATGTAACCACACAAATCCAGACGCTGGAACGGACTCAGATGAACACTTAACAACTATTTGTGAAGCACAATCAGTCTTGTTATAAGTCTATCTATAAGGACAGAATCACAGAATCGTAGGGGTTGGAAGGGACCTCTGGAGATCCAACTCCTTGCTAAAGCAAGTTCCCTACAACAGGTCACACAGGAAAACATCCAGACAGGTCTTGAATAGCTCCAGAGAAGGAGACCATACAATCTCTCCTGCCAGCTTGTTCCAGTTCCCTCTCTTTCTTGAACTGGAGAGCCCAGAACTAGACACAGTACTCCAGATGTAGCCTCACCAGAGCAGAGTAGAGGAGGAGGACCACCTCCCTTGACCTGCAGACCACACTCTTTTAATGCACCCTAATATAGTATTGGCCCTTTTGGCCACAAAGGCACACTCCTGGCTCCTGGTCATCCCACTGCCCACCAGGACACCCCCGAAACATTCTCTGCAGAGCTTATTTCTAGCAGGTCATCCCCTAACCTGTACTCATGTGTCTAGTAACTCCTCCCCACCTGCAGGACTCTTCACTTACCCCTGCTGAACCTCGTAAGGTTCCTCTCTGCCCAACTCTCCATCCAGACTGCCTGGGTGTCTTAGATTCTTAGCTTTAAGGATGAAGACAACTTTGGCTCAGAAAAATAAAATTAGCTATTATTAGAAAGCACCAGGTTTAAAATTTAAACAAGAAATAAACTCTTATGAGAACATAAGGACATAAGACTTTATTTTATGATTAATCACACGGTCACCAGGAAAGCTAAGCAATTTCAGTTCTTTCTTTCCAGAATATAGCTACAAACCTGTACTCATCATTAATTACTAAGTTAAGTCTTTGATTCTTTGTGTTTTGAGGATCTACTGTAGTTGCATAGAGTAATTTAGGCTGGAGGGATTCTTTGGAGGCCATCCAGTCTAACCTCCTGATTGTGGCAGGGCTAAATTTAATGTTGGATACAATTGAGGAATTAGATTATGTTACTCAGATCATAGACAAACCAGTTCTGTCTATCTCCAGTGATGGAAATACCTCTCATGTTCATGTTTTAACCTCACTGTGAGCATTACTTTTCTAATCTAAAACAAAATTTTCCTGTTGCAATACGGATGAGGTCAAACCTGGGGGAGTTTCAATTTACCTCCTTAAAAGTCTTCCTCTATAGCATCATGAAAGTTGCAAGTCTCCCTCTGACCACAGTCCTCACTTGCAAAATAGAAATAATATTTCCTAATAGGTATTCTTTTCTTCATTATTCCCTATGTATAACAAAAGTACTTGGGGACAGGAATTTGTGCAAGAGGTCCCCAGTATAACTCTAAGTATCAGTAAATTCCGTACTAGAAGTATTAAGTGATCATAGTGATGAGAAATATACAACAGAGACATTTTTTAGGTGCTTCTGTTTGCAAGAAATTTGGTTATTTGAAACCTTCAGAAAGTTGAAAGTACCTTCAAATATGCAATATCCTGTTTGAGTTTTAAGAGAAAGTTTGGGGTACGTTTTTAGCAAAAATTTGTTTCCCTGTCAGATAAAAGCCCCTCAGAAATCACTCAAACGCCACACACACAAAAAAATCATTAACTGGTGTGCAATGTTGATTTCACACAGCAAATTTGATTGAAAACAGAAGTTTATCAGTGAAATGCTGAAGTAGCCTTGAATATGGGGAAGTGAATGAGTGTAATTGCTGATGGGTTCTTTTTATTATCAAGGAGCCTTGATTATAGCTTCATAGACTTAAATTATGGCAAATCTAGGACAAGATCAATTTAATATCTAAGCAAATATTTATATGAAGCTGGAGATTGGCACATATTGATCTGTTTATAAGGAGCATAATTCTGTCTTTCCATTATGTACTTCCACAACAGCAAGAAGCTGCAAGACGTGAATAAAAAGAAAATACAGCTTGAGAAGTTGGAGTGTTCATCCCAGTCGAACAGAGCTATACGCTGAAACCACCCTTTAGATGAAAATCAGTGTATGGTAGATATATTGATAACCAGCTCATGTAATAAGTTAGGAATCCTTGAAGGAATATAAAGCATTCAGAGTATCTATCAGACTCTATTTTGTCAAACTGCCAATTGTCCATGGGCAACATCACCCAGAGCATCAGCTGCAACATCCCTATTGTCCCAGCATTCGTGAGAGGTCACCCTGATATCAAGTAGAGGAGCATTTGTAACTTGTGAGACGAAGAAGGATCCTTGTGAAATGATGACCCTCCCAACAAAGGCTGCTTTTGTTGGAAGCAAAGGCGGGTGTGGGGGTAGGGAAGAGAATAAGTCGGATTACCTTTTGTTACTTTTGACAGCTGAAAAGGCCCGGGTGAATAATTACCCTTAAAACTAACAAACAAGGAGAAAGAAAAAAAAATACAGAAAAAGAGAAAGAAAAAAAAACTTGACCCCTCCCCATACACAATAGCTCATCTGAAGTGAAAACAAAATAAAAATAACTTGGGGGGGGGGGGGGGGAATCCTCAATTTGAATTTTCTTTCTGCTTTTGGCAAGTGTATATGTACAGATACACATACAACTGGAAGGCTCCCACTAGGTTTGGTCCACTCAGCAGCAAGCCTTACACAAAATGCCATAACAATCAAGGGAAAGAACAGCAGCAAAAAGCACACCCTCAGTAGAATGCTGCGTTGTTTTAGTCACAAAAGAATGATTCCTGGTGAGCAGCAGTTATCATCTGTTTTGCATACTCTTTATTTTGCTCTTAACTGGCATTATGTGAAAACTTATCTAGAAGGCCATGGGAACCAAAAGGCATCCCTCGTCCCCTCCCTCTTTGAACAAACAAATCCCAATTAAAGCATAATTATCTCTCTTGCTCTTAGCACTCTCAGCTAGCAGATAGATACAAGGAGGAGAAACATTATTAGTGTGGGAGCAGCTACCTTCTCTTATGAAAATTCTTGAAAAGATCATAAAGAAAACAAAGGGCATACAAATGGACCGGGTTTGGGTGAGCTAAGAGGAGTGGTCTTTTTTTTTTTTTTAAATGTGTGATCTGCATATCAGGATGATTTTCTAAAATCTTTTCTAAGTTATTTTGTAAAATCTTTCATTTTAGAGTAACTGAGCTAAGACTCAAAACGCACTTGTGGAGTTTGGATGAAAGCCTAGAAAAAAATGAAGACAAGGGGCAGAAAAGAAAAGGGAAAAAAGACACAGGTGTCCTTCCTGAAAGCCTAAATTCTTCCAGAAATCCATAAACATGACAGTTCCACTACAGTTCCTCTGGTGTGATGATGGAAAAATATCCCAGGGGAAATAAAAAATATCATTTTTTAATTGATACCTAGTGCTCACTTCCCCAAACCATATCCTGCTGCTGAATATTGCATACCTACAGCCACTTCAAAAATTTCTGCAACTCCTTCATCCACATGGACATGCAGCAATTGGAGATGGCTATAACTTGGAGAGGGTTTCAATGACATCATCCATAGGCTTTTTTTTTTTTTTTTTTCCTGTTGTTGCATTATTATTTTTTTAATGCACTCTTTGAAGTGTCCTTGGGGAATGAACACTCACTGCTGATCCCAGTTACATGTGTGCCGGACTGCTACAGACTTCAAAGATAGCTCTGCATACCTTCCATATCAGAGTCTATCCCTAAGTTAGCAAACATTTGCACTCCACTCATCCTGTCTCATCAGAAGCTACTAAGAATATGCATGTGTCAGGAAACATCATGCATTTTATCACTTCAGCAAGTCATGCCATCATTAAGCAGTACGTGTCCCAGTTGTATCTCTTGGATGTAGCTATAGGCTTCACAGAACTGAGCAAGGAAATAACCTCTCCTCTCCTCTCCTCTCCTCTCCTCTCCTCTCCTCTCCTCTCCTCTCCTCTCCTCTCCTCTCCTCTCCTCTCCTCTCCTCTCCTCTCCTCTCCTCTCCTCTCTTTTCTCGTCTAAGAGCTTTTGGGTTTTGTCACTGCATATATGCTCTTTGTTTTCACCCTGGTTGGCCAGTGCAACAGGGAGGAAAAGGGACAATGTCCTCTTCAAGAGCCAACTGGAGCAAAGAAGGCTCTACAAACACTTCAAATACACAGCAAATACAAACAGGGAAAACAACCCTGCTTGCACACTTGTCTCTTGAAACATTTTCAGATTTTGTGAGCTGCTGTTAGAGGGGTAAGTGAGCTGTCAGACTGCCAAGCAATTGGTTAAAGGAGCAGTTCAAACAAGGTGGAACAATGTGGAAATTATTCAACTGCATTTAACCACAAAAATATGCAATTTCTTCTGTGCCCTCCCATCATTTAATACCTAGAGGCTACTAGGGAGGAGGGATGAGCAAATCCCTGCCTCCCAGAACAAAGATGAAACCTGCAGGGAGACAGGTGTGATGGAAAGGATCAAAATTAATGTCAAGACAGAGATGAGATTTCAGTTGAGATTTTCATGAGATTTATTGCTGCAAATGTTTTCCCTGACAAATGTCAGGCCATTAAAATGAATGAAAAAATCAAATGAAATAAAAAAAAAAAGCAAAAACACCCCACAAACAAAACAAAGAAACAAAAAGAAAAACCCACAAATCTAAAATGGGATAAAGAAAATCAAGTGACACTGTGAAGCATGCTAAATCACGACTTGAAACTCAGCCCTCAGACTCTTTGGAACATGGACAGCCTAGGAAGTGTGCAGTCTTTTCATCTTACCAAAGCCACAGCAATGGCTGTAGATCATATACTGTATGGACAACAAGGATGTTTTGCCAGCGTCCTTTGCAGCATGATTGGGAATGCCACTTGGAGCAAATCGTCAGCTGAAGACTGCCCAGTACAGCTGCAGAGTTCTTGTACATGGTCTGATAGGGGCAAAGTTTTGGTACTGGGAAGAGTAGATGGACTAGATGGTCCTTCTAGTTCCCTTCCAACTGAACTATTCCTTCCCTTCCCTTCCCTTCCCTTCCCTTCCCTTCCCTTCCCTTCTCTCCTTACAAAGATCTCATAAAAAAAATAAGCAGAATATTCCACATTCCCATTTTGAAGAAGCTTGTTCTGTCCTTGAAGGGACTGACATAAGGACTCCTTATTGCCTGGTAATTACACTTAAAAGTGACAATTTCCCAGCACTGAGAGTGAAAATTGAGGGTAGCAGGTGAATTGTGTGTTTGCCTTGATCAGGGCAGAAACTCTGCGTGAGGCTGGCCAGGGTAATTTTTTTTTTTCCAAAGGGACTGAGCGCTCTGCAGATCTGAGCACATGCCTTAGGCACGTCCCCACCTTTCACTCCCCACAAACACTGTATTGTGAGAAATCCTTGGAGGAAACAAATTGTTTCCATTATGCAGAGATGAACAAACTCACTTGACCCAGATGTCCAGCTCAGGAGAAAAAAAAAAAAAAAACAACATTTGTGCATCCTCTGGCTTCTCTATACGTAGGCTGATGTTGTCATAGGTATGTGTATTTCTTGCTTCGCTTAGATATGTAATATCTTTGCAAAAGCAATGACAAACTGCTGCTTGTATTTTCAGGGCTGAGCTATATTTTCAAGTTGCCAATCTCCATATTTAAAGCTAATCTACTTATCTTTTCCAGGAAGGACACATTAGGTTAATACAATGCTAATAGCAAGTGTTCGGGATAGTGCTTTTAGTGCAGTCAGACTGCCTACTAACAGGTTAAATGCATTGACATGAAGAACTTGCTTCTTCATTTATGATGACAGTTTGAGCATCTACTCCAGGAAAATAAACTACCCTTAATGAGCAAGATTGTGAAAAAGATGACTCCTCTACCTCAAAGGCACGTGCACCTTCCTAGATTCACGATAATTTTTTTCAACTAGAAATACTACACTGTTATTACAAAACATAGAGAGGAAGAATTCTACCTGTTGAAGTACATTTAAAACTGCTCTCCTTATTTCAGCCTGCCCTTCATGTTAGGACTTAACATGAGTCTTCAGAGGAGCTGAACACAGCTTTGTAGCAGCCAGTTCTCAGGGGTGCTTTCCTATTCCAGGTGCAGACAGGTCCTTTAACTCACTTTCATTTATTTCACCACACTACTGTTTTCTGGGTTATCCTGTTGCATGAGAGATGGATGTCTCTACTCACCTATCTGTTTGTTTTACCTTATGCTATGCAATGGCTTTTTAATCCCAGTGAGAAAGCACATAAAAACCAAATCTACCCAGCGATGGAATTATAGATATTGTCCTACGCAGCTGAAAAAAATAGCACTATAATAAAATGAAAAAGCTCTATATGAAAAAGCTCTGCTTTTTTTTTCCTATGGAAAAAATTCTAATGCAGAATGGTAACCACTTTGCACATCCCATAGCAGATTTCACACCCTCCCCACTCCATTGGTCGACATCTAATTAGATTCTGTACATTAAAGCAGATATCACGGAGAACTGCTCGAGTATTTGAAAGCTTTACCAAAAACTCTATGCGTTGATGTCAGCTAAAGCGAACAAGTGAAAATACACTGGGTTTGTCTCTGCATGCGTAGTTGAGAGTGAGATTTTGATTAGATGCCAGGGGAAAGTTTTTCACAGAGAGGACACTGAGGCCCTGGCACTGCTGCCCAGAGAGCTGTGGGTGCCCCATCCCTGGAGGTGCCCAAGGCCAGGCTGGATGGAGCCCTCGGCAGCCTGAGCTGGTGGGGAGCAACCAATCCATGGCAGGGGTTGGAACTGGGTGGGCTTTAAGGTTCCTCCCAGTCCAAACCATTCTGTGATTCTATGATGGTTCCCACAGGGACCCGTAGCAAAATTGTTTGCATGCATGGCACTGTTAGATGTCTGTAATGCACGCTGCAGAATCATGGAGAGATATGCATAAGGAAAACCTGAAGGCGGCTTGAAAAAATCCTGAAAGCAGCAAAACCATCCTTAAAGTGTCTGGAGGAATCTGCCTGTTGGTGGAGGTGGGTGGTATGTGTAAATAGTGCAGTGTTGTGCAGGCTGTGGGTTAAGTGTAATGTCATTACTGCTTTCCAAATGGCACGCGGTTTTCAGAAGGAAGATGCTATGATATTATGGTATGTAATTAAACCTACAGGGAGATGAGCAATAAGTATCCTCAGGGGAAGATTTCTCTGCGATACTCCATATTTGCTGTTTCACTGCCATGAAGTTATCTCTTTCTCCAAACAGAGTAACGATGGGATCTTTGTTATGGCATCACTGTTGTGCATCAGTTCTGTGGAGAGTGTGAGATCACATCTCTTGCATGTCACAACAGGCGGAGTGAAATCTGGGCTGAAAATAGCTTTCTGCAGCACAGCAAAAGGCAAACAAAATCTGATATGTCCAAGAAATACAGCTGCAATTCACTTGCAAATCAAAACAGGGAGAAAATGGTTGGCTGACAACATACAAACAGATCTCGGTTTAAACTTCTGATTTCATACTGGTTTCTATACCCACCCATCCATGTACCCCACAGCCAAGTTACTAATTACATCCTTTCTATTGTTTTGCCAGTTCCTCCTTTGGCAAATAATGGGAGGGGAGGGGATTATGGAGACTGATGCACTTGAGATCAAAAACGAGTAAGTGAGTGAATGCACAAATAAATAAATGATGCCTCTAGTATTCATGAAGACAAGTCTATTTCATCCCTCCCCTGGTATTGTGAGCCAAACTTCAGAGGTTACTCAAGAAAAATGATGGTCTGGTGCCTGAGAGAAATAAGTATCAATTAATGCTTAATTAACATTGCATGACAGATTGATTTAAATAAATGGAACCTTTTAATGAATGTCTCCCTGTATTGTGGGTTGAAACAAGATGCTTTGCAGGAGAATGAGCTGCTCCCTGTTATTATATAACATCTTTGTGTTTCTTATACCTGGAGGCTTGAAATGCATTACTAGCCCAAAATATTAGCTGCTGCATAAACATAGAGTTGGTAAGGATATATATCTATATATCCTTATCACTATATATCTTGGATTTATAGTGTAAATGAGAAGATACACTGTGTGAATCCTATGACAGGTAGATCGAGGCTAAGAAACTGGGAGACTTAAGGAAATTAGAAGAGATGTACACATCCATCAGTTCTTGGTAAGCTAGGAAAAAAGGATTTTTTAATGAATCTTTATTCCCACAAAGTGATTCATAAAATAGTTTGCAAACATGCTGAAATGCATATGAGTTGTCTTGTAGGATGACAATAAAATAGATGGGCACAGGCTGCCATACAATGGTGTGAAAGCCAACAACCAACAGCCAGTGATTTCAAGGTGAGAAACCTAAAGCCAGCCATCTAGTTCCATCTTTCCTCACCTAAAAGTAGTCTGATGTCCAGCAATGAAACCCAGTTGCCATTGAGAGCTGCACTCGAACAGCAATTGGGAATCATCTAATTTCCAGATCAACGTTGACTGCTCCAACACAAAGATGTTGGCTGAAAAGCACCCTGAGAAGTGTTCTGCCTACCCTGAGGCATTTTATTCTTTTTACCAGACAGTGAAATAATAGTGCCTATTGTTTGTACTGCTTGTACTAATTGCCTGTGTGCATCTCTTTTTGCCAAGTCAGTTCAGCAAGAAGCTGGGAAACCCAGCACAGTGTACCCAGCAAGGGGGGTTGTAGATCAGCTCCTTGGGGTGCAGATGTAATTGCCACAGTGATGGCATGGGTGATTCAGTTGTACATAACTGGGGAAAAATATTGTGATTCCATAGAAAACAATTGATTTGAGGTCTACTAGAGGCCCTCTGACTTTTTGTCACCAATCAGATCAACTGGCAGAAACAAGGATATTAAGCACCTCAAAGCTGTTGAAAGGATTAGCAAACATCTTTTTTTCTTTTAATATTCTTCTGACTGTGTTGACAATGGTCAGTAGCAATTCGCCTTCAGTAAAAACCCATCTAGATATGCCCTGTGAGTTTGTGAGTTAACCCATCTCTTAGTAAACTGAGCTTGTAATTTTCAGTGACTCCCAGCATTCTGGGGAGTTCTATTTTAGAGATCTCCTCTCCATTTCCTCACCAAAATCTGTTAGCTGTAGTCAGTCACCTCGTTATCCTGTTGCTATTTAACATGAAACTGACTTTGAAAACACCATTGTTTTATTTCTGAAAAGAAAAAAAAAAATCACCTTGTGAAAAAAGACCCACAGTCTTTTATCTTGGAGTGAGATCAGAACTGTAGACTGAACCCAATCTACAGCCACATTTTAATTCACACCAGCCCTAATAATTCCAATCAATCTAAATCCCAATAAACTATAAATTTCATTTGAGTAGGCTTGGTACGGACAAATATAGGTTGCAGGCTCTGAATTCTCAGTTAATTCATAGTAATTGTTGTTATTATGAGAGAAACAACCTAATTCCTTATAGAAGAAAGTGGCTCTCCCCAAAGAGCAAATAAAGAATGAACTACTGGACATAACCCACAGGTAGAGTTAAGTTTTGGGAAGAGTGTCCTATTATTTGGTGATTAAATCACTGGTGTGCACTAACCGCTCCCTTTTTATTCTGCAGATGAACATAATTCTGCATCAATTTCCTTGAAATATCTTTCTACATTCAAGATTATAAGTTTTAGAACTTCCTTTTCCATACTTTTCATAGCTTTTCCTCAACAAGATTTTCATTCTCTCCATTCATCACTCATGTAAAGACTTCCCAGGTTGAGGTGAACATCTTTTTTCTTCTGTGTAAGGCAGAAGCCCTGTAGATAGCCCAGACCTTATTGGCAGTGCTAAGTGCTGTTTGTACACCTTCTGCATGAAAAGCTTTTAAAATCTGCATAAAGAAGAGAATATCAAAGGGAAACTTTAAACCCATGTGAAAAATTAGGGCTTCAGGACCTTAATTCCTGTAATTTTCCATCTAGTTTTGGATGCCTAGGGATCTGCTTTTCATACTTTTCTTCCTTATTTTATCAGCTGCCCAGAACAGAAAACCATTCAGTCTCTTATTTTTGACATTTTGCCCTCGGTTTGTTACCTCAGATCCTTTCCATGTTATCTTTTCTGTCTTTTTTTTTTTTTTTTTTTTTCTCTGTAATAAATCTGCATTATTCCTCCTTCCAACTCTTAATGTTTTGGTTCCTTTCTCTTCTTTTACTACTCTTATCTTTTTGTAACCTTACCCAGAGACATCAAGTCTGTATTAGCACTAGGCAGATGATGATAATAGGGGAAATTTGGGTCCTATGTTGAATGGGGCAGAAGATCTGCTGACAAAGGACATGGGGAAGACTGATGTGCTCAGTCTGTTGTTCACCTTGCTCCATACTGGTAGGACTTGCCCTCAGCAATCCCAGGTGCCTGAAATTGGTGGGAAAGCTTGGAGACAGGAAGACATACATATCAGTGGTGAAGGATGATGAGGTTAGGGAACAAAGAAGCTGTGCACAAGTCCATGGAACTCACTAGGACACTCCTGAGTGCTGAGAAATCTGGCCGATGTTCTGATGCCCCACTCATTAGTCTTTGAATAGCTTGAGGCAATTGAGGAAGATTTCTGAAAAATGGAACTCTCATCTTCAGACAGTGAAAAATGGAAAATTTGGGAAAACAAGACTGGTCAGCATCATCTTGGTCCTTGGGAAAATGTGGGAGCAAATATTCATGGAAATAATATTTAAGCACTGACATCCTCATCGTAACAAACAAGCTGTCTGCATCCAATCAACCCACACAATGATCTTCCATGAAATGTGCTGAATGTTCAAATGGATGCTTCTGTATTTTCTTTCCTGCTCCTCCCCACAAACATCTATAAAATAACCTTGTTATTCCCTTCCCTTCTCTGCAATGATGCCTAGAAAGCACTGACAAAGGCTAGGCTAATGACACTGTTATCACTGCCTGTCATAGTTACTGGCACTCTTATTGCATCCTTGATTCTCCATCAATCTGTCACTACCTATGTCTTTTTGATTTGTACTTTGATGTAAGCCATTTCATGCAGAGAATATCTATATTCTACAGTGTCCAGCACTGATTTTTACTGCAAATAACTCCTTGAAAGGGACTCACAAGTTTGACAGTAATAAAAATTATCAGTATCAAATAACAGTAGTTCTGCAGAAATTAGTTAAATACTTCATGACTCCAATCATGCTTATGAAACAGTACAATGATCATAATTTGATTTTAAACAGCAAAGCACAATGAAAACATCCTAGACATAGGGATTAGTACTCACTTTTTTGTGTTTAACTTCTTAGAAATGTCTAGGAATAATCCATCAAATACTTCTTGTAGGATGCAGTTTTAACCTGGACATGTGTTATTCTCAGTCTACCTGTCAAAAGACACAGACAAAAATAAAAACAAAACCATCAGTGCTTTGTTTTGTGATTTTACCTTATTTTCTATGCTGAACGAATTTAAACCAGCTGCTAGGGCACAAAAAAAGAGTCACCTATACATTCATGATTCCTAGTGTAATGACATGTCATCACTGTAATAGAATATGATTATCACAGAATCACAGAATCACAGAATCACCCGGGTTGGAAGGGACCCCAAGGATCATGTAGTTCCAACCCCCCTGCCTAGCAGGGCCACCAAACATACACATTCAGATCAGGTTGCCCAGGACCCCATCCAACCTGGCCTTAAACACGTCCAAGGACGGGGCATCCACAACCTCCCTGGGCAGCCCGTTCCAGGGCCTAACCACTCTCCTAGTAAAGAACTTCCCCCTAACATCCAACCTAAATCTTCCCTCCTTCAACTTAAAACCATTTCCCCTAGTCCTGCTGTTATCAGCCCTTTTGAAGAGTTTACTCCCCTCCTGGGTGTAGGTTCCCTTCAGGTATTGATAGGCTGCAATGAGGTCACCCCGCAGCCTTCTCTTCTCCAGGCTGAACAAGCCCAACTCCCTCAGCCTGTCCTCATAGGGGAGGTGCTCCAGCCCCCTGATCATCTTAGTCGCCCTCCTCTGGACCCTTTCCAAAATCTCAATGTCTTTCTTGTACTGAGGGCTCCACACCTGGACACAGTACTCCAGATGGGGCCTCACAAGAGCCGAGTAGAGAGGGACAATCACCTCCCTGTCCCTGCTGGCCACCCCTCTCCTGATGGAGCCCAGGATCCCATTTGCCTTTCGAGCTGCCAGAGCGCACTGCTGGCTCATGTTCAGTCTCTCGTCCATCAGGACCCCCAGGTCCTTCTCTGCCGAGCTGCTCTCAAGGACCACTCCTCCCAGCCTGTACAGGTGCCTGGGGTTCTTCCGGCCCAAATGCAAAACCTTGCACTTTGCCGTGTTGAACCTCATCAGGTTCACCCGAGCCCAGCCCAATTATTCATTCCATGGAAATACCGTGTGTGTTAAATACAAACTAAAGCTTTCTATATAGTATTTAGAATTAAATGCTTGTCCTTAGCTAACTGTGTAAACATCCATCTCTTTGCCAAGAGAGTAATTTACCAGTTCCTCTATTGCAGTTTAAAGGGTTTCTGAATAGTATGGTGGTTATTCCTTTCCTGTTGTGTGATTTTACAGTCCTCAAAAGGTGGGATATTTATTTATTTATTTACCTAATCACCCCGAATGTTTCCTTCTTTAAATGTTTTGTCTTTGTTGAGGTGAAATGACTTAGATCTTAGACAAATGCTCATTCCTGCTTCCACTCATATCAGTGAATTCTGTCTTAGCTGAGCTTCTTGTGGTATAGGAGAGCCCCAGTTTAAATGTAATGAGCCCTGTGTGACAAACATGTTTTGCCTCAAGAAGGATGTTCACAGAAATTGGCTCCTCTGGAAGCTGTCCCACATTTACAACACAGCACCAGGGCTCTGCTCTTCTCTTATATCTGTCGTTATTATGATGAATGAGCTGATTAGCTCATTTCCTCTCTCTTAGCTCTTCTCCTTGTGCTGGGTGACACAGTCCCACGGGGACTGAGGTAGTGAGAAAGACTACAGTAGATGGATAGGAGTGGTCTCATTAAGAGCCACATTTGCCAGGGCCGGCATCTTTCCCAGGCTACCCATTTTGATTGATGTGCAACAATTTTACATGCACTCTGCTGCGCAGAGTCTTTTAAAAGTGGCAAAAGGAAAAAAAAAAAAAAAATCAAAATCAAAAAATCTGAGTAATGTGGAAGCAGGCTGTTATGGAAGTGGGCTTCCATGTTTTTCTCAAAGAAACCTGATTCTGTATACACAGCACAGTCCAAAACTGCACTGACCTTTTAATCTTGCCAACTGGAGATGAATCTTGAATCCAAGCTTTCCACTGAAAAGGTGCAAAGGTTGCCTTAAGTACTTGCTCAGTACACTGTCCTTTACTTCATGAACCACATTCTTTGGTTTCCTCCCACTAATTTCTCTTCTTGAACAATCCTCTCTAATGCTGATTGTGTCCTGGTACAGATTGTTCCTCCCAGTATGCATTTTTCAATGCTGCATCTCATTTGGTGATTTCCTGCTTAAGGTTTCCAATCTTCCAATCTTCACTGATTTATGCACTACCTCCCAATTTGGATCATCTGTGATTCTAATTAACACAAACTCTTTTTTTCTTTTTTTTTTCTTTTTTTTTTTCTTTTTTTGGCTAATGAATGAAGGCATTTGAAGGCTACTGGACTCAAAACTGCTTGCTGATATTCCCCCACTAGAAAACTCACTCAATGTAACACACTTTCATTTAGTATCTCACTCTGCTAATAGCCCTGCGGATGGTTTTTAATCACCATCACAGGGTCCTGATCTAGGCCAATCTGAATTAATTTTGTGAATATCCTCTCTCACAGACGTTCATTTCAGTGAGCAAGAAAACAAAAGCAAAAGAGGTCATTGCTTACCAAAATGCTTTTCTAAAAGATCTGAAAAAGACGAGGAGGTAAGAATAATTTTTTTCTTCTCCTCTTTCAAGCCACTGGTACACATGTATTTCCCCCACCAGAATATTGATGCTTCTCACAATTTTAATGTATTGCTTGTCAAGGCAGAGACTACTTTTGCCAGTGAGCCCCAGTACAGGGAGAATAATGAGGATATGGGTCCCTTCCAACTTGAGGTATTCTACTATTCTATATCTACAGGATAACACATCAAATGCAACCTGAGTGTGAATTAATCTCTTAAAAAAACAGCTGAGATGAAAACCTGGACCAAAGCACTTTTCTGGATGTTATCCAGAAATGCCTACTGGATTTGAATCCGGATCTGCAAAGTTTAGAACTTTTTCCTACCAGAGGATTGCTCTCCTTTCTCAATAAAAGGGATTCATGCAATGTCTTTGGCATATATGCTATGGATGCTGCTACTTGACTGTTCTTTTCCGTTTCCTAAAAAGTAGAGCCTCACCCTATCCACATGCACAACTTTGCTGTCAATTCTTAATATGACAGTCTTAATAGGGTAATTACATTCCTCCTGGAATTCTGGAATTAAAAAAACACTTTTATGTTACAGACAAAAACGCTAAGACATCTGTGGCATGATCATACTTCACTTGGATTGCTTACTTTCTAAAATGTTAGCTAATGATTCTGAATTAGCTCTAAAATATTCCTTTCATTCAAATTCCCACGTTCTAAAAAAACCCACGACACAGTAGTAAAAATTGATGATCCCCCTCTTGTTTCCCACCCTATCAACAACCAGCATTATTAAATAAATTTTTAGAAAAAGAAAAATTCCATATGTTTCCAAGAGCATCAGAAATTATACAGAAACTGATCTAAGCCAAGAAATAATCTGAAGGAGTGCAGAGGAATGTAGAAAATATTAAGAAGAAAATTTGGAAAGCATTTTTAGTAGCAAAATGGATAAATATTCATCATATTTCTTAAAAATTAAGATGCGCTGCTGATTCTATTCTTATGAATATTTTTAGTGCCGAAAGACATATAGTACCAAAAGTTTGTCACAGAGGTTCTCCTCATATTAGGAAGAAATCACACTTTTTTTTTCCAGTCTAAATGTGCCCCATTGGAAATAAATTGCTTCTGACCTGTTAAAAATAAGCATACGAACCTAAATCCAACTCCATTGCCAGCGCAGTTTATGTTACACACAACTTCATGGAGGTGTAATTAGCAGCACATTGCAATAATTTATTATTGGTTTAAATAGCCTGAAAAACTGGGGAAATGGGAAGCTCTGTGCCAGACATACTATTCTGGTTTACATTAATTTAGTTATTTTACCTTCGGTGCACATTCATCTATCCATACAATGTGAATGCACCGTTGAAAAGGATGCTGAATATTGAACATTTGGCTGAATATGAAATATGAACTCTGAGGCAGAGTTGCAATAATACTTCCATTTGCATTATTATGATTAACATTCTTCTGAATAGGAAGCATCCAGCAATATTAATTACAGAAATAGTGAGATTCCAATTGTCATAAATCACCACGCAGGGTACAGCAAGCTCTCCAAAAACCTTGTAGAATAACTCTTTTTCTGTGTTTTTTGGAGTTAATTTCAACCTCTTTTTCACCAGGCTTTCCCACTTGTGTCTGCTGACAAGATAGTAATTATGCTTTTCTCTTGATTAACACATTCTTTTCAATAAGGTCCCAAACAGCTTTCACATGAAAGGCTGAATCCAACTGAGCATAGTTTTTCTCATTAAAGACTCAGCGTTCACCCATAGTTAATTTATCACACAGATACATCCTGTCTCTTAGGAGAAAGGGTGGCCTTGAAGCTAATGCTCTCGATTTGATCAGAAGTTTAGTTCCACAACAGCTGAAATGAATGCCTTTTCAGATATGATGGTTATTGAGTTCATTTAATACATTAACATTGCTGAAAAAATTGTTATACTGTTTCTCTACTAAAGCACAGATCCAACTGATTGATTTAGTACTGAAAGGTTTATTTTGCCTTAAGTACATAAGAATATACATCACTACAGACAAACCCAGGAAAGTTATTCTTTCTTGAAAAAATATCAGCCATAAACCTCTACAAACATATCACACTTTTATTTCTATCTTTGTATCCAGTCAGCATTTCGTTCTTTATTACCATTTCTTCCCTTAATATTCTTAGCAAAATTGGCAAAATTCATTAATTCATCAAAGTGAACAGCCCTGTCGTTTGGTGCATCAGGTTTCATTTGTAACAGGCATACAAAGCAATGATTTCTTTTGATGTATTACATTGCATTCTACAGACTATCCAAAAATAAAAATTCCTTCATAATCAGTGTTGTGAAAACAAAGCATCCACATCACTGACCACACACAAGGAGAGAACAATTTCTTGCCACCTGGGCCCTGGTTGTATTGTTTTGAGATTTGTTTGCTTGGTTGTTTTTTTTTTTTCAGATATGTTATTTCCAAATGTATCATTTATTCAGACAACAACTAAGAGGTCTATCTGCTGTTCAGCTCTGGAAGCAGCAGTATTCCTCCCAGCTAGCCTGCTGCTTTGGTCCATTACATGTTAACTCACAGCAGGTGAGATGCCCCTGAATTACTCTGGTCCCAATTGAATTCCTACAGAAACTGCATCTGCTTTGCAAGAAAGCAATCCCTGGGGGATGGCAGTAATTAGTGCTGTCCTCAACAGCACAATAAATGTCATAGGTAGCCATGCTGCTGCCATGGTGCTGATAGAAGGAGATCATGAATATCCTTGCTCAGAGATGCTGTAGGTGTCCCATCCCTGGAGGTGCCCAAGGCCAGGTTGGATGGGGCCCTGGGCAGCCTCAGCTGGTGGGTGGCAGCCAGCCCACAGCAGGGGTCGGAACAAGATGGGCATTAATGTTTTTTTCCTAAGCCATTCTATTGTTCTATTATTCTATGATCAGTCCCATCTCTGATGCTCTTGAGTTGGTCCTAGAGAATTCCAAAAAACACTCAGAGTTACACTTCAGATTATCTCAACTCTGAATGCTTTTAGGAGACATTTACTATCACGCATATGTTTAATTTTCCCTGAAGTCAGCAGAGCTTCAATATTCTCCTACAGTCAAGTGTTCCCTCCTTGACTGAATGTGGACAAACTGATGAATTGGAGGCACTCATGACCAGGATTAAATAAATATATACATACATAAACTGGTCACTGCTATCTCTGTGCTGCGTTTTTCTCCATCTCTTTTTCCACTATCATGCCGAACTCTAAATGATTACTGTCTAACATGGCAACTAAGTGGAGTGAGGCAGGAAGCAGAGACAACGTGCATAGAAATGAGCTGAAAATCATCCTCCCAAAGGAAGCCCAGTGCACAGGACAACCTCTCATTATTTTGAGCCCCTACAGAGAATGGAAAGACATATCTGATGTATTCGGAGATCATAGACACGTTCCAAAAGGCATCAAATAAAAGCAGAAGGGAGTTTCATTGGGTTCAGCAAAGTCAAAGGATGTCTTTAAGTCAGCATATCCCTTTATGATGATTGAAGCCCAACCACCACTTCAAACATACCCCAGACCTGCACATCCTCTCTTTTCACACCAGACCAACATCCTGTGTAGACATATTTCTGACTTTGGCCTAATGTTTCATTTCCATTGACATTACACTGACAGCTCATCACTGGCAAAACATATTATTATTATGAATTTCATCCACACAGTAAGTCCTTGCCTAAAAATACATGGAGAAGGCAGTGCTCAGAAATTTAACAAGAGATCTTTTTTTCTCATCACCAGACCATACTAGGTGATGAGATTTGCCTGGAGAGGCGACCATTCCCATACACAGACTTATCTGGCAATGAATTAAGAGTTGTGATCCATCCCTCTTCTAGATGAAAGGAAACAAGAGACAGGATGGAGATGGAGTGCAGGCTGAGACATCCTGGAGGAGAAACTGCAGATGCAGTTAAGCCTAGAGAACTGTTCTTTAGCAATGCATCTCTTCTTTTTAGCCCACACATCAAGCCAATTTTGAACCCCTTCGTTCAGGACAGCTCTCAGTGAGTGTTTTGCACATCCCATTCTGTTTCAATCATGTTGTAGAGGCCATTTCACAGCACTTTATCTCCGCTGTTATTATTATTATTATTTTAAGAAGACTGAATTTTTTTTTAAGCAGTTGGAGGACTGCATTTATAGAGCAGGTTGGAAAAGGCTACACAGTGAAGGCTTCTCAGAATTAAGATAATTTTCTCAGTGTGTAATAATTTAAAATGAAAAATTGGATTTCTGCAAAATGGTAGCAGAAGCAAAGGATGTGGAACGTGTCCTGTTGAGTTTCTTCAGAATTACTTTTTAATGTTCATCAAAGAATTGCTGTCTTGTGCCCTTTGTGTACCAACCTCTTCTTCCTTATTTGTTACAGGACAGTAAGATATGCTCTGTGCAAAATGTTGGCTTTCATATTCCACTTTAATCATACTGTTTTTTAATCCTCGTTTGTTTTTACTTGCTTTAGTAGTCACAGATTTATCTTTAGCCATCTACACATGTATTTGAAGGAACTGTGAATCTTGACTCACTCAGATGTCTATTTTTTAGCTGCATAAGTTAGTGGCCAATGAGTTGCACCCCAAGCTGCACTTTCAAAGTGCAGATGAATACTTACTTCATTACTTGTAATGTTCCCTTGATAAGGTCTAAGCAATAATGTTGGTAATGACACTATTCTAAACACTGCAGTTGACCACAATAGTAAGCCAGTTAAATAACTTATTTTATGAAGCAAGTAGAACTCAATGTAATTCCTGGTTTTGGCCAACTGGAACAAGCAAACAGGTCATTTCCACCAATCTAAGTGGGCTGATTTTACTTTTGAATTGCTTCTGCTGTGGCAATTTTATCCTTTGAACTCAGTTTCAGGTTGGCTGAGCAGTTGTTCCAAAATGTAACAGCTTCTCTTTTGCACTGAAGTTGGTCAGATACTTGCTGAGTTTAAAGGTAACATAGCTATCTGATGGAAGCTTGCTAAGCAGTACAGAAAGCCAGCTTTTCTGCACATACAGAACCTTTCTTTAAAGCTTACCGTAACATTTGTTTTGAAATGTTCCTAGTTTGTATTGCAAAATTCAAAGCATTAGAATATGTCTTTTGTGCAATGGAATCTCCAAGCTAAATATTTATCTTGTCTACTGTGAAAAAAAAAAAAAAGAAAAAAAAAAGTCTTTGGCTTCTGGGTCATTTTCTCCGCTACTGCTTTTTGTAGAAGAAAAATATTTTTATTCTTGGGTTCATTTCATAACTAACAATCTTTTCTCCTGTCCCATTTGAACTGTACATTAAAAATGTTCTTGTAGAAGAAAGAATTTCTGCATTTGCTAGAAAAGCATCAGACTACGTTCCCCAGGTCAAAGCAGATGTTTCTATAATTGTTGCTCAGTTGTTGCCTGTAAATGTTTTAAATCTTTCAGCAAAGCCTCGACCAACAATAAAACATAATCTTAGCATCAATACACTTTTCTTTAAAGCTGTTAAATGGAAGCAGTAATCTTTATCCAGTGCTGATCTGTAATCCAAAGGCCTTCAGTGCTTTGCAGTGAAGGATAATTGCCATCCCTATGTCCTGCTTGTGGGTTGGTGAGCTGACACTGAGAAGCTTACAGGAGCACAGCTATTGAACTGAAGGGTGCAAAACTTGACCTATCTCTGAAGGTTCCAGAGAAAAGTCTGGCAGCTGTGGACTCCACATTTCCCATGGACGTTAAGCATTCTTCTGCATCATCTTGAGTATGATATCTGGTCACTGTGAAGGCTATTTGCACATCTGAACTTGGATGTATTCTGGCTTCTTTTGATAAAGATAGCAACTTGCTTGCAATGTTTTTATTCCACTTGCCACAAACCACCCATTCTCTACAAAACCCCAATTTTTTGCAAACTTCTTAAGACTATAATAATCATAGAATACATCAGACACAATGAATAAGAATGTATAGAAAGCAAAAGATCTCAATATAACTGAAAGCATGTTGATGATACACAAAATGGATAAAATTTTTTTAACATATTCTTGAAAGCTGCTTTCTCAGCAATTAAAATATCACAAAGCTGCTGGAATGGACCAGGTAGATCAGCTTAGACAGTTCTGCACTGCTGGGGAACACGTTATGCCTGTAAGGTGTTGCTGAGCCTATTCTTTATTGTGTAGCTGCTTTACTGGTCTAGGTGGTATCATTAGTGAGAGCAGTACGTATGAACAGAGGGCAATAAGACTTTCTTCTGAAGCTCAGTGCTTCTGGGCAGTAAAATCTGTTGTTTTCCTGCTTTGTGGGAATGTAACATTCCTGGAGAGGGCATATTCAAGGAGGATGGTAAGGACCTCTTCACTTTAGCACTTCAACTCTGCCACTACCACAGCTGTTCTCTTCCAGGGCAATGTGGTCATACCCTGACACGTGACAGATCTAAGTACAAATGGATAGAGATTGTCCTGGGGCTAACTACTAAGGGCACTTCTGATCTTGAGAGATGCTACCACCTATCCCAGATACCTGCTAGACTGGTAAGTATGATCCAACTCTTGAAGAAGACCTACACATTACTAAAACAGCATAAAGAGACCAGGTTCACCATCCCAGGGCATCCCAAATGGCACAAGATGCCATGAAAAGGTTTTCTTTTGTGCCTCTCAATGCTCATCTCTCCCTCCTTTGTGTAAAATGGGAGCCTATGGCAAATAATTCAGTCAGTTCTAGAAAGTCTCAAGAACTAAATGTTTTAAATGAGTTCAGAGGACACACTCTACTTATATGACTAGGCATACACACACAAATATCTACATATATATATATATAAATGGATATACACTATATATACACACAATGAAATATGCTGTTATCAAAAGAACTGCGTGTCCCAAGAAAGGGCTGAGCAGCTGAAGTTAGACTGGCATGTTGGTCTGCACCCTAGTGACTTCTTACAGGAGTATTTAACTCTGTCCTAGAGCCAAATTGTTTTTCTTCAATTGGAAAGACTGCAGAGGCTGACCTGCCTTCCATTTTCGCTAAATATATACAATGATATTAGGGGTTATACTTTTACAAGGGAGATAATGTGTATCAGAAAGACAGAATCTTTCTTAATTTCTGATAGAATAAGAAAAATATATTCCAGTATTAGCTACACAGAAGAACTCAAATCTCTTAATATTCACATCCAAGTGCAAAAGTCACATTCAGTTCTTACCTCTGCCAGAAACAACTGTGTCATGGGAGAAGCCCCATCATTTCAGGACTTCCTTCTGCTCTGTTCCCCAATGAAACAGGAACACATCCAAGTGCCAGGACTGCAAGGAGTGTAATGAGTGAGATGCTACAGCAGCCTCTCCACTAGACTTGTCATCAGTAATTTACAGCTGTGATTGTACCAGGAGTAGTCCATCGGATTATTATTACTTTAATTTATAACCAAACTCATTATTCTCCTTTCACTGCCTAATTAATAATTTATATAGAAATAAACACTCAGTTTTTAAAGGAAATTCACTGATGACAGTAGGTCTCCTTCTGCACTATCCTCCCTGCACACTGTATTGTATGACTTTGAGCTATTCTTCCTCATTTCATTATTCAGTGTGTTTCAAGAAGGCCTTGAAGCTGATGCTGTAATCTTGAGGAAACTGATAAGATCTTTCTCAGTGCAATAAAAGTTGAGTAAAAGCAGAAGCTCCTCACACACTCTTTGCCCATGCTGCAGCTCTCCTCCAGCAGCTCCATCCCTCCCGACAATGCTGCATGCAGGAGATCTAAATTTCACTGCTTATCAATAGATCTCCATTCTTCTGTGAATGGGAATGGCGTTCCTTCAGACCTGTTTTTGTGAAGCAGACCTATATCCATAGGAGCAATTAACTCCCTGCTGTGAGTTTAGACACGCCAGCTATACTGCAGCTGCTCTCTGTTGCTAGCACTAAATTTTCCTCAGTAGTGGATCAACGTGTTTAAACACTTTGATCTTCTTTATCTCAGTGAGGAGATTTGAAAGCCTCCTGGATGAACAAGCTTTCTTTCGGGTGCAGCTCCATCTCATCCACCATTTCAGTGCTGACCCGAAACTTTTATGCTTTATTTACTGGAGAGGCGTCATCTTTTGAAATGGCTTCTCACATCCTCTCAGAAAAGCTTTTTCTGGTTGTTTTTTTTTTTTTTTTTTCTTTCCTCTAACACTGAGCTTAAGTAACGGTACTTCAAACAGCAGATAAGAGGCACAAAGGGGACTGAGACTTATACACAGCGATCCAGAATCATCTTAATCTCCGTCACGCACTTTCTGATTTTCTTTTTAATCTCCCGTGGCACAGTGTGCACCAGACACAACTGAGAACTTGCTATTTAAGCTGCCTTATTACTGTTACGCTATGAAATCTTAACTACTCTTTGGTATATATGAGTATGCATAAATCAAAGTGAGGGAATGCACATTTCAGATGTGGGTATGGTGGGAGATGAGAATTAGTGTCACCATCCTCTTCTTGATGAGTTGAGGCTGACTCTGTTTTCACACCTCCCAAGGAGCCAGGACATGACTATTTGTGATGGGAAACTACTCAGAAGGAAATTCCTCTGTATTCAACTCTGGTGAGGCCGCACCTCGAGTGCTGTGTTCAGTTCTGGGCCCCTCACTACAAGAAAGACATTGAGGTCCTGGAGTGTGTCCAGAGAAGGGCAGAGGAGCTGTGAGGGCTCTGGAGCACCCTATGAGTTTTATGGGGAGCAGGTGAAGGAGCTGGGATGGTTCAATCTGGAGGAGAAGAGGCTCAGGAGAGATCCTACTGCTCTCTCCAATTGCCTGAAAGGAGGTTATGGTTAGGTGGGGGGGGTCAGCCTTTTCTCCCAGGTAGCAGCAATAGGACAAGAGGTGATGACCTTAAGTTGCACTAGGGGAGGTTCAAGTTGGATGTTAGGAAAAACTTCTTCTCAGAAAGAATGGTAATGCATTGGCACAGGCTGCTTGGGAAGGTGGTGGAGTCACCATTCCTGGAGGTGTTCAAGAACTGTGGAGATATGGCTCTGAGGGACGTGGTCAGTTGGACTTTGTGATCTTAATGGTCTCTTCCAAGCTAACTAACTCTATGATTTTAGGATTCTGTGAATAACATTATCAGACTTATTCCTCTGCCAACACAGAAATCCCATTTTCAGTACCCAGACCAACTCTATGTTTCTTTGCCCATCATGGCACAAGCACAGTCACAGACAGATGAGAAATTCAACTCGTTAATGAAATTCGCAATCTGAGATTGTTTATACATTAGTTTAACCCCAAACTAACCTAATATACTTGCATGCAAATTTGTATTGCTTGCAATGAGAGCAAAAGTGTTACACTGCTTGTAAAGCAGAGGAAGGAGAGGAAGAAGCCCGGAGTTTAACAGATATTAGAGCAGCCTGGAAGGTAGGACCAAATTAACAGAGGGCTGCAATCTCATCACAATACTTCCACAGAAATGTGGGCAGGGCATTTTCACCCACCCCAGAGTCTTTTAGTGCTGGCAGTGACACTGAGCTCCAAAGAAAACGACATAATTAAAGATGACTTTTTCCACAAATATTTGCTCCCAAGGCATGATTTTAGTACTGCAGGGAATGGGAACATGTGGTAGAGAGACAGATAATCAAGACTTTGGTGAAGATTATTTGTGCTACGGTCGGAGTGCCCCCACCCTGCCCCAGCTGGGTTTATTACACAGGTGGATGGAATGTGCTCTGCTCCATTTCCAAGGGAGCCACACAAGCCCTGCATAAATCAGTCAGCAAGTACCTTGAACCACACATATTAAGAATGCAAGCTAGAGGAATTCCAGCATGAAGCGTGTTTAGACAAAGAGGTGATTATGATATGGAGAGGAGTGCAAAAAAATTCATCTGGAAACAGGGTAAGAGCACAGTAGCTCAAGGAGGAAGAAAGTCTGATATTGTATATTTATAGCCTCATAAATGGGGTGATTTTAATCTCCCAGGTGTGGTACAGCAGTATGTATTGGAAGTGAATTTCTGGCTCCCAGAAAAAAAATTGTGGAGACTGGATGTATCCATGAAGTTTAGGAGACCCAGATTCTGATCTCATTTACAAAGGGTCTGCCCAGGTGAGCTTTTGTGGGCATCAATGGCATTATGCAGCACAAAGCAGAATGGAGTCAGATGATATCTAAGTGTACTGTTTGCATTGCAAAAAAAAAGGAAGGGAGAACAAAGTGGTTCATATCAGTGTATGCTGCAAGCTTGACCATAAAAATGCATTCCTAGTGGGTCAGCACCTGTTTAGATAAATGGTTTACTTGAAATACACAATGCAGTACAGCTCACATGTTTATCCATATGACACTAACCCAAACTGCCAGCTGTGGCCAGTCGTCCAGTATGTTCTCTCTTCATCTATGACATATGAAACCATATGGAATCATCTATCCATTAGGAAGAGATCATTTTCAGACAGGAAGGTTTTCTGACACAATTATTAGCTGTGGCATTCTTGACCAAAATAGGCAGGAAACAAAAAGGGTCTTATGTTGTCTTAAAGGGTCATGTGAAGAATTTTCTGTTTTTAAATCATCTTTCAAACTTGTCCCTTTTTAAAAAAAAGAGTGCCTTTTATCTCCAACCTTAACATCAGACTGCTGTATGGGCTACTTTTCTCTCCACCGTTTCCGTGATGAGTGATCGTGGTGCATGAGAGCTACTGGTTTCCCCTGGGTTTGATTAGGTCTAGCAGACAGGTACATGACTTGCTAGAAATAATCCTTTTTAGGAGTGACTGATGCAAACCCTTTTTGCAAACAAGTGGTCCCACAACTGGGACTCAACAGCCTTTCCTTCTGAAGCAACCTTCTCTTTGCACACGCAACGGGGTTCATTCCAAACCAAATCTAAACACTGCATATCAGCACAGAATCAAAGGAAAACAGTGACAAAGCAGACTCACTAGCTGAATTCAATAATATCTTTATTCAGACAGAAGATCCTATTAGAGCAGTTCTCCTGCTCTCAATCTGGCATAACTCAATTACTCTTGATTTGTACCAATGCAAATGAGATGAGAATCTGCCTCCAGAACACTTGCTAGCTATGCACATTGACATGATCAGAAGTACAGTGTTCCCTGTAATCAGTCCTGGTTTACCTCTAATGGATATAAGCAGAGACAAGAGCCTCAGGCATTTCAGACTCTGCAGAGAAGAGCTGATCTCTGTCTGCCTGTAGAGTATGCACATGATGTACTGAGACTCTGAGAAGCCTATTTTGGGAGTGATGTGGCCACCACAATGAGCCTGAAATGAGGAACTGTTTCTTAAGAGGAGCGTTCAGAGATGCTGGACCTCGCCTCCAATGTGCCCTGCCCCTCAGTACAACAGAAACATTTCTCCATTAAATCAGTGTACAAGGAAAATCAGCTCTGACTGGTGATACACCACAGAATATCCAAAGAAGAGGAAGACAACAAAATTACTGCTTACATTCAGAACAAATCTGAAGGAATTAAACTCCTTGGCTTAGCATGCCAGTACTTTACTAGTTCTCCTATACACTCTTAGATCCTAGATAAACCCCAGTTGGACAGATATCAGTTCAAAACTCACTTATATAAAGTGCAGACGCGATAGATGACATTAAACACAGGCAAAATTTTATAAACTTGTCAGTTACTGCCTCCTACTTATTTAACACAGCGAAACACAGTTGTTGGTGAAGATTGACTGTTTTTAGTCCTGGCATTGCCCAGAATCAGGGCAATAAAACGGGTGGAACAAAAACGGGGACATATTTTTTAAAAATTAATCCTGCAAGCAAGTAGGTGGATGTCTTTGAATATCAGTCTGATTGAGCCTTTGATAACCAAATAAAGGTATTACAGAATCATACAATCATTTGAATTGGAAGGAACCATTAAGTGTTATCTAGTCCAACTCCCCTGCAACAAACAGTATTCACATAGTATTTTCTTTCTTGCTGTCTGTACCATTTTCTATATAGCTGTAGACAAGAAGACATCAAAGCACTCATGAGAAAACTTCAGCCAATGACCTCTGTAAGTAGACTTACATCATAACGGGGCAATTTCATGTGTATTAAGTTGAAGTTGTAGAAAACTTTCTCCTGGCTCAATGGCTGTGCACAAAAAGTAACCACAACAGAAGCACGATATTATACTTCCAAAAATTTTTGGCATCTAAATACTTGCAACACAAAACATCTGTAAGTGGGGAACCTAAATTCTCTGCCTAGTTAATAGATCTATTTCAGGACTGGACAACTAACATTTAAAACTAACATTTAGCTAACATTTAAAATCAGATGGTATGAAGACACCAGTAATTTTTGTTGACAAAATCTTCAAGGAGGTATTAAGAAGCAGTCTTATCTAGAATCAGATCAATAGAATTGTCTCTACATTGAGTGTCCTCCATATGTTAATCTTCCCAGGAAAGTTAAACAACAGTTTTCCACTTCGACTTTGCTAGGACTCCAGATGAACAAATAAAGCATGCTGTTTTCCCTATACTAGTCACAATCAGTTGTTTCAACATCTCTCTCTTTTTCCCATGGCCATAGACATTTCTGCGATTAATCTGATGCTCAGATGTTTCTAAATAAGTTACCTTCCTGAGCCAGAATGCTGAGCAGCACTGGATAGCAACAGAATTTGTCACAAGTACAAGTCACTGTGAATATACAAAGCCCTATCAAAACACACATCCTGCACAGATGATACTACCAGTCTTGATTCTAACAAATATCTGCTCTACAGAAATGTTCCTAGCCAAGTTGCTGGAGTTGTAAGCTCCAGAGCTGCTCGTCAGCCACTCCCAAAGCCACTGCATTAAAACCACTGACAGAAAGTGAACTTGAGTTGACTGGTTTATCATTTGTCACACTGAATCTTGAAGGAAATTCTGGAGGGAGATTTATTTTCACACCTTCTTGTAAGAATTTTAAGCCAACTGGCTTGTTGCCAGAATATAGCAGAAACTACTTTGGTTGCTCCAAAAGTAATGCCTCCATTTATTTCCATGGAAATGACATCAGATACAAAGAGTGCTATAGCATTGTTTGATAGAGCAAATTCTCAGTTACCAAACGCTAATTTTCAATATAGCAACCACTGTTAGGTATGCATTTTCACCAACGATGGACAAGAAACTGCATGCTACATTCATAAAAATATACACCAGAGAAGTGACTCACTGTCACTGTCACTACTGCTGAAACACACCACCCGCCACCTCACTATGCTTGCGTGCACAGTTTGGTCTCCATAAATGTTCAGCAATCATCAATGAATGTCAATGGCTGCAATATTTACCGCATGGAGAAATTCAGTCCCACATGTTTGCTTCACCTGCACTTCCATGTCAGGCACCGTTTTGTCACAGTAACAAAATGCAATGGAATTCTGGTGGGAAGGTTCAACCTCTACTGCCTTCCCACCAACATCCATCTTTGATGTCACGGGCCAATATAATTAAATAGGAGGCACTACTTTTGGAGCAGCCCTTGTTCATCAAATGCTAATGGGAGCTGAATTCCTTCTTACTTTAGTTTCAGGAATCAGGGAGAAGACAGATCAGGCTGTAAGTGCTACGCGGTGCTGAGGTGTCAGCCAGCTGCTTTCTGAGGGGACCCTTGCACATTGACTTGCCAGTCCTGGAAACAACAAAACAGGCCTTTGGACTGATGGGGTCTAATGAGTTTATCCTGGCTTTTCATTAACTTTAGTGGAGTTACACTGAGACCTGATGTGGCATTAAGATGAAGGCTAGATTGTCTCCTTACATAGCAGACAAATGCCAGCCCTGACCCAAGGATCAGAGAAGTACTTTGTCCACATCCGTGTCACATTTATGCCTCTGATTCTTTTTCCACTTGTTATCTACTGAGATGTGATACTGTGGGTCAGGGTCTGCCTTACACACATATACCTGTGGACTGATGCTGCCTGAAACTACGGCAGCATTAAACTGCTGGAGCTGCATTCAGATATAAATACTCAAAATGACAGAAGAATATTTACACCTGCATCACTTCTCTCCTGTGTGGGAAGAGGAATAAGCTACAAAAGCAGAAGGCAACCATACTGTAATGCAGTACTATGGCACGTACATTATATTCTCAGCTGACATATTGTTAAAGACTTCTAGTGCTGACCAAGGCTGGGCTGGAACAGAATCTCTTATGATGCTGCTACAGTACCTGTGGATGTTACTGTAAAGCAAATAATGAATAATAAAAAACAATAACTGGACATGAACAGTGTACGCTGCACTGTCGTGGGTAGACAATGCAAATTACTTGCAGAAATTTTTCCTACGCCCTGTATTCTGCTCTAGGTGACAAGCTCTTTGTTAACTTTTTTTTCTTTGCTGTTAGCAATGAAAATGTGCATATGTGGCAGCTAGTAACTCAAGCTTCCCACGGGGACAGTTAATCCTCTGCTTCTCGGCCCTATGCTTAGCTCCCTCCATCAGTTTTCCCCTACGGATCCAGTAACAGAGCAAGAGAAGACACGCTGGGAAGAGAACGCGAGCAATAATTAACCACAAGGAATGGAGAAGCAGGCCTGGTTTGAAAGAGCAAGAAACAATGGCTTGTCAAACAGCAGAACATCAGCACTTAATGGTTTAAACAAGTAACATGAAAGCCTTGTTCTTTCTTGTCCAGTGACACTGGAGTCTCCCTAGCCACAGAAATATCTCTCTGTTAAAGGATAACATGAAACAATCCCATCTTTAATAAGCCACTGGAAACCCAGAGGCACAATACAGACCCCCTTTGTTTGTCACAGACCTTATATGCGCAGAGGTCTTCAGATGAATGAGGTGCTAGACAGCAGTCTGGGAAGGCTGGGGGTGTTAACTCAACACCCTCCATCAGCCTCACAAACCATCGCTGCATGCACTCAACTCCACCCTGCCTTTCCCACAGTGCCCAAGGATAATGAAGAAATTATTCTGAAACTATAGGCCCATTAAAACATCGAAAATAATTCCACTTCTATATGAAAGCGAGTTTTATGACATATATTTACTATAGGATTGACATGCAGAGAAAGAAAAAAACTTCAGCTTTGATGAGGTCAACAGTCAAACTCCAAAAAAGTGACTCACTTGCCTAAGTGGAGGCACTTGGTGCTGTTTGAGACCTCCTGGGGTCTCCCACTGCTTCTTGCCTGTCTTATGCACATCTTTTGGAATACCTTGTGACATCTCAAATAGCAGTAAATGCCTATGTCTAGATATCTGCATCGCTCTTCAGTCTGTACCGGGCTGCAGTTTCACCCTAAGGCTACTCTGTGATGAGCTAGCAGCTTGCAGAAAACTTTCTTTTCTTGCCTGAATCACAATAGCAATCAGTCCTTGGACAACAAGACATTGCAGAGGAAGGAGGAAAATGTTTGACCAGGACAGAGCTCATTTACCCCCTCTGACATGCAGCATGTGGAGCACTTTTTAACCCACAAAAAGTCCTAGGAGGAAAAGCTTTGTTCCAGATGTCAGATCTTTAAGGCTTTTAATTGTGGGCTGAAGCTTCAAAACTGCAACAGCACCTAAAAAAGGGATTTACTTAATAGATCTCACCCCACGTGCATGCCCCAAATGAAGTGCACTGCCTGAGCTATGCTCTAATATCCGTTTTACAGCTAGAATCATAGAATTGTTAAGTTGGAAAAAATGTCTAAGATCCCAAGTCCAACCCCAACCCACCCCACCATGCCCACTGACCATGTCCCTCAGTGTCACATCTCCACAGCTCCTGAACACCTCCAGGTATGGTGACTCCATCAACTCCCTGGGCAGCCTGTGCTACTGCCAATTGCTACCACAATTTTGGAGAAGAAATTTTTCCTAATATACAACCTTGTTGTATATTAATATTAATATACTTGTTGAAACTCAAGTGGCACAACTTGAGGCCATTACATCTTGTTCTATTGCTAGTATGTGGGAAAAGAGGGTGACCCTCACCCCACCACAACTTCCTTTCAGGCATTTGGAGGGAGCAGTAAGGTCTCCTGCTCAGCCTCATCTTCTCCAGGCTGAACCATTCCAGACAGACCGAACCATCCCAGCTGCTCCCCATAAGGTTTGTGCTCCAGACCCCTCACAGTTTCCCTGCCCTTCTCTGGATACTCCCAATGTCTTTCTTGTAGTGAGGATCCCAAAACTGAACACAATACTCAACACTGCATAACAGTGTTAGCTTCCACATTTGTACCTCTGGGTGACCAACTCTATGTTAACTTCACTGCAAGCATTACATCTAGAAGCAGAGACACAGTTTCAAGACCAAGGACTTCTGAAGATTCATCCAAATGTTTGATTAAGACAAGGAAACCCCAAGCTCCTTGCTTCATGTTTTGGTTTCAGCAATAAACTAACGTGGGTGAAAAAATGAAGCTTCTGTTCTTTGCATGGGAGCTGAGCTGGCAGGTCCTGCTCAGGACTTTCTACACATCCAGCTTCAAGTGCAAGACACCTGGGAGTCACTTGACTCCCAGACTTATTCAGGCTCATGGCAGCTTCCCAAGCAGTCTTGTGTTTATTCTGAGAAAAGAGATCTGATGAGCTCTTTAAAAGTGAAGCAACCCAGAGCTCTGTCCCATTAGTCCTGCAGAAATAGATAAGTTCAAAAGCACGTTGGCAGGGAACATGTGTCTGACACCTTTTCCTTCAGTGATGCCTCTCCAAGTAGAGTCCTAAGCTAAACCACAGACTTCAATAGGACACCAGATAAAACAGAAGGGGAGTTAGGAAAGTATCTGGCAAAGACGTCCTGCTGAAGAACTGGTTGATAATACACATTATGTCCAAAAAATTCCTTTGAGCTCACAGTTCATCAAACTAGATGATTCCCTAGGAGGAATGCAATCTGAAAAGGTGGTGAAGTGCATGAAAATAGGTAAGTAAATTCCTGTACAAAGTGTAACTCCTCTCTCAAAGTTGCCATGGAGAATTAAATGCAGGCAGGCTGGGCAAAAATCCCTCACTTACACCAGGACGAGAGCATGAAACAGACCTAGGAGTAAGACTGAAAGATCATTATGGGTCCTTTCCAACTCAGGATATTCTATGATTCTCTTTCTATACTTCTTTGCTACTCACACACTTGCATAATAGAGTTCCAAACACTTCAAAGCAACCAGCATGACATTTGCTCCTCGCTACAAAGAGCAGCACAGTTTTGACCATGCAAGCCTTCTTCAGAGTGAAATAATCTTGTGAAGGGGAAGAGACAAAACTGGGAGACTGTAGAAGTGATAGAAAAAGACAGTTTGATTTTTCTCACAGGCCATATCTAGACTGGATATAAGGAAAATGATTTTTGTGATAAAGACAGTGAGGCACTGGCACAGGAGGTGGTGGTGAGGCCCATAGAGGTGGTGGTGCTCCATTCCTGGAGGCACCCAAGGTCAGGCTGGATGGTCTGTGAGCACTGATGGAGTTGTGGTGCCCCTGTTCGTTACAGGAGAATTGCGCCACATGGCCTTTAAGAATTCCTTCCAACTCAAGTAATTCTATGACTTTATGTTTGAGTTTATGGAGCTGGTCTTTGGGAGTTTACCAAACTGCCACGTCTCTAAGCAAATCTCCAGTGTAGGATGAGGATGAGTTTGGCTTACAAATCATCAGTTTGCTCTTCTTTTTTTCTTTTTTTTTTTTCTAGTTCTGTACAGCTTGCACTTCTGCAGACCCTTTAGATGGATTTGGCAGGCAAATGGAGCTGAGTGTTTTTTGGGAGGATGCCTCATGGGCAGGGAAGGGTTACAGCCGCCAATGCCCCACATTCACAGTGCTTCTCTAAGCCTCCCTATGCACACAAACAAGACACGCTGCTGTGCCTCTCTCCTCTTGTTAAGAAAGATAAAATCAGGTCACTTAAAACGGGGAGAAGAAAGAATACAACAAAACTGGAGCTCAAAAATCACTGCTGTGGGAACATCCTGTACATGTAAGAGCAATGCAAAGGGAGAAATGAAATTCCTAAGTCAGGCTCCGGTTCTTGCACTGATTCCCTCTGTTGCCATGAGAATATATATTTTTTTTTCCTGCCTTTGTTTCCCCACCTACAAAATGAGGACACGACTTACATAATCACTTTGCAAAGTGATTAGGAGGATTATCTATTATTTGTCATATGAGCAGAGTGTCAAGGAGTGTTTTTAATAACTGTGTTTTAATAACATCAGCTTGTTATAATTTTGACAATACTTCAGCTCCTCCAAAGAAAGATAATTAAATTGTATTGCTCCACCACCCCCCTGAAAAGTGCAGACCCTTCAGCCATCTCTTTTGGGTTATCTTTACCTGAAGTGACTTCTCTGTGTAAGCTGCGTATGCGAGTCACAACGAGCAGCGCATTAAACAATAACAGATTGATTTGTATTTTAATAATCTGACCTCGTTTTAGCTGGACGGGCAGTGGTGTTTTACATCCCATCATGCTTCAGACACGACAGGTTATAGATCCTCGTTACACTGCTGTGAATATTGAGTGAGTTCAGTGGAGTGAGTCCAGCTTCGGACTTCTACCACAGAAACAGAGATGAAAACTACTTAGCAGTTTTTAAATAACTCGGAAGCAGCTGCAGCTTTGCTCTTCTGGCTGTAACCTGCTCAAGCCTGAGAGATTTTGTGCCCTTTGCAACTAAGGGCCTGGGTAAATTTCTTTTCCAGCCTACCCAAAGCCTGTTTTATTTGTTCTAATCAGATTGACCTGTATTCAGTTGGCTTCCTCCGAGCAAAATTCACTGCATTGCTCAAGAAAGAAAAAAAAGCCCTCGCAGTATCTGCCAGATGTAGTGACCCTCAGCTAAAAACTGAAGATTTTCATCAGCATATTATTTTATTTCTTCAGCTGATTTGCTTTTGTCTACTAAAAGCCTGTGGGACACAAAGACAGCACTAACTTTCCTTCCCATCACAATGCTCGCTGATAACATTAGCTGACCCACTTCAGTGCAGCAATGAGTTATGCTGTGAAATGACTGAAGGCAAATTGATTCTTCCATCTTTCCACAGTGCAAGTCACAATGCATGGAAAAGAAAATACTTATTTTATTTTATTTTTAGTCATTGTGAGAATTTACCCTTTACCAAAGATTGCTTCCTAGAGAGAAAGAAGCTGCCATATGACCAGGGTAAAGATGGTCAATGGTAATTTAGACTCTATTTATTTTGCATATTACATAAGAGGGTGACTGTAGCTGAAAAGTTCTCAGTAATGATAGAGGGGTATTAGTCACTGTTTTCCTGTTGTTGACCAACTCTCAGTGCAGAAGGACAGGCATGATGGATATGGCACTTGGCTATGATTGCTTGTGATCAAGGATTTGCTGCACACTATCATTTTGTAGGGAAGAGGAGGGAGGGTTTAATTTCGTTATCAATCCATTATTAATATTCTCGATTGTTAACAATGACATTTGTGTGTGTGTGTGTTTTTTCCCCCATGTCAGAAAGCAGTGTTGGGCATATTTTGAGCTAAAGGGGGAGAGGAAGATACCTTCATGGGCTGAAAAATCTTACAAGAATGACTGGGTTTCTGAAGGTTGCACTATAATGTGTAGAGCATGCATTACAGTAATCTCCATCACTAGGGACCCACTAATTGGGCATTTAAGAGCGAGCATATAAATAAAATGCCTCCACATTGCAGGCAGATCACATGCAGACATTCAATTCTGTTACGGCTACACTTTCTTCATGATTTCTGTTATATGGTCCATTGATAGCATTTTAAAATCTAATCCCCCAGGCCAGCAAGTACTAAAAGTACTTCCTAAATAACATATTGCCAATACTGATCTGAATTAAGACCAGGCTGTAAATGCTTTACCATGCAATTGACATGACTTTGCACAGTTGGTTTGAATTTTTTTTTCTTCCATTCTTCCCAGATGATATCAAACAGTAACTGCCTTTCAGTAAAAAGGAAGATAAGGAGATGATTCTCATTTCACCACTCAACACAGGAGCAAGAATAATACCACTGAGGGATTTAAAGAATGCTGCCAAACAGCCTAAGAATATAACTTTGGTCTTGTAAAAACAGTGACAGTTGTAGCTTATGTAGATGGAGCGTGTCTCCTTTCAGAAGATCCTGGAGATCTTTACCAATTGAAATTGGTGGAGTGTGCTGGTGTGAGCAGAGAAGTGTTTTGCAGCAATCTGATGATCTTTGGACATTTTATTTTTAGTGTAAACATGAGAGATAGATTCTGGTAAACAAATATATATATATATACTGTAAATAATTTACTATAACTACCAAACCTTGTAAGTTTGGTCATTTTTCTTCAAAAGTCCAGTCTCAGTTGTGATTTAAAATTTAAAAAGTGGCTATCGATAAGAAGATGTAGATGCAAGATGTTGAATATAAGATCACCAGGTCAGTAGTTCGATAAGTCTTAATTCTAAACAAAACGACTTCAAACTTTCCTTGCAAGGAAAGTCTTAGTTTAGAAACTTACCCTAAATTCAAAATTTTCTTCTTCAAATGATTAAAACTCTAAAAGAATTGATATAATCAACGCCAAATACCTGAGTTTCCCAAGGAGTTTTTTATTACATCTGCTTTAGGTCTCCCTGACACTATTTCTGGCCTCTATTTTTGGAACATTAGGTGATTCCCAAAGTTACTCATTACGCAGCTGTACGGCTTCACCCGTTGCTTCAGGCTGGGGAGAGCACGCCTGAACAGAGCCCAAGTTCTCCTCCAACACGTCTTGGTGTGTACAGGTGGCACAAGAAATATTGACTATTTGTTGCTTTAGCTGCAGAAAAGAGCGGTGTGCGGAGGAAAACGTGACTCAGAAATGATCACACTGCAATGCTTCTTGGCTTCTTCAGGTCTGGTGTAACCAGCTCACGATGGATGGACACAATGATCCTAATGAGTCCCTTCCAGCTTGGGTTATTCTATGGTTCTATGATGTGCAGCCCTTACTGAGGGCTGTACACTGAATTGGATGGCACTTCTACACTTAGCAGATACTAGCAGAGGTCCATTGGGTCAGTGGGCCAAGGAGTTTAACGTGGTGTAAGAGGTCAGTAGGATGATGCTGCGCTGCATCAAGACAGAGTGTGGCCAAGGCTCTAACGCTGATCTTTGAGACAAATGCAAGCTTTCTTACAGGTATTATGGAGTGAATCTAAACTCTAGTACACTATCACATCTCCAATTGCCAGCACTGCTTGGTTCCTGTTTTTTGAACCATTCATGCTAGATCTAGATTTCAATTTGGCACTGGTGAGGCTGCACTTGAAGTGCTGTGTTCAATTTCAGGCCTCTCACTGCACAAAAGACATTGGGACACTGGAGTGTGTCCAGAGAAGGGCAACAAAGCTGTGAAGTGTCCAGAGGACAGGTCTTATGGGGAGAGGCTGGGGGAATTGGGATGGTTCAGGCTGGAAAAGAAGCTCAGGGGAGAGCCTATTGCTCTCTACAAGTGCCTGAAAGGAGGTTGTAGTGAGGTGGGGGTCAGCCTCTGCTCCCTGGTAATAAAGGCAGGACAAGAGGGAATGGCTTTAAATTGCAACAAGGAGAGGTTCAAGTTTGATATTAAGATAAACTTCTTCTCAGAAAGGGTGGTAATGCGATGGCACAGGCTGCCCAGGGAGGTGGTGGAGTTACTGTTCCTGGAGGAGTTCAAGAACCGTGGGTACGTGGCACTGAATGACACGGTCAGTGGACATGGTGGGAATGGGTTGGGATTGGTCTAGATGATCTCAGGCAAGTTTTCCAACCTTAATGATACCATGATTCTATGATTCTATGAAACCAGCTGTGGAGGGGGCAGCAGTGAGGATGAGAGCTTCTTGCTATTTCTCCTTTAGTGTTTATTTCCTTAATCAGTATATAAACAGCCACAGAGGTCACAGACAGCTCATCTCTTTCCAGGGGAGGCACCCCTCAAATGTATATTTCTCAGTTTTCCTTTTCTTGCCATTCTATTTATTTTTCATTTTCTTTTCCTTAAATGCATATCCTACAGAAGCTGCACCACTGACCTACTTTTTTAAATACATCATAAAACCCCCTGTTTTTTCTGAATGATTTAGTACAGAATTTATACTGCAAGGACTAGTCCAAGCAGGTAATGGACCAAAGCAAACATTTACTGCAGCGAGTGTAAAATTAAAAAAAATAGAAATAAAACATAGACTTTGTCAGGCTGTTTGAAAAATGCAAGCAGTGTGCTGAATTGTGTCAAAACATAAACCAAGCAATTCTTTTTAGCCATGCAAATCTTCTGTAGACGGTCTGAAGTCTCAATTGTGGGGCTTTCTCTACAATATTAAAGCGAAGACCTTCCTTTCACTGCAGAGTGATAAAGAGGCACTAAGCCCCGCTCTGTCGTTAGTCACAAGTCATTTTAATGTGGGTCTGCAACACTGTGAAAGATGACCTGCAAAAGGCAAGTGGCAGGCTATAATTCTGTGCTTTGGAAGGTAACACCAGGATCTACTAGCTGATAATTGACTTTCCTGTTATACACTTATCATCTGTAACACTTTTAGACCCTCAGTGGGTCCTTGCTAGCAGTGTGTGCGTTAATCCTCATGATAGGGATGGAAAAGTAAGCTGTCCTATCATGGAAATAACTATCTCATCCCGTTTGAAAGCACTAGCAGCAGACATGTAGCTGTGATCCCAATTTCAGACACCAGTCACCAGCCATTAATTATCCTTCTTTTATATGATACGAGCACTGAAAATTACCAGGATGCTGTTGTAGAAGAATATTGTAAGATATTGCCTCTACCCTGAAGAATTTATATCTGACTGTGCTAGCGGAGTATTGTAGGAAGTACCTTGACATTGGTGCCCTGCTCTTGACCACTTCTCTAAGTGCTGACATGTGGCTGCTGTCAGAGATACAAGGATGGATCTTGGTTTTGCCAGGTCTGAGTGCTCAGAGATCGCGTTAAGAAGGGATTTCACAAGTGTTACCTGGGCTGCTGGCACTGCTGCTCCTTTACGTTTGACATTGTGGAGTGGCAGGGCAAGCAGCAGAAACCAGCCTAATTAACACATATAATGAACCTATCTGCATGTACCTACTCCGAGCAAGCAGTGCTACATTCATGTGTGAATTACAGTTATCCACTTGTGGAGGGTGATGTTCACCTTCGTGCGATGAGACAGCCTGCAAGGCAGTGCTACAGCCATAAGTACTGACTGCAGGCTGCTCCTCTACAGATGCTGAAATTTAAGGGGGGGTGAAGTACAGCCAGAGCAGGCTGAAAAAGCACAATACAGCTGGGTAATCATGTGCTGCACCTTGCTAGCCTGAAGGAATCATAAAATCATAGAATCATTAAGGATGGAAAAGACCACTAAGATCCGCAAGTCCAACCCCAACCCCCACCATGCCCACTGACCACGTCCCTCAGTGCCACATCTCCATGGTTCTCAAACACCTCCAGGGACAGTGACTCCACCACCTCCCTGGGCAGCCTGTGCCAATATTTCACCACTCTTTCGGAGAAGAAATGTTTCCTAATATCCAACCTGAACCTCAACCGGCGCCATCACCTCAACCTTAAGGCCATCACCTCTCATCCTATCACTGCTACCTGGAAAAAGACATCAACATCCACTTTCATCACAACCTCCTTTTAGGGCGTTGGAGAGGGCAATAAAGGTCTTCCCTGAGCCTCCTCTTTTTCAGACTGAACAATCCCAGTACCCTCAGCAGCTCCCCATAAGACTTGTGCTCTGGGTCCTTCACAGCTTTGTGCAATCCAGAGCCTCAATGTGCTTCTTGTAGTGAAGGACCTAAAACTGAGCACAGTACACAGTGTGGCCTCATCTGGGCCAAGTACAATGGGAAGGTCTAACTGGTATAGGAGCATGAGCGAGCAGAATTACTCCATTTAAGAAACACAAGAACTGATAAATACTTGGCTTTTGACTCCTTTTGTGCCTTGGTGAAAGATGTCTCCTACATATGATTCTTAGTTTGCACTGTAATCCTCATCTGTCTTAGTGTGTGTATTTTGTATACAGACTTGAAAGTCCTGATGATATCTGGTTTTCAATAGCGTTGCCCCAGCTAGATCTAGCAGGTAATTTGGCTCTCGTTTATTTTGTATATTTGATACTTCTCTTCATAAGGAGATGTGTTTTCTTTAGGGGAGCAGAGAGGGAAGGGACAGACACAAGGAATGGAAGCATTGCCAAAATTTACATTAAAAATACTGAAATCCAAGAGAAATACAGACCTATTTCTTTTCTTCTTTGGTTTCTTTAACCTAAGTTGCGTACTAACACTGATTATTTTTTTTTCTTATAGTTCATTTGGCATGTTGAATATGCAGAGACTTTCAGAGAAATAATTTGCTATTTCTAAAACAAGTTTCACTAAAAGAAGCTCATGGATATAGGATAATGTCTCTAACCAGTTTCAGTTCTGAACTAGACCATGAAATTATAAATAATAGTTATGTTCTTCATAAGCCAGTGAAAATATGCTTGTAAAATAGCTCACTTTTAGGTCACAGATAAACTCAAGCATCTGAAGGCAGTTCAGAAGAGCTGCATATGGATGCCAGCATATGAAGGCAAAAAAACTGAAAAATGTCTGCTAGGGGGTTATGACTGTGGGCAGCTAGTGTAGAGCTGCAGTTGGCTTGAAGTTGATGCGCTGTTGGTTGGGCTAGATGATCTTAGTGGTCTTTTCCAACTGACATGATTCTATGATTTTAAGTTTTCCTTTATTTTACTGTATTCTGTTTAAATTGATACCAAGCTGAAAAACATTCCTGCAGGAATGCAGGAATCAACACTGACCCCCTTTACCATGTGATAGTAGATTTCAAGGTCAGATTTTTATCGGTGATGTGGAGGCAGGATACATGCTGCAGTGCAAGCCTTTATATTTTCATTTTTCAGTTTCATCTGGAGCAAAACATGTACGAGTTATATCTTGGCAATTCCCTTACTCCCAGTCAACTCAGACACCATAGTTCTGAAAAGTAACCACTTTCTTCCTTGATCTCCTCCCTTTTGAAAATTCCCTGTTTCCTTTTATAAACTATTTCTTCCCATCTTTTCTCTTACATACTCAGAAATTCCCTGACCTAAAATGCAGCCCTCGGCAGCATCTCTGCAACAACTGTTCAAATATTCAACTTCAACAACTATTCAAACTTTACTATTTGGGTTCAACCCATCAGCTACTGCTCCAGAAGTAGGAAAATAAACTTTCCCCTGCAGAATTTGGAGAGAAGCAATATTTGTATTAGCTATTGTACATACTTCATCTTTTCAGCCACGTATGTGTTTGGGTTTGGGAACTGGCAACTCAAGTCAGGGTTTCTGAAGAGAGGTTTCTCAATAAGACATTAATAGAAGTCATAAGGTCTAATTTGGGCAGGCTTATGAGATCCGGAGCTCACCAAGGGGAAAAATAAATAAAAAGTTTGACAGACTTTAAGCTTTTTGTTTTGCTGTTCAACTCTACTCCAAAAATTTCACATGAAAATTATTGACACACATTACACCTATGTGAAGTTATTCTTTTAAACAATATCTACTTAATTTAAATGTATTATTTGGTTTAGCGATTAAGATGTGTTTGTTTACGTAGAAAATTTAATTGCTTTAAGCAACATTAAGCAACAATTGCTGCATGGAAAAAAAAATACAATTTGTCTGTTTTCATGTGTTCTTTTTTCTTTTAAGCTACGTGGTGTGAAATGGTCTTTCTCTTTTAGGGGGATCAAACTGTGACAAACATTTTGTTCTGGAACATCATGCTACTGCCTGGTGCTTTTGAAGATGTGGTGGCCTGAATTCATGCATGTCTGAAGGACATTTCTGGATGTAGGAATGGAAAAACCACTTTCCTTCTAACTGGATTTTAAATAAAACAAAGAGATTGAGAGGGGAGTTCTGATAGCAGAAGAAGGTGTAAACACTTTGTATGTTCTTCTCTATCATATGCTGGCATACATTTATAGAAAAATATATTCAGACATATAAAATGCTGCATTTACAAATATGCATTATATATAATGCTGTATGTACAGCTGTTGTGATGTACAGAAATTTACATAGACAGAAATATGTATTTATATATACATAAACAGGGCGTGATTTTATGTTATAATTCTATACCACCAAGACCTGCTGCAATGATGCAGCTTCAACACCTCAAATGGCTTTTGTTGCCAGCCTAAAAAAGCAGCACTCAGGGAGCTAAACTGAATGGTCAAAACTCCCTGCCAGTATAAACATATGTCTTCATAAAACAGGTTTGTAGGTACGTCTGCACTAGAAAATTTCTCCTTATATAGGCCATGCTTATACCCTCAAAGGAAAAGTAGGCCCTGTGGACACCTCTAAATTTGCACCATACACAAATGTATTTTCTTTTCATACTCTATGAGGAGCTACACGGAAAAAACCTCAGTCACATCTTTTCTGAGCTATTTAAGTGGATGTACAAAACCAATTCCCTTTCACTTGAGTGGCCACTCAAATTTCAGCTCTCGTATTTTTTCCTGCATTCCCAAAGAACCATGAGCAGATCAGGGGATCATTTTTAGTCCTTCAGGTAAGTTATAACCACAGGGAGAGGCATTTCAAGACAGTTGGAAAAGTAGCAAAACTACCCTTGGGAAAGATGTGCTACACGTTAGGGGGAATACTTCTTTGTTTTGATCAGAATGTCTTTTAGCTATCAAGAGGTGAGGATTGCTAGATAACTCCAAGAACCTTTCGACCCACTCTCTCCAAGTGGCCAAGGAAAGGGCAATTAAATGGCATTGTCTGTACTCAACATCATGTATTGTCATTGACTACAATTCCCCATGCTCGGAGGCAGGAGGATTCTTCTGCAATCTGCAGAGAAGAGCAAGCAAGAGCAAAGAGGCAAAGTACTTTGCCCAAAGTTGCTCTACAGGTTGAGACTCAAACTCACAGCATTAAACTAAGTGCCCTGTGTTTTGCAGAAGACTGGCATTCAAATTTTTTGAAGCCTCTGGCTAAGAAGAGAGCATAAGAACAGCCTATATTCCTCATCAATATCCAGAAGTAGAGGCCAAAGATACAGCCAAGCCCTGAGCCTTCTCACAGAGTAATGCAAAATTAACAAGTCACCAATGAGTGCTGCATCAAAATTTTCATTAATCCTGAAATTAATTTCCATTTGAACTTAATATTCCCTTGTCTGAGGAAGTTCCAGTTCGTAAGAAATCTAAGTATAACCTTACTTTCAAAGAAGCCTTTACAAAAAAATCCTACTGACTATCATTTTATGTGAAGCAATGAGCCTCTTGAAGTTCTTAAAGAATTGTAGTTCTCTGTGATTTTTTTTTATTGCTGTGACAAGAGTTCATCACTCAAAAGAAACATGAATCATAG
Organism: Lagopus leucura; assembly: GCF_019238085.1. NCBI lineage: Eukaryota > Metazoa > Chordata > Aves > Galliformes > Phasianidae > Lagopus > Lagopus leucura. The sequence goes on from NW_024962254.1 coordinate 2,001,331, forward strand.
AATCACTTAGGTTGGAAACAACCTCTAAGTTCATCTAGTCCTACTGTTCACCTGCCACAAATATTGCCCACTAAACCATATCCCTAAAATACCACATCTTCACATCTGTTGAACACCTGCAAGGTTGGTGACTCCACCACTTCTCTGGGAAGGGTAACAAAAACATAAGGAATAGGCTTATCTAGGACCTTCTATTTTTTGATAGCAGACAGAGTTACCACCTAAACCTCCTGAATTCCACATAGCTGAGATCTCTAACAACCCACATACCTCGCCTTCTTCTTGTGATGAGAACTGAAGAGTATATGTTCCTGGAAGAAGTATGAAGCTTGAAGTATCTAAGCAAACCTTGCTAGGCTCTACAAGCTCCTCTCAGTCACCCCCTATCACCTTGCCCTCTGCCTCAAAGCCCTTTCTGTCCTGCAGCCACCCTCTATACAACAGAATTCATTTTCCCATTCGGTACTTTATTTTGATGTTCCAGGCATAAAAAAGCAAATAGTTCCCTCAAGCCATTTCCTCTCTATGAAACTGTGAAATAGGTTTGCAATTTTGGAGCAGTTTTAAATGCGTTGTTATATTGTGAAAGAAAAGGGGAGGAGGAGGGAGCTTTTTTTCTAACTTTGAGTACTGAATGCAAAACCAGATTGAAATTCTTCAAATAAGGATTTCATAGCTTCTGCAGTTATCAAGGCGGATGGCTCCCTATTTGCATACTGCTATCTATATAAAGGAAATGAGACTCAACGGTTTCATTATAATTATATAGCTCGGTTTTCAGTATTAATAAGCCTATTGTTATCACCACTGCCTTTCTAAAAATCCTCCATGTTTCTGTCACGCAAGCTGAAATACTGGAATTTATTTTTAAGGCACATACTAAAGAAGTAAATCCATTCCAAAGACTATCCTTGGTTTGTTGCTGAGAACTGAACAAGTTTTCTGGAAATTAACACTGAGGTCTGTGCTTGATCATTGGGTTTTCAATATTCCCTTTCTTGCCAAGTCTGCTTGGGATGCACAGCACTTTGCTTAAAATTCACAAGGAATGGAGATGCATATTTTAAAGATGGTATCAGTGCCATTTTCTGTGGGACTTCAGGCAGTTCCCTGGTGCATGGGTTGATGTTCTGTTAAAATGGAACATCCTGCATTGAACTACAAAAGAAGGTGACTGATAATTAAGGTGAAAATGCAGCTCTTCTGTCTACGCTGCAGAACTGTTATCAGATGTGTGAACTCTTATCAGGCGTCCTCTTATCTCTCCTCCTGTGCCTCCTGCACTGGAATCCCACACCAGACTCCCATTGAGATCAATGGGAGCTCTACCTGGGAAGTGAACACTGCAAAGCACAGTCTGGTCTAAGGGATATGGCACATAGAAACAAGATGTAAAAGGAAAAATCAATGGCTTTTCAAGCTAATAAAATATGCATATATGTATAAATAAAGTTGTTCATTTGGTGGCACAACCAGAAAAACCAGCTAAGGCTCAACACTGAAATGTTTCAACTTCACATTTTAACCAGAAGACACTCTGGTAGGGTGAAAAAAGTGTTTTTCTGCCAGGATAGAAAAATGTAAAGAATTCTGAAGCTCAGTTTCACAGTCTTCAGCAGGGATGTAGCTGTGCATTTTGCATAGGGAAAATAAAAACACACCTCCTTCAAGCAGATAACAAAAGGGAGCTTTGTGAAGAAGGTCACAATCATGAAAGCAGGTGGTTTATCTATCCTACATCTCTGCATGTCAGACATTTCAACTCCAAGAGATACCAGCAGGTTTTATTTGCCATCTCTGTGGCTGATCCCAATCCACTCCTTACAGGCACAATGAGAAGTGGGCCTTCAAGGAGAGAGGTTGGTGAGGAACAGATACTTGAGGTATGTGAAGGAGGTGAGCAGAGGCATTGAACACCACAAGAGGTTTGAACTTCAGGTGATGTAAATCAGGGGGCTGTTAGATAAAAAAAAAAAACAAAGGAGAACAGGAGGAAAGTGTTTTACAGACATGAAACAGGAAAGAAATTTTTGCAGCAGGATTTTTTGAGAGGGTAGAAAATAAAGATAGACAATATTCCAGGGAAGAGGTTGCTGTAATCAGTAAGTGATATACTGAAACTTCACAGCAGCTTTCTTGGAAGGATCAAGCCCACAAAAAGCTGATTCCAAGCACATGAGAGAAATAAACTTTGATAACACCCTTTTGGTTAGTATTTACCCTAAGACCTCACTTGTATGATTTTGGATGCTTTGAATTCCTGTTAAGCCCTGAAATTTGATGCAGTTCTAGGAAATTCAGACCCTAAACCATGTCAGATAATGTAAACCCATACCTGTAAGGCACTGCACCACAGCTACATTTCTGAAGAACTGCTCTGTAGGAGTTACTAGGCACATGACTCTTTTATACTGTTTTTCATGGCAACCACGTGACTAAAACTCTGTGTGATGCTTAAAAAAAAATTACCACTGAGATTTAATCCTTCCATAAAAACAGTTCTAGCTCATTCTTCACCTACCATGAAAAAGACCTCAAGTCTAGATTTATCATCTCCCCACGTACTTGTCAGATTGCATTATCCTCACAGAACACAAAAACTCAAACACATACCCTCTAGTAAGGAATACACAGAGTCCTGATGTGGGAAGGATTAAGCATCATAATAGCCAAACCAAACAATTTCTAAGGGCTTCATATAAAGTCTGTCGAACATGTTTTATAGCTCTGAGGAGAAAAACAAATGCAAATGTAAACCACCTCTAGGAAAGGCAACTTCTTCTAGGTGTCCAAATGCACTAAATCAATTCATTTATTTTCATTTGGGCAGAGTCCCCAAGCTTTCACCATCTACAGAAGTATGAAAGGAGGGGGAGGACTGACTGGTGTATTTGTATCAAAGATTCCCAAGGCAGTTTAGTGGACTAGATGCACTTTTATAAAAATTAATGTAGCTGAAAGACGTTGAGCGAAGAAGGAAAAATAAGTCTCATGTTTTGACCACTGTCAAAGAAACGGCTCCTTTCAAATCTTCCACAACCACATTTTGAGCACTGTGCTCTTGATCTAAGCTGTGGACATTTGGGCCCAAACTTGCACCTAGTATAAAACATTTTTAGCTAGATATTCTGAAAGATACAGTGAAAACGAACACTAGATGTGGAAACTCAATGGCAAGTTATTTTGGAAGAATCTGGACCTTCAAAAGCATTGACACTGTCAGGGAGGAGTAGGTATGGCCATTTGAATTGCTGAAGAATCTGCATGCAACAGGCTAAAGAAGACTATTCTCTGGTGTACTTCTCAGATCAAGTTAAATCAACAAATTCCTTCCAATACCAAAGTCAAAACTGCACAGCAAAAAAGTTCTTGATAAGCAGCTCCTGTTTCCATACCAACTTCAAAGGTCTGTTCCTTCATTACAGGGTTAACTTGTATCACAAAGAAATGCCCATGTTGCAGAGTGAAATATACCTGGTAGCAGACAAATTATCAACAGAATAGACAGGAAAGTTTAATGGCTGAAAGTGGTAGATAAATCCAGGCTGCAATTATTTTAACTCATAGACTCAAGAATAATGAAGGTCTTGCTAAAAGTTCCAGCGGAGTAACCAGCAATGGCCATTTCTGAAGTGTTAGATGACAGATTCCTCACCACAAAAACACAAAACATGTTGCAGTTCAGAAAGGAATTATCTCAGAGAAATGCTGTCATCCTTGTGACAAAGTAGATGTCAACAGTGTACTCTTCTTGCTTTCTTAACTAAGCATTACTGTGTACCAAAATATGCCTTTAGCTCGGTAAAGTCTGTGAGGCGGATGTTTTCTGTTTACATTCCGTACTTGTTAGAGTTAGAGACAACCTTTATGCACCCAATGCTTTTAATCTCTAAACCTACCACAGGCTGTGAACTCTTCTGGGGACAATGTGTATGTATGTGTTTCTACGTCCCAAGGATGTGCTCCTGTGTGGGGTGGTGCACCCAACTATTTGCCGTAACTTTGGTGGAGTCGATTTGTAGCACCTTCTATTTTATTTTATTTTCTCTTGTTCCTCTTCTCAGTGCTATCTTTCAGCAACTTTCTCTATGCTAGCTAATGCAGCAAATGAGATTACACTGTCTACTACTGTTGATATGCTCAGACAGCATGCTGCCCATGTTATCAATGTCACTCTCCACCATCCTCCTACATTCCTTCTAACTTAAACCTTTTGAAACCACTGGCCAGCATGGACTGATCTATTACTAATCTCTGACAAATCCTATGTTAATCCTTCCTCGCTTGTGGCCTTATCACTTCCTACTGAAGACAATAGGAATTTGATTCAAAAAGGACATGAACATAAGTCATGAGTCACAGGCAGTATTCAAATACAGAGTAAACCAGACTTGACTCCTCCCAAACTGAATTTCAGACAAGTGGAGAGACCAGGTTGCCTGTTATCTTCTACAGGATTAATGAAGCAACTGCGCAGAGAGGATGTGCACTTAGTGATAGACAGCCATAGACAACAGTGTTTGTTTTTCTACAGTAGATGGAGAAATTCTTACAAAAATTGTCTTATCCTATCAAGCAGCTATAGCTTGTACATAAGGTGTGCAAGTATAGTAAGAGATTTGTACTTTTTATTATACTGTTCATTTCCTAGAATGCAGGAGGGTTTCTATGAGAACCTATAATTTGGTAAATTGACTTTTCTGTCCTGCTTCTCTACTTGCACTATAAGCAAAATATTCTGATATAAAATTTAAGTCGTCTCATTATGGCAAACTTCTTCAAATCTAATTTTTACTTATTGTTATTTTTTATTCTCTGTTCTTATGGTAGCTGCTGGGAAGACAAATACAGAGCCAAGGTTCCTTTAATGTATATGCTGAGCACACAAGTATTTTGGAAAAAAAAACATATACTGTCTAGATGGAGAAAGAGATTAAGTAAGCACAGAAGGAAGAAAGGTGAAAATAAAGAAGTGAGATCACAAGATGATAAAATCATCCAGAATTTATTTTTCAATATATTAATTTAAGCACATGCTACTAATGATCACAACAACCTCTGTGCTCAGACAGTAGTCTCACTGCTTCATTCAGAAACACATTTGGTACCTTAAATCTGGGCAGTAAAAAATATGGGTAAAACTCCAAAAATAAGGTGAAGGACAGTGCTGGTTCCATTTGCTTTGGAGTTAGTATTTTTGTAATATGTAAATAACATCAGTGTGCCTAAAAGACCACAATGAAATATTTCATATAGGAAGAAAATGAAAATATTGAGTGATCTAGCCAGGGTCAAGGAACCTGTGAAAGTAAAATCTAAGTGCCTTATCCTCAAGATGTTCTCTGTACTGGAGGATGTTCTTTCTTAAAACAAAACAAAACAAAAAAACCTAGAGAAAATGGACAAAGAGTCATGAGGGGATTATCTTAAACAATTAAAAGTCAGTTGTGCTTGCCAAAACTATTGACGCTCTCCTTTCTGCAATGCAGAGGGACTCTTTCAGGGCATATGTGCTCACTTGTTAACTTGTAGAGCCTGTAAGTCACAAATAACGATCTGCTGTAATGTACTGCGGAGTTTCACAATTGCAAGTTTCTGCTTCGTCAAAATAAAATTTTATCTGGAGCACCAGAGAAATAATTAAACACCCCTCTTTAAGATCCCTCTTTAAGAAGAGAATGGTGATATTCAGACCTAGAAACAAAACCTCCTTCACTTGTTTGCTTGAGTTTTGTGCCCTGGATCATTTTTAAGTAGGATATAGTAAATCTGTTGAAAGATTCCTAAATAAAAGGGCCAATGATATTGCTTTTATTTTGATTAAAGGTCTAATTGTCTCCTATTGAAGTCTATCAATGTATAATTAGCTTTCCATACAAATTATGCTAACTAGGACTTTAATAAAGAAATCTGTACTATGAGACTTTTTGAAGAATCCTATAAAATTCCACAAAAGAATTATAACTGTAGGGTTTGCCAGCCAAGCACTTATTAAAAACTGCAGGAGTAGAAACACAGAAAACAAGCAAGGCCCTATTATATTCTGAAGGAATTTCCCACATGTGATGGATAGCCAAAAATCCAGACCTCCTTCCTAAACTGTCCCATGAGAAGGGATCTTTACAGAAAACATCTCTTCCCTGCTGCGTACATTCCCAATGAATTAGCATTAAGATTACCAAAGTCCTTTTCCCGTCCATCCCCATATCGCCAGGTTCATTTCATGGGTTTGGCACTTTGTTCTTGCCTCCTTGTGTTGCCAAGATCAGTCTTGACAAGGGTTTTCAAGGCGGGGGGAGCAGCCATGGCTAGGGGCAAAATCACAGCTTCTGAACTTCATGCTTGTCAATAGCTGTTTTACTTTGCGTTGCCATACTAATGTGCCTCATAAATATTCCCTGGGGCTCTACACACCACCACACTGCTGTTGTCTTATTCATCAATATGGTCAAAACAGAAGCAGATGCTGTCAGTTAAGGTCAAAGCGTGCTTCTTGCGGATCTCCAGAGTGAAAAGGCCTCAGTCTCATCTTATGAAAGAACCAAATATTCTGTATTCATTTAACAAGTAACTCTCAGGGCTCAGAGATCTCCTGTGATGACCCTAATAATTAACCTTAACTGCTGAATCCAGCTTTCCCCTTCATGCCAACCTCTCTGCTCTCCCAATTTCAATTACTCTTTTCTCCTAGGGTGCTTTAAATTCTTGGCATCCAGGACACAGCACTGCCCACAGGCCATGCTGGGTAAGAAGGCATCTAACAGGATAGGAAATGACAGCCCAGGCTTCCTCCCAGATGAAAGACAGTAGTGAGAAAGGTATGGGGAGGGACAGTTGCTACTTATCTACAGGATGGCTGAATAGGCAGATGCTGCTGGCTTGAGCTTTCCTCACATGGCTGCATCCCTACATTTGAACCCTCAGCACTAGAGATGCTTTCAAAGCTGGTAACGCAACTTATCAGGTTAGTTATTAGATGCAATTTTTTATATATATTTACAATTTTATCCCAAAGCAGCACATCCACTTGGGGCCAGGTTTTTAAACTTGATTTTTGTCCAGCTCGGATTGGATATCAGGAAGAGGTTCTTCACTGTTGTTTGGGCACTGGAACAGCCCCCTCAGGACATGGTCATGTCACTGTGCTGCTGGAATTCAAGAACATCTGGACAGTGCTCTCAGACATATGGTCTGATTTTTGGGTGGTCCTGTGTGGAGCCAGGAGTTGAACTTGATGATGCTTGTGGGTCCCTTCCAACTTGGGATATTCTATGATTCTATGTTTCTTGATTTCCATTAAGCCTAGAAATACGGGTTTGTATACATAAGCACATGCAGACCACAAATTTCCATTGTTTTTTTATTCCTTAGAAAATTTTGCTATGGGCTCCACACCAAAAATCAGTGACTCTGAATATGATGGTCAGTGTCTTTCTATTAAAGTACCGACATAGGGTTCATTCTGAAACCAAGAGAAGGCCAACACTTCAAAAAAGCTCCAGGGAAGAGACATTTATCAAAAAGTCCTGGTCTTTTCTGCCAAAACTACTAACAAAACAAACTTCTGGCATGTGCATGGATTGTGGACTTTGTGTTCATGCAGACTTCACGGCATCGTCCACAGTGTCTTCTCAGAGATTGCCCTTGCACGTTTCTTCTGTTACTTTCTTACATATCTATTACAATAAAACTTAGTCCTGGGCAAATTGTATTGCTTGATGGAGAAATTCTGCTACAATGAATTATATAAATATAGTGAAACACTGGCAGAGGTTGTCCAGAGAGGTGGTGGTGCCCCATCCCTGGAGATATTCAAGGTCAGGCTGGGTGGGCTCTGAGCACCTGAGGGAGCTGTTGGTGTCCCTGTTCATTGCAGGAAAGCTGAAGCAGATGCCCTTTAAGGGTCCCTTCTAGCTCAAATGGTCCTATGATTCTGTGGTATGCTCTGTCTTTTAATGTACTACAGCCACACAGTAAATAAGCAACCTTGCAACTTTCACAACTATGTGAAATGGTTAGCAAACATTTCACAAAATACCAGTAACTTGTGCAGAACACTTTGGAGACCTCTCAAAGCATGCTGATCTATTTATGGTCCCCTAATTGCTATGTGCACATACCAAACGGGGAGGTTTGCTCTTATTTTAATACCAGTCCTCTTCTGCAAAAGACATGGCATGTCAGAGAAGTAAGACAGCTGCCTACACAGCTAGAGACACTGTGATTGTCTGAAGGCTTTAATAAAAGTGGCAGCAGTGAGAGAAGTAAAATACAACCTCCATTTCTCATGCAAACCTCGTTTGATAAAATCTGTAGTCATTCAGTAAGCATAAATGTTATAAAGAAGATATGCTGACAATGACAGAAAGTGAGCAGGCTTATGTGGGGAAGTAATAGGGATGCAGACCTCTAACAGCATTGCCTGGCTCTCTTTCGTTAAGGGAAGATTGATCCTGACCCTTTTTTTTCTCTGTTGTTCTGCAGTCTTGTAAGCAATCTGCCTCAAGATACTCATTTCTAGAGGGAAGAGTCTACTCCAAATTTCCCCTGCAAACTCTGATCTCCTTCAGGCTCTTTGTATGGAACAGCCCCACCTTGGGCCATGCCAACAATTTTGGAACTCATTTGGTTGAACATTTTCTTGTTGTTCAAAGAAAGATAAGATATTCTCATTGAAGACATAGTCCTTGTTGAGCACTGGTGTACAAAAAATATTAAAGCAATGTCCATCCCCTTTTATGTCATGTGGTTAAATATTCAGCCTCCACTTCCCAAAACTCTGATGGCTTTAGGCTCACTGTCTGATGGTTAACAAGAAGTGTTAAGAGAAAAGAGCCCCTGCAGCCACATCTTACATAGAGAATGCATACCAAGCTGCAAACTGGAGGAGTGGCAACAGCTGGAACTCTGTTATGACAAGGACCATCATCAAGCCAATTCTTGAAAACTTATTTGGCTCCAAGGAAGCATTATAGATGCTCATCCCTAGCCTAAAGAAACGCAACATGCTCCAGAAAGCAAAATGAATTCAAAATATGTATTTGATTTCTAATGAAAAGAGAGTAGGGAATAGAACGTGAATCTTTCCATTGGTTTATTAAAATCTCCTTGTTAAAGTTGCTTCTGTTCAAATGAGAAACTTACCAGTTTAGCTTAAGCTGATAACTTCAGAGCCAAATGTGTTCAGTTGCAGTGCCATCAAAAAGGACAGATTATGGAGCTGCTGCTCATTTGTGTGTTTGCTCTGATGAAATACAGACATTCATCTTTGTGGAACTGGTAAAACAATTGCATCATTTTCAACTGAAAATTGAATCAATTCACCCAGCAGCCGCTGAACTAGGAGAGATAAAAACTACCTTCTGCTACCTTCAGCCACTTTGTAGAGTAGGCTCCACTTTGCATTCATCCGCAGTGCCTTCACCTTTCCCATTTATTCTCAAGTGTCTTTTTGAAAGCCATACATACAACAACAACAAAAAGTTTTTTTGTTTTTTTGTTTTTTTTAACCCTATAAACCATCCACTTGTGAGCCTGAGGGCTTTGGTACTGGTGGTCTTTTGTCTGAGTATGAATTGCTGGAGAGATGACTGCCCCCATGAAAATACAGATCCCACCTGCAATTCCCCACAATACTCAGAGATGTTTGCCTCTGGAATTTTCACTCAGGTCACTCAAGTTCCCTTACAAAGAATCAAACAGTGTTCCACTCTCATGTCAGACCCCACACGGAGTAAACCATTTGGTCAAAAATCATAGCTATTTCTTCAAACAAAGAAGGAAAGGACACTTGCTTTGACAGCTCATGCCCCCTGGGCAAGTCTCAATGTCTGGAATCGCCAATTGAACGGTAATCACTACCATAAACAAAAATCACTGCTTTTGGATAGCAGAGCTCTTTGTGACAAAAGAAAGAACTGTTATGATTCATACAGTGGAACTGACAAAAAGCTGTGCAGAAATGCAACAAACGCTAATTATAAACAACAGTATTCCCAATATTTCCTTGATATGATAATTAGTTGTTAATCATGTTGTTAATGCTCTTGAGGATCTTATCCAAGGAGCTAACATCATCCAAATGGATTTTAGTTACCTGAGTATTCTCTGGCTTGATTTCCATCTGCCACTCCAGAGCTTAGTGAATCTCCTACAGATCCTGTGTCATAGCTTTCCAAGCTGGAAAGTTCAGATCATAGAATCATAGAATCACAGAACGGCTTGAAGTGGAAGGGATTTTAAAGACCAGCTATTTCCAACCCCCTACAATGGGATTGGATACCTCCCACCAGACCAAGTTTTCCAAAGGCTTTTCCAACCTGGTCTGGAATGCCTACAGGGATGGGTCACCCAAAATATTATTGAGGCATCTGTTTCAGTGCTTCACCACCATGATAATACATAATTTCTTCCTAATATGTAAATTAAACCTACCCTTATTTTTAGTTTAAAACCATTACACCTTGTTCTATCATTACAGTCCAGAAGAATCCCTCTTCAGTGTTTCTGTTATCCTCTTTAGGTACCATAAGGCTACTACAGCCTTCTCTTCTCCAGGCTGAGTAATGCCAGCTCTCAGTCTGTCTCCATAGCAGAGATGTTTCAGCCTCTGAGTATCTTTGTGGCCTCCTCTGGACTCACTTCAGCAGCTCCATGTCTTTCTTGTGCTGAGGGCCCTGGAGCTGAATGCATAAGTGCAGATGAAGTCCCACATGAGCAGAAGGGGATAATCACCTCCCTTACCCTGTTGGCCATCCCTCTTTTAATGCAGCCCAGAACATGGCTGGCTTTCTGGGCTGTAAGCACACACTGCTGGCTCATGTTGAGCTTTTCATCAAGGAGCATCACCAAGTCATTTTCCTCAGGGCTATTCTAATGCATTCTCTGCCCAGTCTGTATTTGTTTTTGGGATTGCCCAGTCACAAGTACACTGGCCTTGTTGAACTCCATAAGGTTTGCACAGGCTGACCTCTCAAGCCTGTCCAGGTTCCTGTGGATGACATCCCTTCCTCCATTGTATTGACTGCCCCACATAGCTTGGCTGTGGGTGTCAAATTTGCTGAGAGTGTGTCGATGTCACCAATTGTTAATAGAGATTGCTGGGCATCTCCAAAGGCAGATGATACTCAAGTTTAGGCACTTGAATCCCACTTCCTACATCTGCAAAGCCAGAAGATCCTTTCCAGTGAGGAACCTTGCCACTAACAAATTATAAATCAAGAGGTAAAAGACAAATATAGGCAGGAAGAAGGGTGGGCATAAGAAAATGGTGATCATTGTGTGCATATCACAGTTGGCTCACAACTGGGACTTTTCAAACGCGCAACAAAAGATAGCTCAGATAGGACTGTGATGTAGTTACACTCATATTAATAGGAAAGTCTCCCCTAAGCAGTGGGGAAAGCACAGAGGCTCCTTCTCCACAGCTAATAAGCTAGAGATGCTACTGGCTGCCAAGTCAATATAAGGACATCCACAAATTAGGTGGAATGCATTGCAAATAATGTTCTTTTTTTTTTTTCCTTTGTTTTTTGTTTCTTAAAGTCAGTTTTTCAACTTTGATTTCTATAATTCTCTAAGACAGAAAAAGTAGTCCAAAGGTAGAAACAACAGTATAATATCTTACTCTGAAGAAGACTATAAGAAATGATTCAAAAAATTTCCAGCTGGCTAAGATAGCTGTCCTCTTTCCACAGCTTGTCTGATTCCTGAAATGGTTTTGTTTTGTAAATCTGTAGTTCAGAGTCATTCTGATTTTATTTATGTACATTCCAGTAGTGTCTAGAGACTCTCAGCAGCATTATTGGTGCCTACCATGCAAACTTAGATAAAAAGACGTCTTCCCTGAAGGCGAATAGAAATTGGGAAAAGATGCATCTGTGGTATAGAATACTACAGAAAGGAAAAGCCTGTTGTCTCGAGGAACGATCCAAAAGAAAGTCAAGATCTTCAAAAGTGTTTGGTTGCTTATAGGGCCTCAGGGTTTTGCTTCTCCATCTGATATGCTTCCAATTGGGGTTGATAATATTCAGCATTTATTGCCATATAACAACTATTTGAGCTTATCTCAAATTAGCCACTCCTGGGAACTGAGGACCTCATTCTTCTGAACATTCCTCATTTCAGATTTCAAGAAATTAATCTTCAGCCTGTTCTAATGGTTCCCAGTACTGGCTCTGAAAACTCCACACATGAATAGTTCACAGACGTGTTGCCTTCAGGTTTTTCTAGTTGTGCTAAAATCAGAAAACACTGAAATAAACTGAAAATATGCTTTGCAGGAAGTAATATGTGGGGAGAGATTTTGTCTTTTATTAGTCCAACAGACCAACTCAGAGAAAATGAATGCTCAGATGCACTGCAGGACCAGAAAAATTCAAGCTAAATCTAAACTGAGAATAATAGCTCCAAAGTTGTTATTCTACAATGTTTTGTGTTTAGCTGCAGAGTTAACTTAAGATTTTGTACTTTCAGGCACTTGTCATGCCAATACCCAGTACTCTTTGCTCATTGATTTGGCCCAACACAACCATCTGCAAGACTGAGATTTAAACAAGTGTTTGAAATGATGCTTATTTAAAAGTGTCAGTTCCTTTTTTTAAAATCTAAATTATTCCAGTGACTATATGCATAATGCAGACTACAAGCAGCATAACAAAGTGGGGCAGCAGTCTCCGCAGAAGAAACAAGATGGGGATAAGAATTTCTGATGTGGCTTTAGTGCCAAAGGCAACATACTGGGTTATTACACACTTTAATTAATCTGTGTTGCTCAATTAGACTATTTGAGAGAAAAAAGATTGCTGGTGTCTTTGGAGCCGAGGGAGCTGCTGGCCATAAGAGAGACGACTTGCCTCGATACAAGAAGAACTGACATTTATTTAGTTATCCAAGGCACTAGTTTGAGGACTGCATTGCACTTCATTGAAAACATTCATACTGTTCACCTGTGTCCTGTATTGAAATATCCTTCAGAAGACAGTTCCAGGTCATTCGTCAGTGCATCAGTGGGGCTTCACTGCTCACTTCTACATATGGGCAACAGCATGAAACCGGTATTGTCTGCCAAACAGCCCATAGATCAGCATATACCTGACTCTGAAGCTGCTGCTTTTTCTCCCCCTGTAGATCGCCACAGGCTACAGACAGATGAAACAGGAAATATTATAGCCTTTCAAAAGGCTGGTGTAACTCTTAAGGGGAAATTATCCTTTGATTGTACAACAGAGATTCCTGAACACAGCTGATATTAGGAAACACCCATGTAACACTACCTTCAATAAAGAGGCACAACAAAACATAAGTGTTTCTAAAGTCAGAAGAATGAAACCTGGCAGCTTTGTACGGCTGCTTGGCAAGGAATATGAGTGCTCTAAAGTGGCTGGTTAAACACTAGAATTATAATGGGAACTGGAAATGGAAAAGTCTGGAAACCTTCTAACTTTGGAGGTGGAGGGCTATTTTCTGTTTCTCCTGGCCAATATATAATGAGACACTACGACTGCTTTCTGTTGCTGTTCTTTTACATAAATACATGCCAGAAATAGGAGCAGACAGCTGCAGAAAAATCCATCAAGGGCTATTAAGCACAGAGATACCACCTCTGGCTCAAGTAGTCCCAGAATAGCAGATTGCTGGAAGCTGGGATGTAGTACAGAGGAATTGCGCTGCGCACTCATTCTGCACCAAGTTTCCATGTGACAGAGATCAGGTACCATGCTGGTAACTTCTGCCCTGACCCAGTACAGCTCTTTATATGCTCTGGTGTTAAATGAGCACTTTGTAATATTGCATTCACTAGGCACGTCTTGAAGCTGATCTTCTGCCAAAATGTTTTCAGGAATGATTTGGGTCAGTTAAAGAGGCTTTCACAAGGATGTAGAGGATGTTGTCTCTTGTACTACACTGCATCCCCATCAGACATGGTAACGCAGCCAGAGGCTAGATTCCACTGAAAAATACAGATTGAAAATAATATATCTTTTCAAGTACCAAGATCTTTGGATGTAAGACAGAGAAACTCTTTCAAGTCAGATTCTACTTACAGGCTATTCATCTTTTCTGTTCCCTTTATCTGAACAGAGGTTGTGGTGAGACAGGTGTTGGCATTTTCTCCCAGGTAACAGTGATAAGACGAGAAGTGATGACCTTAGGTTGCACTAGGGGAGGTTCAGGATGGATATTAGGGAAAATTTCTTTCCACAAAGTACTGTAATGCATTAGCACAGGCTGCCCAGGAAGGTGGCAGAGTCACCATCCCTGGAAGTGTTCAAGAACATGGAGATGTGGCACTGAGGGACACATGCCCATTGGGATGGATTGATAGTTGGATTCAGTCATCTTGGAGTTCTTTCCAAGTGATGATTCTACGATTCTGTGCAATGTAGGGCTCAGTTTTTGTCTCACACTCTGTGCTTAACCAAGTAGTTAGCCAAGTCCCTATAATCTACTCAGAAAACATATATATGTATTAATAAAAATTAAAAAAACAATAAAACTCAACAGAACAAGAAACCACCACATCTAGCTTATGTAGATGAACAAATACTATTTATTTTCCCTTTTTCTTTCACATCTGAAAGAAGAATTTGCTCCAACTGTATGTTAAAAAAACACCTTTCAGGAGAAGGCAACCACAGAAAGTTTCATTTGATACCATGGTGATCTCAGAAACTTTATCAGCAAAAAAATATAATAAATTACAAAGAAGAATCATCTGTAAACTGAAAAGTAACAGTGGGCCCCAACAGAAAAATGTAACATGTATTTGTACAAGCACACACACGTGTAATAATGTGCTAAAGTTATTCAGAAAATAAAAGGACCAACACATAAAGATGAAAAGGAGGAATTTTAGGATAAAATAGCAGCCAAATAAAAAAAAAACAGAAATATTTACCAAGACATAATCTAAATATTTTTCTAAATGTTCAACATGTAGCAGTCAGAGCTAGTGTATCCAGTCATGTCAGCAGCCCCTAAAGACAGAGCTCTGGGAAGTTTATAACCTCATAGGAGGCTTACCACAGAATCAGTAAGGTTGGAAAAGACCTGTAAGATTGTCAGTTGACTGAGTCAACCACCCCCAGATGTCCACTGATCATGACCCTCAGTGCCACATCTCCATGGTTTTTAACACCTCCTGGAATGATGACTCCACCACCTTCCTTGGCAGCCTGTGCCAATGCATTAACATTCTTTTGGAGAATAATTTTTTCCTAGCATCCATCCTGAACATCCCCTGGTGCAACTTGAGGCCATTACCTCCTGCATTATCATTATCACTGTTGCCTCGGAAAAGAAGCTGATCCCCACCTCCTAACATCCTCGTCTTAGGTAATTGTATCAGATTTAGGCATTCCAACTTTGTTGAATTTAGGCTGGGTTTGGGACACTCAACAGTTAAGTTATTTTCATGTCTAACTGCAAGTGTCAGTGCCTAAAAACTCTGGTTATTTGTTGGTCTTGTGGAAATTTTTGTGGCTTTTTTTTCAAAATCAGCAGTACTGTCAAACTTGAACAGCCAGAATCACAGATTTTCTGACTCCATGAAGATGCTACCATATGGGAAAAGTGGAAGAATGAGGCACACATTTAAGACAGCATGAGAAATGATGGCTTTGCTGGGCCTGGGTAGTGCTTGTCCTCTCCTCGAAGGATTTTCAGCTTCCTGAGCTATCAATCCAAGCACTAAATTTGCCTCCTCTTGTCGTTTTTAAAGAAAATCTACCAATAAATCCCCGTAAGACTTTGTGTAACCTAGATCAGTCAGTTATTTCTCTCTGGCTCAGCATTCACCGCCTAACCAGCCGGCTCAGTGCTGCCCAGGAACAAGCCTTGTTAAGCACTGATGGCCTATGGAGACAGCCTGCAAGTTGCTTTTGTGTTGCATTTCTAGGAGCCAGGCACACTGCAAAAGCTCCTGGAATATACTTTTTTTTTGTGTAAGAACAAATAAGCGGGAAAGCCCCAAAGTAATTTGTTTTCTTTTATGCTAAACAGGAAGATGTATGGGAAGAGGAATGCTGTTTATTAATCCCAACCAAACAGTCAACTCCAGCTGAGCAAACTCTGCCATTTGGCGGGCTGAATTTCTTAATCAGGAAAACATATGGGGAGGCAGTTTTCAGCAACTGAGACAGGAGCATTTGCAAATGTCTTCCAATTGGTGCAGACCAGAAACACAGCACAGTTTGCATTAAAAAAAAAAAAAAAAAAAAAAAAAAAAAATAGAAAAAGCAGGAAATCTTTTTGCTTTTTTTTCTTTGCAAGAGTAAATTAATGTTAAGGGAATTCAACAGCTTCCCTGTAGTGTCGTGAGTGCAGAAAAAAAATGGTAAAGATGGCTCAATTACAAAAATAGGAATGTTGTATACAAGCTGAAAATGAAATGAAGCAAAACTAACCCATGTTTCTGCTCAGCTCATCCACCCACCCCGGGAATGTTTTTCAAGAAAACAGCTCAAAATCTGGAATCTATTGCCATAAAAAAGAGACAGAAAAACACTGAGAGTAGCCCAATAAATGGCAAAGCAAAGTCTTCAAAGAAAACCTGCTGCATTTTGCCAGCAGGTTTATCTAGCCAGTAGCATCTTTCTTCCCCAGCGAAGCAGAAGTGAATGTCCAAGCACAGCATTTGTGGGCACTGTTCTCGTGTCTCTTGGCAGACTTCAAAGCCAATCTCTTGAATACTTCTGCTCACGTATAGGACTAGCACTAAGACCATCAGTTCCTTCCTAGGATCAAAGAGGTTATGAATGTATGGAGCAGATGTTGTGCTGCAGGTGTGTTTTTACAGAAGGATTCCTCTGTGCTCTGTGTACCTTAAAACACATCCTAAGTGCCCCAGAACGTAAAGTCAGAGAAACAAGTAAATTCTACAGGCTAAAACGTAAATGCAGAAAATGCCTCTCCAGGATAAGGAAAGAGGCAATCAACATTTCTGTACATTAATGTACTACAAGCTCTGTAGTACATTAAGGGGGGAACGGTTTTAAATTAGAAGGGGGGTGATTTAGATTAGATGTCGGGGGAAATTTTTCACTGAGAGGATGATGAGGTGCTGGAACAGCCTGTCCAGAGATGTTGAGGATGTCCCATCCCTAGAGGTGTACAAAGCCAGATTAGATGGGGTTCTGGGCAGTTTGAACTGGTGCTTGATTTAGTGATTGGCAACCCTGCCCATGGCAGGAAGGTTGATGACCTTTGAGATCCCTTCCAACACAGCCATTCTGTGATTCTATGATTTTATCATATTTAAATACATGAAGTTGTTGAAGTGTAAAGTCGGCAGAAGGTAAGAAATAAGCTGTTCCACAATATATATATTTTTAATGCAAATAATCAGCAACCACTTCTACAAAAAGAAAATCGTTTGTAAACCCTTTGATAAGAGAGATGAGGCAGAGGTGTAAGGTTGCTTTTGAAGAGCCATACCACAAATGAGGGTTAACACCCCAAAAGAATTTTGTAGTGAAGGGAAGTGCATCATTAATCTGTCCACAATCAGCAAACCCTGGAATTGAAACTGAGTGACTGAGTAACTGGCCTATGACCTTGACCAGGCAATGGTATCCAGAATCTGTAGAGGAGCCCCAGCTCCTGGGTTTATAAAGAATAAAGCTCTATATGCAACATTAATTTCAAATCCACAGTATGAATTGCAATTAATTCAGAAGTTGCTCTGTAAGGATAGAAGGACTGCTCTTTTTTCACCCCAGCAAGGGAAGTTGTGTGATCTGATCTTCCCACAAGGATCTCATTCTCGTATAACACTTGCCTACTGGTAGAAAAACATATTATGCTGTGAGCATGTCGCATCCTGCCTTCCTTTCACATAACTGTAGGATCAAGAGCAACTCCCTGCCAAGAAGAAATAGCTTGACCCCAGAGAGGAAGAGAGATGAGTGGGGCCAGATGGATACCCAACACCATATCAAGGGCCAGAGGGAGCAGGATGACACCAGAGGAAAGAGTCTCACCATGAAGTAACTGCAGGGAGTTTCTCACCTTCTAAAGGCATTGCACCAACATCTATTTGTCATGGATATTAATATGGAACCTTCACAGTCAGCACTGAACTAGACAGCTCCATCAGTAGGCAATGCAAAACAGCCAGGAGCTGTAGCTGGCACTGTAAGATGAGGAAGAGAGGGACAGGGAGCTGAAATGGGACACTGACTACACAAATGATCTTGAACAAAGTGGGTGCTGCCTTCAGACAAAGGTCACAAAAATGGGGCCAGACACCCTGCAAAGAGCCCTCCTGGCAAGTTCAGAAGATGTGGGAAAGCATGATGATGATCTTGCTACCTGTCAAGATGTCAGACTAGTTTGTAAAATCACAGCTTGGATGAGTGTCATCCAGCAGCGAAACTCTATTTTGCTTCCATTTACTAGAGGAACTCAGATCACCCTTCTCAGAGGGGTTTCTGAACATTTTAATGCATAGGTTCTAAAGGACTTTACCCATCTCAATTCTCTCAACGTTCATAAGACCACAAGCTTTGTGAGTTTTGACAAGATTCATCTCTCCTATCTTTAGACATCTACAAAGTACATCTCCACATCTCAGTGAGTCTTTTGATACTCACTTTAGAACAAAGGAACGTGCTTCTGAGGCAGGATTCATCCCATCCTAAGATAGACATCTGAAACTAGTCAGATAAATCACACCCGAAAAGTGTCTATTTTGCCCCTCTAATGACTGCAGCAGGAACTCACAGGCAGAAAACCACACTGACATGTCTGAAGCTGAAGGAGGCGAATCCCACCCTAGAATTAATCTCTCTCACTATTGCCAAAGCTCTTCACTGAAACTCTTTGAGGCAGGGAATTATTTTGCCTGTAAAGCTGTAGGGGGGTCTCTTAATTTCAGGCTTGAATAGTTATTGATGTATTGGAAACAGTCTCAAAGCAAATCTTTGCACCTTGTAGTAACTTTACCTGGCGGGAGTTTCAGGTGAGTCCTGTTTAAAAGAAAAATGAACACAATCCTTTGCTTGTTGATAAACATAATCCCACTTTCAGAATCACATAGATGGTGAGACTGGTCTCCTCATCTAAACTACCATAATGTAACAAAAAGTTGCACCACCAAAATCTGCACAATTATTTTTGCCAAAGTTTGAGATAAAGTAAAGTCAGAATCAGGCCCATTGCATTCCACATTGATTTTTTGCATTTTCCCTATGTTCATCTCAGAAAATATTTCTAATATTGATGTCACAGAGGAGTGAAGCCTTATAAAAAGTCTTTGATGAACATCTTTGATGTTCACTTTATCCTGCTAATTGTGGCTTAGTACCTTTCACCTCTTATATTTATATTTAAAGAATATTCAATTCCAATCCAGTGAAATTCTTTGGCCAAAGGAGACTCACATGAGAGAATCAACCATTTTCATTGTCTCGGGCTCAAAACCTCTCTCAGAAAATAGCAAATAAAATTGTTTGAATAAACACAAAGAGAACATTTAGTAAAATCTAAAGGGAATTCAAATGTTTAAAAATGTCAAATGCTTAAATAAATATCTTTGTCTTACTTTATGCATATGTATGCTAATTTGTTTCTTTTTTTTTCCTTTTTGTGAGGTTGAACTTTCTGGCATAAGAATATAAGCCTATGAAACATTTCAAAAGTTAAAAGACGTAAATCTGTCAGTAGAAATTATAAAAAGATTATTTCTCAGAATAATTTTGCTAGTTGTAACAGTAACAGTTGTTTTGTCTTCTCTGTGTAACCCACAGTGGTTCTGTCAGCATCATCTCCTTGATCCTGCATAATGCAAGTCAATCAGAGCATTTCCAGACATCCCAGTCTCTGGTCATGCATTTCAGCTCTTGCAACAGAATTCCTTCTCTGCAGTGGGTAATCAGAAGAGCAACCCTGAGCACTCAACCCATTTCCCAGTCCACCCACTGTGTGTGGTTCCTTCAAGAAAATCCATGGTCTTGCAGGAAGCTCAGGGACCAGCTGCCCTCCTATGCTTGGTGGTTTGTAGGGTCTGTTTTGGTAGGAAGCCAGTAAAAGGTCTGAAGCTTCAACAGGCAGAAAGCCTGATCTTTAGGGTAGCTTCAGGGCAGGCTTCAGTGTAAGGGAAGCTTTTGAGGAGTAAGAACCACAGTCATGCAACATCTCCCAAGGCTGGTCAAGCATGGGAACTGATTTCCTTACTGTTTTGGAGGTCGGATGAACAACGAATCATAAAATCATTAAGGCTGGAGAACTCCAAGATCACCAAGCTTGCATTCCACATCCATCACCCAATCCATCCCCACCATGCCACTGACCACGTCCCTCAGTGCCACATCTCCATAGCTCTTGAACATCTCCAGGGACAGTGACTCCACCACCTCCCTCGGCAGCCTATGCCACTGCATCACCACTCTTTCTGAGAATAAATGTTTCTTAGCATCCAACCTGAATGTCCCCTGGTGCAACTTAATGCTATTACCTCTCATCTATTGTCTGGGAGCAGAGGCTGACTCCCACCTCGCCACAACCTCCTTTCAGAGAGTTGGAGAGAAGAATAAAAAGAGGTGATATATAAACCTTGCAACATCAGCTAACAAAAACATTTTCATCTGGAAATACTAGACATAAACAAAATAGAAACCAGAGATTTGCCTTGCCATAATATGCATCTATGATATTTTTCATCCAGATGGAGTATTACCACAGTATTCCAAAAGGAAGGATGTTTCACATGTCCTAATGGTAAGGATAGAAGAACTTAAGGCAGAAGATGAAGCAGACAGCTCTACGAGCTCAAAAAAGTGTGTTTGTGCTATACACACACAACTGTATGAGGAAGGGAGATGAGAGAATAGTTATTTTCAAAAACATAAAAAACATTTTGCTTCTAATGCTTTGGAGCATAAATGTAACACAGAGAAGGCATATATAGAACAACTTATACTGAAAGTTGACTGAGCTCTGGGGGAGACACGTGTTGGTTTCATACTGGTTGTAGATTTACTTTCTATACCAAAATGCAATTTCTTCCATCAGAGGATGTTTACATTTAATTAGGTGATTATATTTTTTATTGCGTGTTAATACTCTCCTTTCTTGTCATTAGGATTTTTGTTTACAAAAGCCGTGAAAAATCCAGTGGTGAAGAAAAACATTGAATACAGGTTTATTAGAATTCTCTTCCTTAAGCAGAACTAAACCAAAACCAACAAAATAATTCCAAGGCCATTAATTACACACCCTGCTCTTTGTGAGAGGTGTTTCCAAATGCAATGACTCTAACAACTTTGTTCTACTCTTGTGACTTACATTCACTGATTCTGTGCGGTCTAAATGGAGCAGAAGGATTAATTGCATACAGATGCTTTCCTATTTTTACTTGCCACCAGGTTTTATTATTCTTTCGTGTTTTTTTTTTTTTTTTAAACAGAGTCAATAAAAGGAATTTACATTATACTAAGAAAGTTAAATGCAACCTGTGAGAAGTAATTACAGGAACAAAACATATGGAAATGCCACTTCTTGTTTTGGTTATATTTGCACATAATATATGCAGAGCAAGTCATGATTAGCAGACAGGAAGCACGCTCTGTGATTATGTAGGATTTGGTAATTGAATCCACCAAGGATAATGATGCTGACCTTCCCATTTGAAAATAAACTAGGCATTCAAGTTTTAAGTGGTTTGCGTTAATTCTAATTGCACAGACATGTCTACCCAGAGCTGCAGCTGGGAGGACACGGGACAGGTAAATAATGATTACATTAGAGTGTTTTATTAACAACAACTAAAGTAATGCTGTTTACAGTAACAGTGTCTGGACAACACAAAACTGAAATTTAAATATCTAGGAGCCAATGTTTTCACAGAGTTGCTCATACTTACTCCAAATCAGCCCCTAGGATGCAACAGGGTCTAGGATTACAGAGTCTACCACTTGCAAACCCACGCAGAAGGGAGTAGGATTATAGAGTCATTAAGTTTGGAAAGACCAGTAAGAACATCTAGCCCAGCCATCAACCCATGGTAGTAGCTAGATAGTTCATGAAATATATGGTTCCTTTCCTCATCTTTTATCTTTCCATCCTACAAAGAAGAATGGGCTCCAAAAGGTTGGCAATGTAATAGAATTTGCTTGGATAAAAGCAGTATTTGTACTGGAGACATGGAAATGTTTGAACTATTTACCAGACTACAACTTGTTGGTAATATTCTTATTTTCCTCTGAGGTGGTTCTGTTTTGCTCAGTTTTACTGTTTTAGTTCAAGAAGAGAGGCTACACTGACGTGTTAAATCTGATATCTTGCCTCCAATGCAAGGTGACCCAGTTCTTAGCTAGATCACCAAACCCACCCCCAAGCCCATGTGTGATGCTCCTGCCTAAACTCTGAAGGCAAAGTTGCCTCAATCTGTAGCCTGCAGAATAATTTTACTTGCTGTACTACCAAGCCCTTGTTTCCTAGTCTGCATCATGACAAATTAATCAGGGAACAGAGAAGAAAAGCAGGGAGCAGCATGCGTAGAGAGAGCTGCATGGGGCTCACTATTCCCATCACAGCAAAAAATGAGCTGCTGATTGAGAGCAAAGTAATGGGCAGAGCCTCCTAGGTACTGCCTCTGCTAACACTGCTGTCTGTCTGGAGTCATTTGGCTGTCATTGGGGGAGGAAGGGGGGGATTGGAAGGGAGGGAACAAAACAAGGATTAAAGATTTTTATATTTCTCCTAGATTTCTGATGTATTTCAGCTCTAGTCAGATACGCCCCATCCCTGGAGGTGTCCAAGGCCAGGTTGGATGTGGCCTTGGGCAGCCTGATCTGGTGCCTGATTTAGTGGCTGGCAACCCTGCCCAGGACAGGGGGTTGGAAATAAATGCTCTTTAAGGTGCCTTCCAATTCAAGCCTCTTTGTGATATACCATGGGATCCAGTCACCTGCTGCAAGTCTGGAAATTCCAGGCATTTCCATGTTGCTTGAACAGGTCTGCTATGTGCAGACAAGGAAAACAAGCATTTTCCCCTGGAAATGCTGGATTTACACATGTTCTACAGTCTCAGGCTGCCAACACAGCTCACCCATTTCTTGCAGCACTTTCCAGGCACACAAGGGACTCACTTGGGAAGGTGTCCAGCACTGCAAGTCCAATCTGTTCCGTAGCTATTAGGCTTATTGCATGTGTGCTTTACAGCTGCACACAGCTATTTATGCCCAGAAAATGAAATACTGAAGCTTAATTTCTACTCTCCTCTGATTGAAACAAAACTATGCTGTTGACTGATTTCCACAGATATTTGCACCTGGCCCATAAAACTGATGCCTTTAGGAGAAGCTCTGCACTTGAGTACTGCATAGGGGCAACTTGGCTTTAGCCAAGCTATATGTAATCCATGGCTGCAGAAGCATCTCTGGAATGCATGTCCACCAGAGTAGATAAACGGCAGTATTTCTGCTAGGACACAGGGGTGGGAATAACCATTCATTGGTGATTATAGAGTAAGAAGCTCCCAGCAATAGCAAGGAACAAGGATAGCTGCTCCATGGCAGACTGCTGAGCTGAAAGAGTGCTTAGAATTTAAATTACTGAAAAATAGACTAGAGGAAACACACCAGAACAACATAACTGCACTGGAATTAAGTTATATACTTAAATTTTGCATGTGTAATAAATTGACAATATAGAATGCAAAGACTTTCACCTCTGGGTCACTGGCTTACTGCTCCATTATTTTTTATGCACAAACAGGAAAACATTACGTAGTCCTCACTTAAAGTGTATTTATGTCTCAGCAACACTTTAAAGTATGTCCAAAACCATTTTTTCAGCTCATTAGAATAACTACAGGAGAGAACCATGATAGTCTTGAGTTCGTAAGGTAATGTGGAAGTCAAATCCATCCCAGTATCACTGTAAGAAGAAGGCTTTATTAGTTACTTCTCACTCTCTGTTGTCTGCAGTATGGATTGATGGTCTCAGTCCAAGTCCAAGTGGTTAGAGATGCCTATCATTACTTTCAAATGGATAGCAAGAAAGCATAAAGATAGTTTACTAGTCCAGAAAAACATCAGCATTCTTTATTTTTCAGTGCAGAGCTTCATTCTTCAAACTACAAAAGGGCCAGTGAACTCCTAGGTAATGGGGACTGATCTTTACCAATTGCTTCTTGCACTATCTCCAAGCTCTTGGATACAAGAGCAATTAAGTACAACTCAATTTAAAGGTCAAAAAAATAAAGGAGCCTATGAAAATTTATGGGTACACAATGAGCTTGACACTTGCCATACAATGGTGCCTCTTTTCTCTTTTCTCTTGTCCTCCTCACCATTCTCTGATTTCAAGAAAAATTTTAGCAGCAACGTGTGAGGTAAGGGAGTTTGAATCCTGCGGATAAAAGCAATGATGACGGCAGCAAGAGCTCATTGCTGAGGTATTGAATTGCCTCATTTCATGCAGTGTTGGGAAAGATAAAGAGAAGTGGCAGAGACAGTGGAATGCTCTTTTCAAAGGTGATGAGCACCCAAATAAGTGCATGTGATAGTCAAAGCAGAAATGAAGAGATGTATCCATGTGGAATCCCCTCCTGCCATGGCCAGCATGGAGCACACAGAGAGCCCTGGATCAAGCTGATAATAGCCTGCTGCTGTTCACAGTTGAAGGAAGATGAGTCTCACATTACTAAACCTGTCCCTGGGTTTTGATACTATCATGCATACTGCTGATATTCGGCACCAAAGTCATTGCAGGGGCAAACAACGTGGCACCAAGGACAGTTTTGTCCATGATAGGACATGCAAACATACAAAAGCAAGCAAAATATATATACATATATATATAAAATTTTTTTAAAAAATCATTTCTTATATCTGCTGTTCTGTTCTTTTCTAGCATATTTAGTGTTATGATCCTTATTTTCTTATGATATCAATTCACAAGTGCCCAAACTGTTCCCCTGATTAACAAATAGTGAAGTCAGGCACAAAAGGCTACAACTATTCCACTAAAATAAGCGGGAACTGGGCAAGGGCTTGAGAACTCAAGCATGACTGCCCACATTGTTTCATTTCAGCACCTTCTTTGGTTTGGGTTTGGTCCATAATAAGAAGTAGTCTCCCAGACTCCCCTGGCATTCTTTGGGGGGATATATAGCCAGGTGAATGAAGCCCATGATAATGTGAGGAGATGGTAAAATGCACAGTGCACCTATGGAGAGCTTGACTGTACTTTCCTATCTTCATCCAACCACCTTGCTACTTGTGCTTCCAGACTTCTTTCTCTACTACTGATGCATCAAATGATCAGAGAGAGCAAAGGACAGTGAACTGGAACTCTCAATACTAATTACAGCTCTGACACTGGTTACAGTTGCAGTGGCTTTAGTGACATGAAAGAAGCACAATTTTTACAAGAACAGCTCTCAATAATAGGAGCATATGTATGGTTAATAGATTCATTAGTTGTAGGTATCATTATGCACTGGGCTTTATCTCACTTTATCCTCTGAAGAGCAGTGTTTGGTAGACAGCTGAAGGAAAACAGTTAAATATGAACCCTGGACACCAGCTCTGATCACTCATTATTCTCTTGCTTTTCTATGTAGTACAGACAGAAGATTTGGAGTTTGGCTCAAATTTAATAGAATTTGTACCATAAAGGAGGGAATAAATGAGGATTCAAAGGAAGGGATACCAAACGTTAAAATGAAGCTCCAGCAGTCAATGCAAGGCTCCTGCCCAGAGCAAAAAGCATCCAGCAGTGCTTTTTTAAAGTGCTTTTATATTGCCTTCCCCTTCTGGAAAATGAGCTGCTTCAAAGGTCTACTTTCTTGAACAGGTAAATTTTATGCCCCAGCAGAAAAGGATGCAGCGATGCTTTGCTGCATAAGTGGTCCCAGAAGAGGTCTCAGTGGGATGAGATAATATAATGACATATATAGAAAGGCATAGATCTTTTATCAGTGAATTCACCTTGAATTTGCTATGAACCAGTATTCAGAGATTCATAGACTGTAAAGGACCTTTATGTTCACCATTCTGCATTCCTGCACGATAGCTTTGAACTAGATCTTATATTTTAAGAAAATATCCCATCTTGATTGTAAAGCCCTCAGTTATTTGCAGGATTAACTATAACCCTTGAAAAAATGGTGCCTAATTTCAAGGAAGAATTTGTCAGTTCAGATTGCACCAAAACTTCATCTCTGTCAGTAGAGTGAAGAACTATACACGGTGTATTGTTTTCTACAAAAGTAAGGACATAAGTCTCTTTCTATTTCTTTGATTCAAAACATATTTATAGTATTCTGAAGTCTTCCATTATGTTCCTAATGTGCACAATTCCTAATTGCTTAATCATTCTTGCGGATTTTCCCTAAACCATCTCCAGTTTGTTAACATCCCTGTTGATGTGATCCCCTGACCACATGCAATATTCTCATAGCAGTCCCATCAGCAGAAAGCACTCAGGTAATACAGTCATTTTTAATCGAGATTCCCCCAAAATATTCATCAAGCATTTTTGACACTCTGGTGAGTGATAAATCAGGAACCCTCAAATATATCACTGAATCACTACCCTTGAAAATAGAATGAACCTGTAGACTTTGTTTCTATACTTTTGTCTCACACCCCACTATTAAGCAGTCCAGATTGATCTGTATCAATGACATTCATGATTTATGACTCCATCAGTAGCTTCAAAATCTTATAACTTTATCAGTAATGAATACATCTTCTTTCATGCTGCTAGAAATACCAAACAGAAGCTCAGTAAATCATTTGTGCTTAGTCTACTAGAAACAGCCCTTCTTGATGTCCCCATTCACAAACACATTGTGAGACCTAATATTCAAGCAAGTTTTATCCTTTTAATAAGTTCTGGTTTGAGCTTGTATCACTTTGGTTTCTTAATCAACATGTCATGCAGCACAAAGTAGAACCTTACAGAAGTCTCAGTCTATTACATCAAAACTATTATATTTCTCTACCAAACTTGTAATTTCATAAAAAAAGACATCAGGATGATTTGACAAGATATATGGTGGTTTTTTTTTCAGAAAACTACATTGATTGGCATTAATTA
Source organism: Lagopus leucura (assembly GCF_019238085.1). Lineage (NCBI taxonomy): Eukaryota > Metazoa > Chordata > Aves > Galliformes > Phasianidae > Lagopus > Lagopus leucura. The sequence goes on from NW_024962254.1 coordinate 2,028,382, forward strand.
CATTACTCTCCTGTATGTCTTTGCTATTTGAGCCCTGCATCAGCTATTCCATTATTTTGCCTAGGATCAATGTCAATCTGACAAGATTATAATTACCTGCGTTGTTCCATTTACCCTTTTAAAACATTGGTACAACACTAGGCTTCCTTAAGCTTTGTTGAGGGTGGAGGGTTTCAGGGGAATTTTCACATCTTTCCTGCACGTTTTGACAACTTGAGACCATGATAGAGACTGATAGACTCCATGGGTGAAGTTATCATTACAGTAATTATTACTTCAGGTCTTCTACTCTTGCAAAGATTAAAAGGTCAGAATTACTGTCAAGAATCCAATCTTAAGAAAGCCAGTAAGAGGAGAAGCTCAGGAACATGTGAAACCACATGCCCTGAGGACGATATTGGTCTGATGTCACCTCATGTGCTCTCACTGATGTGACCCACCAAGCTTCCATGAATCTAGTTCTCATTGTGTGGTCCTCTTTCCCACTATCTGTCGTTGTATGTTCTTCTTTGGGACATGAGCTGTAAGCAAACCACCAAGGAAGAGAGATTTCGAGCCTCACCGTGCCAGGGATGTCTTGCCTCCAAAGAGGGCAAGTCAAACTACTGCTGGTCAAGCCAAGCTCCAGCATAGGAGAGGTTAGCTGAAGATTAGCCAGGACTGAGCACAGAGAAGGTTGAGAGTCATTTCCCAGACAGCTCTGCTGGAAGGGCTCCTAAAAAACCCTCTGAGCAGTGCTCAAAGTTGCTTTTCCAGTGGAGAACTGAAACACAAGGCTAAAGTGCAGATGGCTGTATACTTGTTGGAAGGGACAAGCCTTGGGTACGAAGGGAGATTTCCTTGTATGAGTAGGAGGGGAAAATCTGACTAAAACTGAAAAGTGTTACGAAATCCAGCTGTATCACTCTCAGAAACAAACTCTACTGCAACAACACCTCATTTTACCCTGAGTCCTCATCAGCATTTCTCTTATTCGCTGCACAGACATGAAGGAGAACAGCTGCATTGTGTCTGTCTGACACACAGCAACTATCTCAAAGTGAATCAGTCACAACCAGTGATGTTATCAAGACACAAGGGTCAAGACGATTCCTTAAAACCTGCAGAACAGGTCTTTTTTTTTTTTTTTTCTTTTTTCTTTTTTTTTTTTTCTTTTTTTTCCAGGTCTTTTAGTTGGCAGTTTTGTAGCACATCAGTTGCACTCCCTGGGAGAGCAGAGGAGCAGAGGTTATGTCTGGCCTTGACATCTGCTCTGAGTTTTAATCAAGGTCTCCACCTTCCAGATCTGTTCTTTTTTATTGTTTTATTACTATGGAAAACTTTGAAATGCTTTATTAATATTGGTTTTACCCATATTGTTTATTTCAGGTGCTAATTAGAGTACTACTAATTTAGAAAATTCTTGTTTAAGCTACTAGAAACCTACTTGATTCTAATATATTTGTAGCTCTGTCATCAGCCATAGTTCATAGGCATTACATACATCTCTGCATAATATCTTTTCCTCGACCAAGACCATAATGCTGAATGCTGTATTTGGTGCATGCTATGCAGCATGAAGTTCGAGAATGGCTTGAAGTGAGGATTCATTCACGCAGCTTACTATGACTCTCCTTATATTAGAACACATCTTGTAGCATGCTGGAGGAAACAGAAGACTGTTAATTTTTTTCCACCTCTCGAACATTTGGAAAGAAAACTCTACATTTTGTGAATACTCAACAAAAATACCTCAGGAGCTCTCTGCTGATGGAGTACTACAGTGATGTAGAACACAAAGATATGTAGAAATAAAAACAAGGAGAAATTTTCCTGTGTATAATTAAATATGGCCATATTGCATATAATCTAATTAAGACACTTTAATGTGCTCCTGTGTTCTTGTTGCCTAGTACCTGCACTCAGGCAGTGGTTAATTAAACATGCAGCTTAGCAATGGTGACTGCATCACACATTTCACAATGCTTTGTATTAAAATTTTATTTGAAAATCAAAAAGTATTTTTTTCCCCAGTTTTCTCATTTCACATAACTGCAAAGAACTGTAATCAATCTGAGAAGGTGCAATGCTTATGATTTTTAATACTGGATGAGACCATGAAGAAATAAAATATGAAATATTTAATAATATATAGAAAATAGAAGACAGCTCTTTTGGGAGCAACGATGTATAGAGAGAATAGATTGTGGTGCGATATCTCATTTTTGTATTTAAGGTATGTCTACATTAGAAATGAATCATCCTCTTCATAATTCACAAAAACTAAACACAATATTTCTTTTCTTTGTCTGCTACGGACATTTCAAATACTGTTTGGATTATCTACTGTTGTGTTTTTTTTAATTGTTTGTTTGCTTTTCTGTCTGGGAGTTGCACGTGCCATCTGCAATGATGCAAAGCAAGTAGTTGAGTTCAGAAAGTAAAGAGGATACTTCCAGTAGATCAGGAAGCTCCCATTTTTCCTCTTTGCTTCTGCCCCATGACAAGGCACAATCAGGTCTTGTGTGTGTAAAGAAGTGGCTTTTCAATATCCAGTAGTTTGATTATCCCATTGTTGAGCTTACCGTCACGACCTGCACATCCATATCTAGAACCATCTTCACATACTTCTGAATCAAACCCTCTAGGACACTTATTGACACACCATCGAGAAGACTCTTTGGAATGCATCTCATTATAACGCATAGAAAAAATATTGCAAAATGATTTACTCTGTCAGTACATTAAGTGGCTACGTATTCAATCCCAGGCAATTAACCGCCCAACACAGTCAATTATCTAATAATAAAGCTGGACCCTTCGAGTCTTCCAGCTAAATTAAAGGGTCTCCTGTAGAAGGAACAGAGTGGCCATAAAACTCTCTGCGACTTAACACTGTTATAGGAGTCTAAACATTTCCTGAGTCCATTTGGAATATAGATTTTTTATTTTCTTCCCAAATGACCACAGGAAACAGGTTATATCATTTTAATTATTGCTGATGCTGCTCAGAGGTTCTGAGGGCAAGCCAATAATTCCGAAAACAGGTCTCTTCTAATATGCAGTTCCTCTTCAGCAGACCTTCCACTCCCACACTTAAATTCTCCATCCACCTTTTTAACAAAGCCTTCGATATTGTACCTATAACATTTGTGTTATTCCCCTTCTCCCCTCTCTGTTATTCCTCCCCCCATAGTTAACTACAAAGTCCAGATTGTGAGACTTGCAGGCTAATGGAATGTCTAATGCAGAGCAGCTGTACATTTTTAATGCAAAAGGGGAAAAATAAAGGCAGCATATGGTTTTATGTAATCTTCCTATGAATTTTTAACGGAGTGTCCTAATTCATGTCAGACAGAAAGAGCTTTTTTACTGGTCCTTTGTGGTTAGAGCCTGCTAGCATGAAGCATGCAGTACTTTAAAGCCGCAGTGAGTGCAGGTGAGATTTCTCTGCAGTAGAGTTGTTGCGGATGGCACTTGGTTTGTATTGATGAATTTAAACACTGCAATTCAATGGCTGAAAAAACAGAGGGTTGTATGAGCAGGATTGATGAATCAGTTTTCTCTGGACTTGCCTATTCTTGAGGGTTCTGTGCAGCATTGCATAAGCACTGTAAAAAGAGGTAGGAAGTACCACGAGAACATCTTGTGCTATTTTACTTGTAAAGTGCTCACAAAGTGCAAAAAGAAGAGGGGAGAGAGAGAGAGAGAGAGAGAGAGGAAAGAAAGAAAGAAAGAAAGAAAGAAAGAAAGAAAGAAAGAAAGAAAGAAAGAAAGAAAGAAAGAAAGAAAGAAAGAAAGAAAGAAAGAAAGAAAGAAAGAAAGAATGAAAGAAAGAAAGAAAGA